>NW_015505349.1:258282-300390 GCF_001515645.1 Sinocyclocheilus grahami | reverse complement strand
TTACACGCAGTGTCCCATCTTGAGCCCCGGGGGGGGGGGGGTGGCGAGGCCTTTCAGCTGTCACAACGCCGTTCAGCAGAGGATCCTCTTGGGGCTCGGAGATTGATTAATTTATTTATCTCTTTATCTTAATCAGAGATCTTAAGAGGGGAAGGTAATTAATTGGCTTTGACTCTATTGGACAGGACGTGGCGAGGTGTCTACAGGCGCCCCCGGTGACACGGCATCCTGGGCGGGACAAACCACACTATGTGTGCAAGTAATAGGTGCAGTGATTTTGTTTCCTACATAAACATGGGGATTGTGCTGAATTTAGCGATTCTGGTTGATTCCATCAAAGATTCTTTGTGTTTGAGGAAGAAAAAATATGAGATTATTTCAGATTTTGACACACAAAAAAATTATTATATGATATTATTTACTAAATAAATGTTTATTAAATTAAAGGGGTCCTATTATGCTCTTTTACAAAGTCTTGATTTTGTTTTGGGGGTGTACTAGAACAGGCTCTCATACTAGGCTGTTCAAAAAACACATTATTTTTCTCATATTTTACATTATTACAACCCCAGTCTGGGATGAATGGCTCGAATATTTCCTGTATCAAATGAAGGCCCGCCTTCTGAAATACGAAATGTGTTGTGATTGGCAGCACGTGTCACCTGGTCGGGAAATGTCACGCCCCTTACCATCTGCTGCGAGCTTCAGTGTAAATATTGCATCAAAATCAAGTAAATTTGAGCGCGATTTAAACCCGGATGATTGTAACCACTCTTAAGTTCATCTGCCTTGGGAAAGCTAGCGTGTCTCCGACATGGTGATAACACTTGTTGCCTTCTCTAGTGCAGCTCAACCAGGTCTCGTCTCATTCGTCGATATTTGTGATATCACAAAAATCACATAATCCCGGAAATTATGCGTTTTAGTCCAAACGAGTCGTTCGTTGTAGTTTTTGAAAAGTGATTTCTGTTAAATAAAATATCTCCTTTTGAAGTGGACTTTGAGCTTTGTAACTTTGCAGATCTTTTTTATGCTTAAACCGCAACATTACAGACTAACTAAATTGAAAAAGTGAAAAAGCATAATACGACCCCTTTAAAGTTATATTACAGTATACAATTACATTATTTTTCTTTATATATATATATGTATGTGTGTGTGTATATTATTATTATATGATGCATTATAAAATTAAATTTTTATAGAATTTAAAAAAATGTTGACAACCAGTCAGTAACTACACTGTATTTTGATCCTCAAAAAGGCATAAAGCACAGTAACAATTCTCGATTCTTATTGAGTAAGACATTACAAAAGTAATGACTTGTGATTCTGTAAGTGAGTCAGATGACTCGAAGTCATTTGTTCAGGACTCGGATTGCGTTATATATTTTGCATTAGATTCAGTAGCTGTTGTAGTGTGAACGAATGCACTTTTGAGAGCCGTTAATGGAACTGAAAATCATTATCTCTTGTCCATATGTAAACAGTGCATATAGTGAATATAAGAGCCTCTGTCGTTAAATTCATTTTTTTCCCCCCAACACATTAATGTTGGTAAGTTCCTTCAAAATATTTTGACATTTTTGTCGGAAGACCGAGTCCGGATCGGATACATAACAATGATCAAAACATGAAATATTGGAGGCCATCAACACCTCCAAAACTTGCACAGTCTTGTATCTCTTCATGAGCGGTCGCATTTTTCTAAGTAATGTTTGGCTGTTTTGATTTTATAAGCTGCTGAAAGGTTGGTGATTACTTGTGCATTAACAACTTCTGTCCACTCCTTTTGGATTACGCAGATCATCTTCTTTCACTTGTTTTTGGATCCGGAAGTGCTGCACTACTTAATAAGGTCTGTAATAGCACCTTCTACCATTTAACAGTGGAAACAATGATTTGAGGAGTAACTTGTAAATGGCAGAGAAGCGTTTAGTAAATGATGAAAAATGTCATCAATGGCTGAGAAAGAGATGCAATTATGAGGTTCCTGCATTTTCTTTTTACATTATACCTAGACTTGCGTAAGCAGCATAATATCTTGAAGGCATCAACTCCCTTCAGCATGTTCATTCCACTGTTTTCTCTCCATTCTTCTCCCTGTCAGTTTATTTCAGCCAAGTAGTTTCCTGTGCTGTTTGTTTGATTCCTACAGCAGGCAGGACTGTCATCACTGATGAAACGGTCTCCTCTAGTTTGCGGCTCAGCATCTGTGTTTACTCGTCTGTCATACTGTGCACTGCTAGGGAAGAGAGTGACAAGAGGGGGTGAGAGACAAGAGTTTGAGCAGAGGGCAGGACATCGCCATCTCTCCTGGATTCTTATCAACACAGAAGTATCCAAACAATTGGGTTCTTGTTGGGGTGCTAGCAGAATCTACATGTGATGATTTGTTGCTTTCATGATGGTTTAGTGTATATTTTATTTATTTATCCTTTATTTAGCCAGGAAAATCCCATTGAGACTTCATGTCTCTTATTCCAGGGAGACCTGAATATATTCCATCTTTTTTTTATATAAATTGAATTATTGCTTTCAAATGTTTTTGTTTTCAAATGTTCTACTTGTTTGTAGGGCTTCACAATTTTGCCCAACATTTTGTGATTATATATCAGTTTAACTATAATAATTTTATTGTATTTGTTTATATTATAATATTTGCTTATGTTGTTATAATTGTTTTAATATTATTATTATAAAATACAAATATTAAAATAAGAAATATTGCTATTAGGGCTGCACAATTAATCAAATTTCTGATCGCAATTACAATTATGGATGCCACAATTACGTAATCTTTCAAAGCGGCAATTAATCGTTCAAAGTCCACTTATGTTATTCTGCACGCTTAAGATGTTTTTTTCTTTCTACATGTTATCTTAATATCTTTTTCCATTGTTTTAGTTTTAGTATAACATTATAATACCATTCATATTTTTATTATTATTTTTTTATAATTTAAAGAAGAAACCAATCCAATGTATATTTGACATTTGAAGCTTAGTACTATAGAAAAGCACTAAAGGTTTTTCAGTTAGTGTTTTCAGCTTTTTTATTTTCATATAAAAATACGGCATGCAGTTGCATCAAACAATGGTATAAACATCATTCAGTGTAAATTGTGATAATCGTAATTAATAATCACAATTACAATTTCAAGGGAATAATCGACAATTATGATTTTTGTCATAATCGTGCAGCCCTAATTGCTATTGTATTTTACTGTACAACTTTTTTTAAAGAAATAATATAATAATTCTATACTTTAATTTTACTGTTAATTGCATCACTGCCCACTGAAACATTTTCAGTTTCGATTTCTGTTTTTTTAATTAATCGTGCAGCCCTAGTAGAAGTCAATTTCATATTTAATCATTTCCACTTTTACATTTCCTTTTGCCATTTTTAAAAAATGCTAATAACACTGTTAAATGGAATCTTTAGCAAATCTGAAAATGAATATCCATTTTCCATACTGCATAAGACTGATGCCTAAATTAATTTGTAGTGAATGGTTTTAGCTATTACGGTTTTATTTTTACATTATTTAGATAAATTAGTCAAGAATTTTAGTATCAGCCATGTATCATTATCAGCCAAAATATAAAAATAATTATTGGTTTATCATATCTGCAATAATTGTAATATTTTTTGCATTTCTACCAATAATACAAGGCTTCACATACAGTTTTGCACATCTCTGACTAGTGCAAGCCAGGTTTTAAACCAAGGAAAACAACCGCAGTGAGGGAGTGGAAGAAAGGTTAAACACTTGCAGTACTTTATTTGTCCATTGAGACAAACTAATAAGTGTTCTGAAATAGTGCTACAGATGATCCTGTAATTTCAGCAGGTTGCTGGAGAATTCAGGTAATGCATTTGGCTTAGCCCTCAAGCTAATGGAGAAAAATCACTCTCCGCCATTTTTAAGCACAGCAGTTGGTAGAAGTGTAATTTTACACCTGCAGTTTTGAAAAGGAGAGGAAAAAAGACCCTTACATCCAATATAGAGTGGACCACTTTGCCAAAAGGGTGACGGGAGGGTGTAATGTATTCACAACCTCCCCCAGAACAAGCATTATTTTACCTGGGCTTAATTGAGGGTAAACTCCCCTGACATGGGCTCTTGTGCACTGAATCCTGACAGAAATAAAGCTCCTAAAGGCCACAGAGGGGACCGGAATAGAGATGATTAAGTTGGGCATTACACTGTCCAGCTCCTTCCACTCCTTTTATGTTATCTTGATTATCTTTACCTGAGCCTGTCTGGAAACCCAGCCCTGGAGCCACGTTGAAATAGATGTGCAAGTGCAGTTATCACAGAGAAAGACAGCAAACATCTGAAATGAAAAAGAGAGGGAGGCGATGGAGGAAGACAACGGACAGGAGGTTTTGACACCCATTGTTTAGGTGGAAAACAGACAGTGGAGTCCAGGGCAGGAAGGGGCAGAGATCTCATTGGTCCATGGGGTGATGCTGTTCTCTGTGTTTGTCTCCAGCTGTCTGAATTCTGCCTGGAAAAAAGAGCTGTGAAATTATTGATGATCTCTTCGCTGTGGTGTCAATATTGATCTAAGTCATGTAGAATGTAAAAATATAATTCCTTCTGATGCTAATTATATTTGCTGTAATCGCTAGTGTTGTGCAAGTTTTATATTCAGCAGCTAAATGAGTGATGATGGGCGGTGTCGTGACAGGTGCTATATTCTTCGTCACAACCCCAACTGCTGTGTTTAATCAAGTGGGTCCTGCGGGTATCGGCCTCAGGCCGTGACTATCCCAGCATCCCACCGGAGAGTGCTGATGAGAAAGCATAGGGGTTTATGGGATTGATGTGTTCATATGGCTAACCCCCAAGGAAAGGGTAAATACACACAATAAATTTTATTCTGTTGTATCGCTCCCTGTATGTGAAGACGAGGATGTTTTGGCAAACACTTGGATAAGCTGATAATTAAGCAGTGAATTATTTATTCCTGACTATTAAAAGCTGTCATTAGATTTCTATCACTGTTATTACTTCAGGTTTGTTCACAATAGAGGTCCGCCGATAGTGGATTTTACCGATACCGATAGCTAGGTTGGACCACACTGGCCAATGCCAATTAATTGACCTATATTTTGTAAAAATTCAAAATTCAGATTCAGTGCTTTACTATTTAAGCGTTAGCAGTACTGAACCATACTTTGTAAATTAATAAACCTATTAATATTAATTATTATATTGATCATTAGTTATTTCATAGTTTACTAATGTTAAAAAAAGAAACTTTAAAATTTTAAAATGTAGCCTATTAGTAATAGTAAATGTTGAAATGAACACACTAGGAACAATACTTCTACAGCTTTCATTAATATTACAAATGGACTCTTACTGTTAAGTATTACCTTTTAATTTAAACAGTCATGCTTAAAGATGGCCATCTTTAAATATCTACACAAGACCATAGCATTAAAATTACATACATAGGTTATTTATATTGTGTGTGTGTGTACTCTCAAACTTTATTTGCTTCTATTTTAGAACACTGCATGATTATCTATTCAAAATAAAAAAAATTAAAATGCAAGTCATACACTGGGCAAAAAGCGCAGCGCTGCGTCTAGGAGAAGTCACACACCAGACGTGTCACGTTCAATTCAAGCAGCGGTCTAAAACTGTTTATTTAATCACCAAATGGTCACAAGTTTGCTTCAAGAATGAACAATGTGGCATAAATGAGTTTGAAGTTCGGTGTTTACAAAAACAGAGCAAAGGGAAAGAGAGTGCAATCTGTATTACAGCTCTCTATGTGAAGCATACAGACTGTATTAGAGCCACAGAAAGAGCACAGTACATCATTTATAGCCTAGGGTGAAGTCATTGTGTACATTAACAATGATTTGGGACAAACATAATGTAATTTAATGGAAAACTATGTGAATGGCGCTCTGTTTCCGCGGCAGGATTTTCTGTTGTCTGCATTTAAATGCTCGTTTGAAGTTTCCCCGCTCTGTGCAGTGCTCAGGGTCACATGTCAAAACAAACAACACGGGCTGTTAGTGATTTCCACCTCTAGAGGCCGCTCTCCTATACTGTACTCTTCTCCAGCAACGGGGAAAACTATCGGCATGGATTTTTGCCGATAACCAATAGTTCCGCCAATCAACTATCGGTGCCGATTAATCGGCAAACCGATGAATCGGTCGACCTCTAGTTCACACATGAACAAAGGCAAAGCGACCAGAAGAAATTTATTTTCTTTTTAAGTTGGCAATTTAAGGCAAAATGGGAGATAGATTGTTGACGTGACAAAAGCAGAGTTGTGCTTTATGCTGATTCAGATTTCCCAATTCAGCTTAATTTTGTTTCACAAGCTCGATTTGATTCCATTCAATTAATTTAGAATTCATTTTGGTATATTTCTGTTTTGCTTGCATGTTATATATAAAAAGTAACTCTGCTAATGCTGTTATTTACATAGGACAGTGTTTTAGATCTAATAAAATGGATAACTTGTCCTTTTAAAAGAGTCAAGAGTAATTTGTTTCTGGAATTGGGCTACACTGTCTGGTTGCGCTGTATATTTTTATTTCTGTAAAAAGAAGAGTCTTGAAGAATCATTTGTTTGCCAGTAGGACTACAGTACACTACTCGCATTGTATGTTTTTGATTCACCTAAAAGAGCCGGTTCTTAAGAAACATTTGTTTTGGGAATTGGTCTGCTCTGTATGTTTTTGGTTCAGTAAAAAGAACTGGCTCAGAAGAGTCATTTGTTCAAAAATCGGACTGCATTGATGGCAATGTATGTTTTTGATTCACTTAAAATAATCGGCTGTTAAGAGTAATTTGTTTTCAAATTTCAAAGCGATTCTTATCATTAACCTGTCTTTTTGAACTATACATTAGAAGAACTGCCTCATAATAAGAATCATTTGTTTCTGCAATGGTGCTACACTGGTTTCTCTAAATGTTTTAATTCACTAAACATAACTGGCTGATAAGAGTAGCCTAATTTGTTTGTGAATAAGGCTACAGTAGTCGCTTTGTTTACTTTTGAATCAGCTGCAGCTTTTGAACAACTCAATAAAGTGATGTTTCTTGCCATTATTTTGAGGTACACAGCTTTTTTTATTACATCACATTCAATATAGACTGTGAACCCACTTTCACAAGTCAAGTAAAATGCGATTTCTTTTTCAGTGGATCTGAAGATTCACTGCTTTTCGTCAGCAGTTCTCCCACACTGCTGAATCTGTGCTGCTAGACCTGAAAATCTTTACAGTAAACACATACAGGGAACCTTCTAATTTGGTACACTACAATATTATTAACTTAAAAGGGGCCTAAACCATGTTTTTTCTCAGCGCTGTGGTTTGGATGATCAGTATAATAGGTGGAGACATACGGTACAATATGGTGTGTGATTTAAGTGGGTAATTTATGAAGGAATGTTCTTCAGAGGAAAAAGCCAGAGGGTTGAGGTCACAGTGAGGAATTCCTCTCGGCATTTAGAGCCATTTCATTCATAATCTCTCTCTCTCTCTCTCTCTCTCTCTCTCTCTCTCTCTCCCTCTCTCGCTGTAGCTCTCATCCCTATGCTGGATTATGCTGAACAGGTTTATGGTACACAAAGCATGTTGGAGCCTGTGTTCAGAAAGAATTCCACAGAGGTGACAGGTCCAATGTTTTGGATATTAAAGTTAAGTTTCTGATTCCTTTAATTAGCCAGCTGCAGTATGTTCTCCATCTGTCACTATGCTTCACCCTAAGAGATGACTAATGGGGGAGGGAGGAAGGCAAGAGAGAATAAGAGGAGGGAGGTACAAGGGCCAAAGCTGGAAAGGGAAAAGAGAGTGATAGATAGTGAGAATGAAAGAAAGACCTGGCAGAGAAGGGGTAACTAAATGGGAGGAAGTGTTTTGGGTATGTTTTGTTGAAGCTCTTCCTGATCAGGCAATAAGATTGAACCATTGTGCCATCATGCACAACAGTGAACTACACATTTTATTTATTCCCCCAAGTCTGGGTGCACAGCAGCAGAGTACACTCAAATCCGCTTGCAAAAATGGTCTGTGGTACAGTTAATGTGAACTCTGATACATTTCTCAATTGGTAATGCATAATTTACCATATTGGTTATCAGTGGATTTTATTTATTGGTATTGGTTGATATTGCATATTTAATTGGTTATGCTCATTTCTCCTATTTCGTCATTTAACCTACCTTTGCTGTCATCTAACACTCACTTTAGAGTTCACCTTTAAAAACACTAATATTTAAATAACACTGGTAAATAAGGATGTCCCGAGCCGATCTCAACAATCGGGATTGGTGCCTATTAAGTATCTCTCCTAAGCCCAATCCTTATTTTCACTGACAGGCTGGCATTCTGACACTGCAAGCTTCATGCTTCTTAACCTGATCTCCACTTTTTTTGTCCCCTTTATGTTGCAATATTCTGCTTATGTACAATAATATAAAATACAAGGTTTATATCAGCAGCGACCACACAGTCTGTTTACTGTGTGTGTGTGTGTGTGTGTGTGTGTGTGTGTGTGTGTGTGTATATATGACAATATTCAATTACTCTGATCAGATAGGGGGCACAAAAAACCTGATCGGGACATCCCTACTAGGGCTGTGTATCACCAGCAAAGTCACGATCAGATACGTATCACGATACAGAGGCCACGATACGATACACATCACGATACATGACTGCACTGAATTTCAGCTAGTCTTTAGCAAATGTCAAAATGAATAATATTTTTATACTGTATATATTTCATAACATCATAATTGATGTTGTGATGCCTAAATTCACTTGTAGCATTTGATTTTAGTTTTTAGTGTTTTAATTTTTTATTTAATTAGACTAAAATAGTATAGACTTTTAGTATCTTAACCACTTATCACCTATTGTCCATAACATGGAATTTATTATTAGGTTATCAGTCTATCTTGTATTCTGAATTACTGCTTGTGTCCGAATAAACGGCCTGCAAAGAGCTCCATATTCTTTGAATCTCACATCGCATCTTGCAAATGTGAAACCAACCTAAATCTCAGTTACTTCTCTTCATCATGCTTAATGATTTATTTTCGTCGTCCTCCCATTTCTTCCTGTTGCAGATTAACTACCTGCATTATGGGTATCAAGAGTTTTTGCTTTATCTGGTCTCTGGTCATTTACAGCGTTGGGCCGCATTTAAGAGACGCTGTCTTTGGTATGAGTAACCAACGTTGTGTTAAGTAAGCATCATGTAGCCTAAATGTTATTTCCCAGGGCACTTTGAGTGTTAACCTACCGTGAAGTACTGTGATGACTCCAGAGTCTTACCCACACACATTCAAATGCACACCAACTGCTCAGCCAAGCAATCAGCGCGCACACTGCTCCGCATTAATGTGTTTGCTTGTGAGATTCAAGGAGGCTATGGTCCCTCATAAAGTCACTAGGTAAAATTCTGCTCAATCCTGTAGCATTTTTATATTTAGTTCAAATTCAGACGTGCTGCGGTAGTGTGATCAGATTCAGGTCTACGTGACCTGTAGTCTGTTTAGCACAGTGTTCATTTGCATGCTAACCCTATTTTCTTTCATGTAGCTAAGTTAATAGCTCGTATAAAAGAGCCTGGAGTGGTTTGCGGTCCGTACAATCTCCGTGCAGATGATTTTGTTAGCGTGACTCTTCAGGCCTCGCATGGTGATTGTGATAGAAAATAGCACAGTGAGGAAATGGAGCTGACCTTGGATCAGTCTCCTCTGTAGCCGGGGTGATGTATAGGCTCAGCGCGCAGGCTGGCAGTAAGTGAAAGCTGTGTTTTTATTTTCCTGTAGAGGGCTCCGTGTCGGGGTGCATAAGCGGGTTCATTTCTTCCCCCTCCGTCTCTGCTGCTGAGGAATGTTAAATGTCAGCCATCGGGCCGGGGTGGTAGAGCACTGATATTAGTCTGGATTGAATAAGCATGGGGCCGAGCGATGATTTGAATTTATTTGCAGCATGAGGCGCTGGTGTAGGAGAGGGTCAGGCTCTGTGGGCTGTGGGAGGGTGTTTGAATGACTTAGAACAATTCTTGTCGGTTTCATCTTTTGTCTGTTTATTTTAAGGCCAGTTTGTAATTGTCAAATAAAAAATTGGCCACCGTCTGTCGTCGTGATATTAAATTAACTGAACAAGATAAGTGCACTCTTTTCTTCTCCACATCTTTAATAGAAAGAGAATGATTTGAATTTGATGACATATTTGGCATAAATATTGGTAATAAATGCCTTCATCTAAGTGTAATTTAGCATAATAAAATGTAATTTTTTTTTAATAGCAAATAAAATTTGTACTTGCTAAGGCAAGCATCACAGTTGCTATTGCTCATAATTGAAGAAACCCCTAACCCCAAGTATTTTACTTTGGAGAGTAATACATCCCACGCAGTTTGTACTGTGAAGATTAGTGATGCCTCGAATGTGATCCAGAGTTTGTCTACACACTACTTGACCTATAAGATCACTACTTTATAAAATAGTAAATTTGATAATATAATTTACCTGTAATTATATAATACAATAGTAATAATAAAATATATATAAATGGTATTATTATTAATTGATTAATATTATATATTTCATGATGGAGATAATAATTATTCATAATATTTAGGGATGTAACGATTAACCGTGAGCTGGTTGAAAATCGATTCAAATATTTGACGATTCAAATCGGTTGAGATACTAAACAAATCGCGATTCATTTAGGGGTAGGAGTTTATATGAATGTATGTCTGAGGGGAAGTTACTGTCTTTAGAAAAGTTTAGATGGTATTTTTTCTTTTCATCTTGCCTTTGTATGATACATATTAAAGTTCATAAGTGCAGCGCTGCTTTGTTTACAGCGGAAACCAAGGAAACGCTTTAAGCGCCACCTGCTGGCAGAGAGTGAATCTGCGTCTCATTCAGCTCATCTGCTGTTTCGGTTTCATTCAGTATAGTTTCACCAAACTGAAGTCAAACCATTCTGTTTTTGCGTCAAATTTAGAAATTATGCAATCCAATTTAGATAAAAAACTGCTCATGTTGCATGTATGCAGCATCTTTGTTTGGATCATGGTTAAAATGCTGTGGTTGCCTCTAATTTTAAATGGAAGAGCACAGACAACGCCTTATTTTGTTTATATGAAGAGATTTATTTGATTTGTGTTATTTATTTGATTTGGGGCTTGTTTTAAAATTTCAATTTAGTTTTGTTATTTACATTTACATTATATTTCAATTTTGTCATTTAGCAGACGCTTTTATCCAAAGCGATTTACAAATGAGGACAATAGAAGCAATCAAAACCAACAAAATAGCAATAATATGCAAGTGCTATATTAGTATATTATTATAGTGTTATATTTCAATTTCACAAAGAAACATGCAGCATTTTGTCCAAGCAATAATAAAAGGACACATTTAATTTATAATTTGTCTTAAATCTCATTTTGTAAAAAAACAACAACAAAATGAATCGAATCGTGAAATCAAAACCGTGAATCGAATCGTGAGTTGGGTGAATCGTTACATCCCTATTAATATTATGTATAAGAATATAATTGATAATGCATTGTAAAATACAGTATATAATAGTATGTAACGATTAACCGTGAGCTGGTCGAAAATAGATTAAAATATGTGACGGTTCAAATCGGTTGAGATGCCAAACAAATCAATATACGATACAATTGGAGTAGGAGTTTATATGAATGTATCTCTGAGGGGAACTGACTATCTTTAGAAAAGTTTACGTGGTATTTTCTTTTCATCTTGCCTCTGAACAATGCATATTAAAGTAGTGTTCATAAGCGCAGCTCTGCTTTGTTTACAGCGGTAACCCAGGAAACACTGTATCATTGTCAGAGAGTGAATCTGCATTTCATTCAGGTTGTCTGCCGTTTCGTTCAGATATGTATTATGTTGTATAGTTTCACCAGGGCCATGCACCGAGGGGGTGGCCCAATGGCTAGAGCCACTGCCCCTCTGCCCTCATTGGCTGAGGTGCCCCTCTTGAACCCCCCAGCCCCCCCACCTCCCACTGAACGTGATTGGCTCCCCCGGTGCCCTCCCAACACCATTAGGCTAGGCTAGAGTACTGTCAATCTGACAATGCCTAATGCCATTGGATCAGAGCGTTGTCAATCACTGCCTGATTCGCTGCCCATTGCTGCCTGTAAATTTGCTCAACAGCACTGGATCAGAGCGCTATCATTGCTTTGGAATTGTAAAGCCTTTTTACCATGCCAGTAAAGCTACTGAAATCTGAATCTGTCAATCACTGACAGTGATGAGGAGTTTTTCAAATGACTAAACCATAGACCACATCTCTGTTCATATATATTTTGGAATATCACCCTGAGTCAATATTTATTCTGATTACTTTCGTGTGACTGATCAAGTTATTAAATGTAGCTAGTATGTGTAACAAAATGTGTTCCCTGTGTCCAGATTTTACCGCAGTAATGCAAAAACTGACACTTCAAATCAACCTTTAAATGTCAACTTCTACAAAAAGTAGTCTAATAGTGTAAATACTAGGGCTGCACGATTAATCGCAAGCGATATTTAACGCGCATCTTATCAGTAAAGCCGGTTCTGACAAGACAAGATGCGCGTTAAATATCGCATGCGATTAATCGTGCAGCCCTAGTAAATACTATATCGAAATACATAATCTAATACAAGTTATTTATTTTATATTAGGCCTACAGGATGGTGTATTTTTATTCGGTTTGTTAACAAAACTTCTATGTTTAATATAAGTGAGTTTATCGTTGTAGAGTTTTGTTGTTGTCCATTCAAGCAGTTGACACGGAATTGGCGCTAATTCGAAAGTGAAAGTAAAATACGCATGGGCATTTAGAAGCTATTCAAAAGTTAAAGAAAGCGAGGAAAAGAGGGAAAACTCAAACGAACCCAACCCCTCGGTGATACAGGGATTACCGATGTTGTCACACGTTGATTAACCAGTGGGAAAATTTCATCATCGTCACAACCCTAATACAGACACACACACATGCATACAGTGGGGAAAAAAAGTATTTAGTCAGTCACCAATTGTGCAAGTTCTCCCACTTAAAAAGATGAGAGAGGCCTGCAATAATTGCCCCACCCCCGGTGATTTCGGCCACTGCCCCTCAAAATGTCTGTGCACTGCCCTGAGTTTCACAAGACTAAAGTCAGACCATTCTGTTTTTGCTTCAAATTTTTAAATTATACAGTCTAATTTAGATTAAAAACTACTCATGCTGCATGTATGCATCATCTTTGTTTGGATCATGATTAAAATTCAGTGGTTGCCTCTAATTTTAAATGGAAAGAGCACAGACAAAGCCTTAGTTTGTTAATATTAAGGGATTTCATTTAATTGTGTAACTTGTTTGATTTTGATTTTTAAAATTTCAATTTAGTTTTGTTATATTTCAATTTCACAAAGAAACGTGCAGCAATAGCCTAATAAAACAACACCTTTTCATTTAGTGTATAATGTCTTCAATCTCATTTTGTTAAAAAAAATCATGAGAAAATCGAATCGTGAAATCAAAATCTTGAATCGAATAGTGAGTTGAGTGAATCGTTACATCCCTAGTTTATAAGTATATTATTATTATTATATACTGTAATTTATAGGGGCTGTTTTGAAGTTAAAGTACCAGTAAGGACCAGTAAGCAAATGCCCAGAACTTTCTAAAATTATTCTAAAAACACTCCAAAAACCTTGCTAACCACATAGCAATGCCCTGGACCCCCCCACCCACCCTAACATCAACATCAAGGTGTTGAGTTTTACACTACTGCATTTTAATGTGACTCTTACCAATTCTGAGAGGAGAGAGTATTTTTGCTTTGTGAGAAGCTGGCATCTTAAACCTTTTGAATACCTTTTATTATTTGCATATGTTTTGTTTTTGAAGTATCATTGAGTATTGCCGTGCACAGTATTGTCTGTCATCAGTGCTTATTTGTGTTTTCAAGTGTTGTATTATCACCTCACAGCCACCAGCACTCAAAATTTTGAATAATTTCCTTTCACCATCGAAGACAGAAGAACTGAGTGAACACGACACCTCTTTCTCAGAGAAAAAGAAGAAGAGGGAGGCTGGTGGATGGCAGGACTGTGTGTCATTGTGTGCTGATGGATGTGCAAGGCTCACTACTCAGAGCACTTACTTAATAGGGAGCGGTAGGCTTGTTGTGGCACTTTTCTCTCTCAGCTGGGGAAGACGAGGAGCCATGCTTGGCTAAGCACAGAACAGGCAGTCCATTTCACAAAGGTTAGAGCTGCCCCATAATACAGGCTAATCAGCAGGTAATCTGTTTTCTTTCCGTTAGATTCTCCCAGGTCAATGCCAATGACCGAAGCGCACGTCTCAGTGTGAAGAATTGGAAATTCATATTTTCCAATATGAGTGTTGTTGGGTTAAGTAGTTGTTGTTTTTTTTGGTTTGAATGTTGTTTTTCCCCCTCAAGCATCACAACTCTACATTTGTATTGAGCAGGCAATCCACCCGAGACGCTTTGTGACCTGTGGGCAAATGGAGACCACTGGCAGTGGTCTAAAAAAGCAGCTAGCAGCTTTTGTCCGAGAGCATTAGCATTAAATCACACTGATCTAGTTAAAGCAGGAGCATTTAAACCTATAATCCCAGCCACCAGCCTGGAAATAAAGCTAAGCTTTTTTTTATTTTCTCCTTTTTTAAAGTACAATCTAGATTGCATTTTTTAAATAATGTACGTTTTCTGATGGCTGTTGAGTTGAAATAAGAGGTAGCATAGCTAGTGCTGCAGCACTGGTAAGTGCTTGAAAATGTCACTAAAGCAGTGTTACGGGAGTGAATGGATGTCTGATATAATGGTGTTTGACATGAGAGCCTTAGTCACGAGAGCTGTCAGTAGAGTTTGAAATCAGCCAGAGAAGCTGGGTCTGCGGCAGGCGAGGAGGTGAAGAATTTCTAAAGCCGATTCTGAAGAGGAAGTAAAAGAGACAGTTTAGAGAGAAAAAGAGAGATGAGTTGCATAATGAGATTGAAGCTGCTTTAAAAAAAGGTCAGTTGTTTTCAGCCATTTGTAGTAGAGCGCAACCGATATATCCTTTTGCCGATTTTATCGGCCGATATGAGCCTGTCGCAGATATATCTGTATCGGTGTAGGCTGATATGTCACCGATATTCAATTTTTTTTTTTTACAGAACACAAAACGCAGATAAAATGCTTGTAAATGGTGTAATTGCATTTTATTACATTTGTCCAGCAGAGTGCTCTCCATTGTTTGCTACTGGCGATCTGGATGAAACGCTTTAAAGCCTAAGTGTATGGAATACCATTTTAAAATTTGAATGACCATATCTCCGTAATGGTGTGGCGGATCTGCACCAAATTCGGGGATCCCTTCAGCTCACTGTCATGACGTTCCAAACCTGTATGACTTTCATTCTGAACATAATTGAAGACATTTTAAAGACTGCAATTTTAATAAACAATGGACTGCTGCTTTAAAAAATGGTCCATATGACTTGTACGCTCTATTCCAAGTCTTTTGAAGTGATATGCTTTGCGTGAGAAACAGGCTAGTTGTTATTTGATGTCAGTCACACCTCTTCTTGGCATGTCGATGACGCAGTGTCCGATTCATAAATGAATCATACTTCTGAGTAAGATGTTTTCAGTCAAGAAATTCACAAACTCATCTGAAGTTAAAGAGTTAAACATTATCAGTTTATAAATAAATTTCGCTTATCTCCTCGCACTTCAGAAAACTTTAATTATAGTGCAAAATCCATATGAGCTTATTTATGAAACTTCTATGTACTTTTTTGCAGCTGAAATGCTTCAGCCTCTATTTATTGTAATTACATTGAAAAGAAGTGACAGCACAATCTTTAAAATGTATGTTTTTGTGGCTAAAGGAAGAAAAAGTGAGTGTGAACTATTCCTTTATTAAATCTCATTGAGCCTCATGATGAAACACAAGCCAATGAATTTGTGTCAATTAATTGTAACACCATTTTTGCATAAAGTATCACATTTAATTCATTTACATTGTATGTGAGATTGGTTTTACACTGAATATTCTGTATTCAAATACGTCACATCTCAGAGGGTAAATGCGTTGCAAATGCCGTTTCATATTTGCTTTGTGTCAAGACCATTAATTTTTCCTGATTTATCCATGACAAATCAATGACTGTGGCTGAGCAAAAACAAACCAGCTAATCAGTAATGAAATATTCATTATAAAAATGAGACCCACTCAAATCAAGGCTTAAGTGTCCTTTCTATCTGAGCCTCTCTGTCAGGTTATTTTCCGTCTTTGTGTGCATGGCTGTGCTCGACGGCCATGTTGCTGTGGATCAATATCAAGTGATGGCTGGAGGAAGACAGAAGCTGTGTGCAGAATGGAATACTAGCTTACTGAACACTGTGCAGTATATACTATATACTACTGGATTTTACAAATCGTAAGTGAAACAGTAGGCATTACTCCGTGATTTGAAACAGAGTAGTATGCTATATTGCCATCATATGACCTAGCTATGTTTGACCTTTTATAGTATTTATTAATACTTTAAATTAGCTTTTAAATGTTCAGTTTCCATTTAAATTTTAGTAGTTTTATGTACATTTGTCATTTTCAGTTTTTTTATATATTTCTATTTACTATATAGTTTTTAATTTATTTTTATTTCAGTTGTAGTCATTTTAGTACTTCAACTTTAACTTGTTTTATTTTCATTAGCTGCCTGCCAAGGCAACATTTTTTATTTTTGTTTTTCTGAGTACAAGTTTTTCATCTGATATTAATTTAACATTTTTTAAATCTTTATTTCAATTAATAATAATAATATAAAAAAATAATTTTTAGTTGTAGTTTTAGTTAGCAATAACAACTTGCTAGTATGGTATAGGCCAGGGGTCGGGAACCTTTTTTGACGAGCCAAATTTTTATTTTTGGTTATTTTTCCAAAAGAGCCTATATATATCTTAATATTATATAAAATGCATGTTTTTTTTTTCAATAACATTTTAATAATGCTAACTTTATTATGACCATGGAAACTAAAATACACAAATATTCAACTAACCGTCATAAATTGTGCAGGGCTTTTACTCTGAGGTTGATTTACAGGGGATGAATTCTCTTCAGAGTTCTCTCTCTCTCTCTCTCTCTCTCTCTCTCTATCTCTCTTCACTCACTCAAAGAGAGACTGAGTGAGTGAAGAATAATGCATGGTGCATGTCGATCGTATTTATGTGAATACACACCAGTGCAGGCATTTTGACACTCCGTGTTTTGGCCGGTTTAGGCGCGCCACCGAAGACAAAGTCTACTGCTTGACCGTGTTCCACTCAGACCTCGCGCGCAGACAACATCCAGTCAGAAGCTAATTGAGTTCTGTTTTGCGGCTTTGAGTTTTAAAGGGGTCATGTGATGCATTTTAAAATTTTTCTTTCTCTTTGGAGTGTTACAAGCTGTTTGCATAGATAAGATCCCTAAAGTTGCAAAGGCTAAAGTCTCAAACCCAAAGAGATATTTTTTATAAAAGTTAAGACTTGTCCATGCCCTTTTAAAATGCCTCGTTTAAACACGCCCCCACATGTCTACGTCACTGTGTGGGAAGATTTGCATAGCACCGCCCAAATGCTTAACTTTTATTCTTGCTGTAGTTAGTATTGTTGTTGCCGCCGCCATGTCGTGGAAACACTGTGTGTTTCGTTGTGAAAGCGAAACTACTTTGTTTGGCCTTCCAAAAGAGGACACGACTAGAAATCAGTGGTTAAGTTGTATTTACAACACTGTTCCAGAACAATTCAACCCAAATATTCAGATGTGTGCAGCGCATTTTATGGAGGACAGATTCCTGATCCTGGGAGAGTAGACTACAATGTGTCTGTGCACAAAGGCTGTTTCTATAAAGTGGGGCAGTTCCAACTTTGCAAGGACAGTCTGGCGCTTCTGACTCACAGCCTGTAAGTAAGGTATTTATTATTATTTTTTTATATTTAAAGAATTTGCCACGGACGATTCAAACGCGAGCTGTGAGTAGTGTAAAGTAGCGCTTGTTGTTTGTCGTTTCTCCGATCACAAATGCAGACATTGTTTTATGTTTACGCGGCGTGATACGCAACGCGTAAAAAGACAGTATAAGCCATTATAATCAGTAATTATGTCCCCACAGGATGCAACAAATGCCTTGTTTGTAATGGGATTTATTGGTGTTGTCTCATTGCGCCGGGACACGGCATCACAATATGGGAAGGGGCGTAACATTTCCGTCACACGCTTGAGGTATTCAGCCAATCACAACGCACTGGATAGCTGGCCAATCAGCGTACACCTCACTTTTCAGACCCGATGAGCTTTGTAAAAATCATCGTGTTTCAGAAAGTTGGGGCATAGAGGAGAAATAATAATGTACAGTATGTGAAAATGTTTTTTTTTTTTTTTTTTTTACCTTAAACCGCATAAACACATTGCATTACACCAAATACACAACATAATGTCCTTTTTAGCAACATCATATGACCCCTTTAATACGGTCTGTCTTTTTAATATCAAGCATGTCCCGCTCTTTACGGTCTAATTCATTCACGTTCTTTTATTAATAACGCTAACAGTCTCACCCGCTGAAAGCTGCGCTAAAGTAACCGGCGAAATGTTTCATACTGGCACTTGGCACAGGAGAACACCATCTTCTATAAAACAAAGTATGTTTCAGTCCTGTCAATTTTTTAATTTTTTAAATTTTTTTTTACATTTACACTTTTTCTCTGCTGTTCAAAAAATCTTTCTTTTCGCTATTACCACAAACAAAACAAGCTACGTAGCAGCTTGAATTGATCAGCTCTGTTACCATAGACACGTCAGTGGTTTGCTGTCATGACTTTCGCGAGCAGCACTGAATGCGCACTGAACACGCGCTTTGGCCGGTACAATTTTTTTTATCAGCTTATGTAGGCTCTACAACAAATGAATTGCTAATCTCTAGTGATGTATAATTTTTGTAATAGATAATTTGTTGGTAAAGGGTGAGAGATCTGGCGAGCCACATGATTTTTTTCAAAGAGCCAGGTGTGGCTCGCGAGCCATAGGTTCCCGACCCCTGGTATAGGCCTACTGTTTAGAACATAGCCACAGTTAGTGTTTGAAGGGATTGTTCACCTAAAAAATAAAAACTTATAACTTATATAAAAAACTCATAATTTACTCACCCTCATGTCTTCAAAACCTGTATGACTGACTTTTTCATCTGTGTAACACAAAAGAAGATATTTTAAAGAGCAAGTATTATTTAACCAGGCAGTTTTGGACCCCATTGACTTCTATTGTATGGACAAAAACACAGACATTCAGAGACATTTCTCATACTGACTTCTTTTGTGTTACACAGAAGAATGTCAGTCAGTTATGCAGGTTTTGAATGACAAAAGGGAGAATAAAAAATAATAATATACATTTTTGGCTGAACTATCCCTTTAAGTGCTCTTAAATTTACAGTTACTCTTGCACTGAGAGAGAGAAACAGACATGACATGATCATGCAGCTGTTTAGAAGGAAAAAGCCCAACGTTTTAATACAGTGATCTAATCCTGTGAGTTAATGACCTTTATCTGTAGTAATTGCAGTGGGCTAAATGCTCTAATTCTGTGGAGCAGATATCTGAGAGATGGTTCACCAGACCAACGGCCATGTCACAGGCGTGTGTTGGGGAAACAGAGCTGTATTTTTTTGTATTAAAACTATTAAATCAAAGCAGACCATATGCTCGAACACACACAACAAATCCAAAGCATACGCAACCGGTGAATGTTGTTTTCCTCCCACTTTTGGTCAAGGGCTTGCTAAATATTACCTTAGCACAATATACACACCCAGATAAAGGGAACACTGTCTCTCCTGTGTGAAATGTTTGGGATTAGCAGTAAGTGTGTTTCAGCCCTCATAAATCAGCCCTTTCAGCTGCTTTCTGTTTTCTCTCTGAAAGACTCACAAGCACTCAGATGCTCCACTGAGCAACAATGCTGAATGTAAAATGTCAGTGTTTTTGAACAGGTTCTATGAGGCAAGGTCCTGATGTTTTTATTTCCACAGCGCTGGCTAGGAGGAAGAGCTGCTTAAGGAGCAGGATGGGAGTTAAAGGCGCGTGGAGGAGGGATGGAAATGTGTGTTTTTAAGGTGGCAGAGTGGGGAGGCAAATTGAGTCTCTAAAGGGAGTTCATGTATGAATTCATTTCTAAAGCACAAACCAAGTGGCTGTAACTTGCACACTGTTCTTTTCTTTCGCCCCCCCCCTTTATTGTTTATGACAGCAGTAGATGTTTTTTAAATAAATCCTCAGCGTTAATTCCAGGTGATGCATTAATCTTCGGTTTGTTTCCTCGTGTGCATAAAGCTGCGATGGCTAGATGCTGTTTCTTCATTTATTGCTTGCTTTTATTCATTTGCTCGCTCATGCATTCATGATTTATTTCCTTCCTTTCTTTTGTCTATTTTTTGCTTCCCCCAGAGTGTGGTACTGTGAATGCCTGTAAAGAGGGCTGCGAGTCCTCGAAGACACAGTCGAGGTTAGTCAGCATTACAGCTGTAAATCCAGCTGTTTCTTTTCTAACATCGCCTTGTTTTCCGCCTCCGATGCCAACAGCACACCTATCTGATGCTTCCCAGAACTCCCTTTTGTTTGACTCAATTACCACACACTATTTGTTCACATCATCCTTTAAAGCAGTGATTCTCAACAATTTTTGTCTTCAAAAACTCATCGACACCAAACCAAAAACACCTTTTCATCATATCACTAGTCTATTCAATGAAATGTATATGTATGTGTATATGTATGTGTGTGTGTATATGTGTATATATATATATGTGTGTATATACAGTGGGTACGGAAAGTATTCAGACCCCCTTAAATTTTTCTTTTATCTTTCCTTGATCCTGTTTAAGTACCCACTGTGGTCGCCCTGGTTGGGAATCATTACTTTAAACCTCATCATGCTAACAGTCACTTGTGTGTGTCCTTGTAATAATGTTCGATTGACCCCACCCTGTTTAGCATGACACGCACAACAGTACCGTTTCTGTCCATTCTCAATGCCGCCCACACCGCATGCTGACCCAGTATGTGTGATGCATGTGATTGTTTTGATGTGACCCCACCTGTTAGCTAGTTGAAAAAGTGACAGTCTGCATCAGTGGATTCAAATGACGGTAATAAATGCAGCAATGATATGGAGGCAGTGCCTCTTAAAGCACCAGAGCGGTTTACTTAATGAGTTTGATAATTGGCTTTCTGCTCGATATGTCTCCCTTTTTCTCATTACACCTCCCTCTCCTTCTCACTGTTTCTCCTTAGCTTTAACTGTCCTTCATTGTAGGGATGAGCAACTGAAAGGAACAAAATAATTTAAATACTTGGTTGAATTTTGAATTATAAGTACCATACCATTCAAAATTATAAAAATTCTCCTCGCTTTTTTAGGTGTGGTCACGTTAGAGAATTTTTGCCAGGCAAAAAAAAGTCTATTGTCAGTAATGTAGAAATACCCAATCTGAGACTTAAAATTTATAGACAAAAACAGTTGAAACATTCTTTTAAAATCTTTTCTTCTGTTTTTACATTAGAAATAGTCAAACAGGTTTTCAACAACATTATAAATAATGGCAGCATTTTCATTTTTGAGTGAACTATCCCTTTAACTGTCTTGTTTTTAAATTAATTTAAGACCGCTTCTCTGTGTCTTCTCACGTCACTAAACATAGCCCCATCGTATGTAATTTCTTAACCGATAGCATGCAGATAAGTGAGAAATCCATTGTGACGTGAGGACTGGCTACGGAGACAACTGTCATGATGTCTTTGCTTGAGATTTTCACAATCGTTCACGAGCTCACACATACATGACTGTCCTAAATGCATGCTGACTTCAGCTTTGAGAACATTGCTGGAAAGATGTCAGCGTTCAGGATGATTCAGCGCCCCAGCGGAGTGACTGTGACACCGTTTCACTCAGCTAGGCTCTTGTAGCTGGTATTGTGGGGTTTGTTTTCCACCATCTGGAGGAATGTACCTGCAGTAAAGGGAGAACAATGCTCCCTCTGTATTTCCTGTGAGCGTTTCAGGGCACTACATCTAAGATGGACCCGTTTTGTTATCATTCCTCGTCCTCCTGTGACAGGCGTTACGAGGGTGCACGGAGGGTGCAAACCTGACAGTGAGATCTTAGGACGGGGTGAGAAAAGTGTAAAAATCACACCTTGCCAATTGAGTACGATCTCATCTGCATTTGAATGGTTTTCCAGCTGGTAAGCACAGCCTAGGGCATGATGACTGCTGAAACAACAGTGTGAGATACTGCTGAGAGCATTTACTGTGTGGCAATAGCCTTGATGCTTTGCTTTAAGCTTTTCAGCTTTAAGATGTTAATATAGCTGAGGAATACCTACTTTTTTCCCTTTTCCTCTCCTTTTTAATTTCCAAGCAAATATTTACAATCTTACAGAGAGTTTGCATTGCTAATTGCTTTGCAATCTATTGAAAATGTTTGTTCGCTGTACTTTGTGGCAGCGCACGCCGCACAATATGCAAGTTATTATATGTAAGTGGTTTGTTAGTCACCCAAACCATCTTGTTCTGTTTTGGGTATGGCTGATGGTAGCAACTTGGCACTGGTTCCTGGAGTGAGAAGTAAGCAATGAATCACCAACAGCAGTTTCAGAATTTCCCACTGCTGTAAAAGTCATCAAACTCCACATTCCAGCACAACATGAATGCACGTTACTACTTTTATAACCTCTGGGAGAATTTTTGTGTTTCTCATGTTTTTGCGAGGCAGGAACTGTGGTGCGGTTCCTCATACTGTCCATTGGGTGGCAGAGTGAAAGACTCCAGTTGTGTAGACGTGCTGTCTCACATGGCAGACACTAGTGGGTTGATCTAATGGATCTGGACAGAGGAGTTAAAGCAACATCCTCCATTCACGTCCTTTTTGTTTTACCCTTTAAAATCGGTGGCATCACAGAAAGGGGTTGAGGCATGAATTTGTGAGGGTTTATTTAACTTTGTGTGTTAATTTTATTCATATTCAAATGGATAAATTTGGGTCTTTTATTTTTAGTGAATTTTTAACCATTTTATTTTGTTGTATTTGTTTTTTTTTCTTTCCTTTTTCTTTTATTTATTTTTAACCTAGGTATTTATTTTCTTTCAGTTGAAAAATGATAATGGATTTGTTATTTTTTTGCCTTTTTGGATATATAGAATTGTTTTTTTTCTATAGAATATAAGGAAATTTCTTTTTTACCTTTTATTTATATATTTTACTTTTGCTTATATTTATTTTAATTATTTATAATCAGTTGTTTAAACAAGTATTTTACCTTTAATACATTTTTGAGATTTTATATTTTAATAAGCTTTTTTTGTTAACTTAGACAAATGCACGCCAGCAATTGCCCTGAGACAGCCTTAGTGAGTGCTCTTAATATATGTACAATCAGGGAGTGAGTGAAGTAGCACCTGGGGAGGCTTGTGTGTGTATGTGTGTTTAAACTCCGTCTTGAACAAGAGAGTTAGAGAGAGCAGCAAAGGGAGGGGTTTCTGCCCTGATGGACTATTTACCACCGGCAAACAAAGAGAAAATTCAAGGCGTCCACACGGGAGCTTCATAGCTACTTAAAAATCTGCACGCGCTCGTGTATGAATATGGCCAAATGCTTCTGTTTATTTTCAGAAGTAACCACTCATTTAGATCTGAGTACGAGTTTGCGCATGAAGCTGAAAACTAGTCAGCCCGTCAGGGCAGTTTGCCACTCGTCTCTCAGCGAGCTCTGCGCTGTGTAATTACGTGAGAAGAAAGACACATAGACCTCCCCTTCACATTCCCTGATCTAATTTGTTTGCCGGGTGACAGCAACACATCTGGATTTGTGGATGCTTGTGTTGCTTTTTCCTAATGTGATGGTTTTTGAATCTAACTGTCCCTTGAAAGATGGATTTTTATGAGTTTGTGTAGCTTGGCAATACGATAAATAACCTCGCAGAAGTGTCGCAGGGTTTGAGGTTTCACAAGCCTGCCAAATATGGATGAATGGCAAAGTAAACAGCTATGCAGGGCTTGCCACAGGGCAATCTCTCAATTAAATTGAGCATTCCTGTGTCGCATCAAAAGGCTTTTGCTTTTTTCTTGTGCTGTTTATAATGTTAAATAATGGTTTGGAAGGCAGTTATCTCTTTAACTACTGTTTAACAGCAGAGGCTTGTAATGTTTTACAGTGTCAAAAAGCACAGATTTCTCTGGAATCCCTTGATGAGATGATATGAGAAAATGTTTATTGGCGTACTATAAACTGATCCAAACCTCACTAACAATATGTGTAACTCCATTGTGGCTGAAACCCATTACATTTCCTTTGTGAGTCATTGTTGAATAGGATGAAATGGTAAAATACATTTAAATTCAGTCGTTTTTATAGTCAATGAGGGTTTGGTTACAGTCATTCTGTGATTTCTGCTTCTTTTCACCCCTTAAGTCTCAAAACTTGTAAAATAGTCTCTTCCGAAAGTAGCAGAGTGCTAAAATGGCATCCAGCAAATTGAAGTCAAGGTTTTTTCGTCTGCTAGTAGAGAGAGGCTGTCAGCTGATGCAGCGTGCGTGTGTGTGTGTGTGTGTGTGTGTGTGTGTGTGTCTGAAGGAAAAGTAAATGGGGGTGGAAGTGGCTGGTGTCTGTTGAAGGGAAGCACGAGTGTTTGTTCCCGATGGCAGGCATCAGAGTGTGAATATGACCTCTGGTGGAAAAAAGTGGGTGAGAAAAAGAAAAGACAATGGCTGCGGAGATCAACCTCCACTTTTAGGCACTCCGGACTACTGTTATTTTGTATCACTTTGAAAGGGCAGTATGGTTTCCTCAAAGACACGGGGAAGAACACGTTTTATTATAAGTAGTGGAATAAATCCTGTCTATCCCTGAAATGGTGTGAATGATTGTTTAATTTCTTCATGCTGTTTTTACTGCTCGATAACTCGCCGAACGTTATACCAGAGAACATTTGCTTTTGAATGTTTCTCTTTTTTTTTTTTTCTGTCTCCCTTCCGCTTGTCTGCTGATCCCTGGTGAATGCATTAAATTAAGTTACTAGATATGAGTGCTTAAGGGGCCAGGGCCTCCCAGGCTTGCCAAGGCGCTCAGAAGCTTGGCCCATTCAACCATGTCATCTTTTCTTTCTTATCGTTTTATTTATATAATTTTTTTTTGTTTCAGCTACTGGCTGACTTTTTAGTATGGCAGGGCATTAAGTCTTCAATAACTTCACTGAAAAACAATCAGGCAGGAGGAGGCATAATAAATCAGACATGTACATCTAATTATTTTGTTAAAATTCATCAGATTTTATTGGTTACAATAAAGCACTTACACCCTTTCCCTCTTTTTAATCATCAAATATTAAATGTTTAACATCTTATCAAATTATAAAGGCCTGTTCACACTGAGGACGATGATGATGACAAAAAAAAAGTTTTAAATATCGTTCTAAATTAAAAAAAAATAAAAATAGCAGTCCACACCACAACTATAACGATAATGACATGGAAAGGAACATTATTACCGGAATCACTTATAAAAAGATTTTTTCCCAGCTGATGAACGATCAAAACATTGACAGCCAATCAAAATCCAACCTGCTTTGAGGACCTCGAACATTTAAAGTGGCATATGACAAAACTGCAGCGTGTGCTTATAATAAACAGAATTTTATGGATGCTATTAGCAGGATGCTAATATAGGTGTCATTATACTTATATTTATCGCTATCGTTCTTAGTATGAATGGGCCATAATTCTTGAAGGAATAATCTGGGTTTCATACGAATTAGGTTCAACTGACATCATTTAATGTTGATTTCCACAGAAATTAATTTCAAATCATTGTTTTCAGAATGGGGTCAATTTTACAGGATTTAAAAGCAGAAATGTGAAGCTTTTAATTTGATAAAAAACACAAATTGTTCCATACTAAAAACTTTACACAAATATTGTTTAAATCTTGTGGCAATTGTATTGTCAAAATTCATTTTTGTGGTAATCAACATCATGCCACAAATGCTTTCGATTGAGCCTGCCTCGTATTGAACCTGGCATATTTCTTTAATTCTTGCCATCTCAAGCTAAACCCTTCAATAATACACTGGTGTGAAGGGGTCAGGGTACAGTAGCTGAGGCATTGTGATGGGCATTGAATGCAGAGCAGAACTGAATAGACACAGTCAGCTTCCCAGATACATGCTTAGGCCTGTAGAATGCAGAATGCTTTGCTTGTAACTGCACCGGTTGTCTCCTTTCATTATCGGTTAATGGTGGCCAACTTGACAGGGCCATGTGATAAACAGAGGAGCTGTGAAATCCTGGAGGTGGAGTTCTCGTCTGCCTGATAATGGGATCTCATCTGCTGTTGTGAATGGCTGCGGAACAGCCATCTGAGTGCATGAAATGCAAAGCATTCACAATTCTGGTGCTCTTTTTGGCGTACATTTCCTCCCAACGCTCAGCTTGTGTTTTGTGCGCCGCTGTCTGAACGCTGAGCAGTTTAGAGCGTGCATTAGTTGGGAATTTATTAAAGCCATCAGAGTAGTTTTGATTTTGTGAAATACCAGTCGTATGCATATGCATATTTGTTTTACAGTGTCAAACATGAACGTCAATGATCCAGAAGAAATGTTTGTTTGCACATAACATTAAGATGATTTAATATTCCTCGAACAAATCTATCTTCTACAATCTATACATTGTTCATGCATTCCCCACGCGGCTCGCGATCGCGCACCTTCTGTCGGGATTCATTTCTGAGCACTAATTAACCACCATGTCAAATGCATTGTTGTGTATTTTTCTCATGAGCCAGAGTAGCTAATCTCCCATTGGCTGATAGCAATGATTGGTATCTCTTTGAAAACGGCATTCTCTAAATATCTTCCCTGTGCACAGCGAGGATCTCGCATAAGCAAGTGACTCCGGTTTCCTGTTGGGCACATTGTAAGTGCTATCAGGGCGGCTCAGGGAGATAAATATGGATGCACTTGAGTAAATGTAATAAATACGCCTGAATGTGAAGCTCAAATGCTTTCCAAGAGGGGAGGAGGGTAGCCTGCCTGGGGTGTGAGTGTGTGTGTGTAAGCGTGTACGTGTGGGTGCATGGCAGAGCTAAGGATTGTCAGGAGAAACAGAAGTCACACTGTCTCTGGCTCCCCTGGAGCTGGAAAGCGTTTGCCAGCACTGGGATCACTAGGGACACCTCCTCCTTTTGAAAACCTGACAGGCTACATGGTTTGCAGCACAATAAAGGGCCCACAGTACACCAAACTCACTTCCTATTGATCTTAGCTGCCTCCGCAAGTATAACGTTGGTGAGGAGAAAATCCTTATTACTGTTTTTGTTTGTTTGTTTTTTTTAAATGTTGGTTTATAAGATTTTGGGATATTCTACAATGTAATGCATTTCTCATTTCTTTTGTCTGTTAAGTTTAAATATACATAAACTATGCAATTTGTGCAATCAAATACTGCTATGATGAACATTTTTTTAATTAGCTGAATTAAAAGCCATTTTTTAAAATTTATTTATTATTATTTATTTATATTGTTTATTTATTATGAGGCCTAAACTCAAAAAATGTCTTGTTGGTGTAACTGGAAAAAGAAAAGAAAGGAAGGAAAAAAAGTGGGTTAAATAAATAAACAAATATGCAGGAAGCCATTTTTCTGTCATGTGACCCCCATGACTGTGAGGTCACTTGTGTATGCATTGTATACCTAACATATTACTATGTATATATTATATATTCATGTAGACATACACATTCATTTTATTTGTACGAGGTTTTTCGTCACATTGATATTTTTAATAAAAAGGCATGTTTTGTTAGTTAAATGGCACAGCTCTAAAAAAAAATTTTTTGTTCATGACCTATGAAAGTATTTTTTCTTTAAAAATGTGTTTGAAAAGTTGTATTCAAATGTGTATTGAATGTGCAAGGAAAGTATTTTAGTACTTGATTAGACCACTTTGAATATTTTCACTTTCCAGATAATCATTAAATGAAATATTTGCAAAAAATGGAATAAAGAGTTTTCGGAAATGTATGAAAGCAACATGAATACAAAGATTACCAGGTTTTTAAAAGATTTAACTTTTTTTCACTTATGACAGTGCTTCTGTTGTTAAATTAATTATTTCTATTCTGTATTGAAGCACAAAATCGGTTTTGATCCTTGAAACAGCGACAAAGAAGTTCTTTTTTTTTTAAATGCACATTTGTGAATACATTCTGCTTCCATGTTGGGCGGGGGGAAACGGAGTAATTAATTCATTATGTGAATATGCAAATGAGAATGAGAGCGCCAGCGCACAATGTATATGTAATTTTCACTGGTTGTTTTGTTCTCAGTCCCAGTCATTTGGCAGCGAAGCACGGCAATAAAAACTGGGCGTTCATTATTGGACACTGAAAATCAATAGCCGGAATCTGTGGTTTATTGAAACGGTAGGAGCTTGATTTTTGGCGTGTTTTCTGTGATTCTCTATTTGTTATTATCTGTGCTGCTGGAGGTGGAGTCGTCAGCATGCACATTAATATTCCGTACAGCCGCCGCGTGAATCTGGATTCAACGTCTTGCTTACCGATGCAGTTTCTTTACCGACCATATCTCCACGGTTTACAATCAATCACAACTCCAGTCCGATCATTTGCCGTCTGTAATCATTAGAATCCAGTCCGTGTTTTTGTTTTGCTCGCTTTTTAGAAGTTGTCGTCAGCATGCACATTAATATTCCGTACAGCCGCCGCGTGAATCTGGATTCAACGTCTTGCTTACCGACCATATCTCCACGGTTTACAATCAATCACAACTCCAGTCCGATCATTTGCCGTCTGTAATCATTAGAATCCAGTCCGTGTTTTTGTTTTGCTCGCTTTTTAGAAGTTGTGTGTGTGTGTGTGTGTGTGTGTGTGGGGGGGGGTAATTCTCCTTCACTAGTGTCTGGATAAAGAAAGACTAGGTCAGCCATGTGGATGCGTCTGCTGAACAGCTGAAGGAGGGGGTTCTAAAGAAAGAGAGTGAGACAGAGAGAGCGAACGTGCTGTGTGTGCATATTAAAGAAAGCGCGAGGAGAGAGAGCGAGGGAGCGCGTGAGTGTGAGCGCGCGCGTGTGTGAAAAAGGAAGCGGAGTCTGTAAACGCCGAACTCACTGATTTTCTACCTTCCACAAACTCAAGCTTTCGGAGTTATCGCAAGGCGAAAAGGAAGAGGGGGAACCGCATGCGTTCAGAAAACAAGTCCCCGGGCGGTCCGAATGCGAATAAATTAGTAAAGCGAGGTCGTCTTTTGTTGAGGCATTTGCCCCGCTTCTCCTCTGTATGGACAGCGGCTCTCTCAGGATAAAGTATCTGCGTGATAGTGCTCAGCCCTTGGCTTCTTGGATTTTGGCCCAGGCCGAGAAGTTCGGCAGGGTCATTTTCAACGAACAGACGTGGAATTGTGTTTGAAGTTGTTTGCAGCAGCCCGATAGGAACTTAGATCATCATACTGGCGGGTGAGTAGTGCCTTGGCGACATTGGCTATGTACTAAAAGAAAGAAGACTGAGGGAGTTTAGAGGGCTTGAGTGGGTGGGAAGGTAAGTGTGTGTGTGTGTGGTGGGGGGAATAGAGATGGAATGTTGGCAATTGCTATAGGCTCAGAAGTTGAAAGCAGCAGTCTGTTTTTTTTATTGCATGTTTCACTTTTGCTCTTGCTGTTGAAAGAGAGGAGCACTGTGTAATCTTTTTAGGATGCTTCATGGCTTTCTAGTAAGTGGTCTATCAAGTTTCAGCATCTTCCGTGAAGACGTTCTGTGTTTGTTTCCATTTTATTAAGTGAAGAACTCAAGCATTAAGTGAATTATTAATGCTCGGGAAGCAGAATAAATGGTGCATTTAGAGTTGGAGGTGCTGAGGATCTTCAATACATTAAGCATGCGGTTTATCTCAGTGTTTAGCTTTATCAAACACCATCACAACAGTGCATTTGCAGTGACTGCAACCCTCACATGTTGGAAGAGACCTTTTGTTTACTGAAAACCCTGGGAGCAGGGGAGGAGAGCTTTTGGTAGACCTGCCTGACCAGTTGGAGTCTGCTATGGGATGGCCAAGTCTGCCTAACTTCCCTTTGTTGACTTGTAACACTTGAACCGTGGCCCATGATGGGAACAAATATGGCCGGTTATGGTCCTTCCTAGCATGTAGTGATGTGTTGGTGGTGAAGACCAAAAGGGGCATGCCTGTTTTGTTGGGGGTACACGCTTTTGTGGGTTTTGCAGCAATGCCATAGAAATACCGTTTTTGGTTCAGTGATGATTTCTTTAAAAAATAATGTTTGATTTTCTTAGTGTGATGAACATTTTAATGATCTAAAAAACCTTTTGTACAATTGAAAGGTTTTATGGATGTTAAATGATCTTCATGGAACCATAGTTATTTTTAGGAGTGTAAGTTGGAAAAGACTTGTCTGAAACAGTTTTTGTTTCACAGCCTGCCTTATCTGATCTCGTTCTCCATGCTGTGTATGTGGAGGAAGCATCTTGTATATCCTCTTTGGTTTATTGGTCATACTTGAATTTCATGTGACTGTTCAGTTCCTGGGGTACCATTAAAAAAAACACACCATGTTTTTCTCACTTTGCATATGTAAGAGATGTAGCTATTTGTGTTAAGAAGGGCCTATTGTGGCCAGAAGTGATCGTCCCATCCCCCTACACTGGGATGTTTTTCATCTCCAGTTGTGCAACAAGATGGTAATTGGTGTATCTAAAGCTTTGAGGTGGTCAATCACACTCTGCTAGTAGTTTTGTGGGTTTTCCCAAATTCGCTGTCACACCAAAAACACAAAGATTAGGTTTAAACGTCACAAAGATAGCATTGACCAGTCTGGAAACATATAGACATCAGTAATCTATAATCATAACTATGTACAGAGTATCTGTCCTAATCCTTTGGTTCATAGAAAATGGAGAGCGTGAGAGAGAGAAGAAAAGCTTTTATAAACCCCCGTTACACATGCCATGGCTTTGAGGGTAGCCTGAGGTGAAAGAAATCAAACATTTAGTGAAGCGTCTCCTGCAGAGGAACTAAAGACTACAGCCAGGAACAGAATGTTTTCATTGTCTTTTGTTACACTCAGGGAAACCTGTTTAAGCTAGATTACTTTAAAATACACGGACGGCAAGTTTAATATTTGAACACAGCCTGTCCATGTTTGTAGCACACACACACCATTTTTGTCACCTGTTTAGAATAGAATGTCTAATAGGGTTGGGCCGATAGACGATGCCATCGTCCATCGCCGATGGCTGACAGACATCACGATGTTAAGCTGACATCGTGATTCCCCCCCACCACCCGCTCTCCCGCAATCTGCCACATCCCAGTTCTGTGTTCGGAAAGGAAATGACGTGCACTACGGAAACCCAAAAGGGAATAAATAGAAAAATATTTCAATACTTTTTCTCGCAATTAGATCATTGGGTAAGTATAGGCGACTGTATTAAATTGCGGGCATCAGAGAGCCGCTGTTGATACCGCTTTTGATTGCGCGCTGTCATTTTACTTTCGCTTTCACTTTCGAGATTCGTGACCACAAGGATTCTATACTATTAGATGTTTGCCGTTGGTGCTCAGGATCTGCAAATCATTCGCCATCATCCTATCAGACATTTCTCCTTACTCTGTGTATGTGGTAAGTGAACTTCCATGTTCTGTAATGCAACAGGCTACCGCTAAACTTTTAGTGGCTCCGAATAACACGTTATTTGTTTCACACTTCGGGCACACCCCTAACCCCCCCGATGTCATCGTCCATCACAGTGTTTCACTGTAGACATTGTCCGATGCCAATTTGGTAGACATCGCCCAACCCTAACGTCTAATTAGGTTGGTGTTTCCAAATGTCCTCCTTGTCATCTCTAGTGAATGACTGTGCTCTCTTGCTCTTTTTTTTTAAATGACTTGTGAAGGCTGTATGTTTTAATGTTCTCGTTATTATACATCTGAGTGCTGGGCCTTCATTTGCAGCATGTGGGTGTATGATTAACTGTGTCATCCTTCTCCTTTAACAACTGCTTGAGCAGCGGAGAATGGCTACTAAATGTTTAATGCTTAAGCACACAGTGACATTTAGCCTTTGTGTTTTCTCTGCAAAAAAAGGTGGTGTTCGTTTTTTCGTGTTTAATAGAATTACCCACATCGCAAAGATGCGCTGTGTGTTATCCTCCACATTAAAAGCATCAAACGGGCGATACTCTGATCAAAGGCGGTGTGGCAGGGCTGACGAAGGGGTTTCTTCATAAAGTGTGTTCTAGCGGATCAGTTGGTGTGCGGTGGCTGCTGAATGTTTGGCGGGGCTTGGGCAGGCATGTTATTTAATCTGCTCGCATGATGGAACTGGCTGGTGTTACGCTGCACGTCTTTTCTCCTCCGTTTGCAGAGAGAGGCCTTAATTGATGACACATCCGGGCTGAGCTATGCAATGTTATGCTTTTCAGGTTGGGCTTTGTCTCTGCAAACTTCTAGGTAGACTCTCCTTTGTTTACAAGAATGTGTTGGCACTTTCCCCTTGATAATAGATACAGTAACCACAGGCGCCTGCTCATAGCCCTAGTGACAAAGAGACCTGACACTGTCAAACTATAAACAGCTCAAGCAGCTGAGTCGTCTGAATGCTTCTGTAGCAGAAAGTACTAAGAGCAGATTGATATCTGTCTGGTAATAGGCTCGTCTTTGTTTGACTCATTCCTCAGACTTCACGGGTACACGGTATAGTGTTTCAGCAACACTCTTTCTTATTTGTTGTTCATTCCTCTGTTTATTCTGCACATGCCAGAAGGTAGTTGATCTGTAGCTGTTGAAGTTAATCTGATAAACCTGGATTGGTCAATTTATGCATTAACCATACGTCTTGTGCAAGAATCGGGCTTGTTGATGTCAAATAAATGTAAACCTGAGGAGCGCGAGAAGTTAATGGGTGTAATTGAAACTGATATTTTTTTAATAAGCCCTAAAGCAGCTGAGCCCTTTGCTCGAGATGTCTCGCACATGTTAAGTGAGAGGGGACATCTGGACCTGTTAATTCAGCACATGGTCATAAAGTGAGGTTGGGGGGTCCCACAGGCCCCACTGTTTTCCTGTTCTGTTAGGGATGTCAGATGTAGTCTTTTATGCTTTTTACGCCCGCACACCCTTACTAGTATTCGCTCTGTCCTTGTCCTTATAGAGAAACACTCGCTATGGTGATAAACATATATAAAAATGCAGTCCTCACTCAAGTGCTTTCATCTTGAAAAGCATGCTTTGGATCGAAGCTTTTCTTGCTTAGAAAGGATCCAAATTTCTTAGACTGCTGGAATGGAGCACAATTTGTGACTGCTGCTCCTCCAACGATTCCTAAACATCTATTTTTTGCTGTTATGTGCATTATGGAACTTGTCATTTATTTTATTAATCTTCATGTCATTCCTATGCAGTATTGTTTTCTTTCTTACATGAAACACAAAAGAAGGCAGCATGTCCATACAATGAAAATAAATGTTGTTTTTTTTCCTCGATGCCAAGCTCAAATATACAAGTAAAAGTATCTTAGTAGTCCAGTGGTTCTCAAACTTTCTGGCTTCAAGGCCCCTTTGTCCGAGACAATATTCAAAGGCCCTTCATCTAAGCTGCAATCAAACTCCAAAAAATGACAATTTAATGTTGTATAGATATTTTTTTGTTACTGTAATAATTCATTTAATATCATTTCATTTTTAATACTTACTGGGCCATTATAAGGCCCTTGCCTCCTGGTTGAGAACCACTGTTATAGTAGTCCATACAATTTAGTGTGCAAAATTTGAAGTCCTTTAAAGCTGTATGACAACTTTTGACATAGTGCTGGGCGGTATGACCAAAAATTTATATCACTGTATTTTTCTAAATTATACCGGTTTCACGGTACATGACGGTATTTTTTTTTCATGCATGACTGGGTGTTAACTATTTTCTACTGATTGAGAGAGGAAATAGTGCAGTATATTGACCCTATTTTACTGTCATGATGATTGAATATTGTCAAAAAATACCACACTAAATAGTGACTAAACACGACCCCTTTTAATACATGTTAACCAGGAGTCACTCTCATTTATAATCGTGGCATCGTCTGATTAAGTCAACATGCATCTACACTAAAGAGCGGCTATGCGGTTGTATTGGCTATATAACTTTTTTGTCTTGAGTAACAAACTAAAAAAAAACAACAAACAAAAAAGTGCATGTGATCTTGACAGACGAACTACGCTCATATTTATAATCCCAAACAATCAGAAACCAATCAGTTTCAGACTTGGAAACGCTGTTTTGTACTCATTTATTGACGAGTCGGCTGCGGTGTGGCCAACTGAATGTGCTGCTTTTCTGCCGCTCACTGCACAGAACAGACGCCGAGAGACGTGACACTTCTCCGGGAAAGTCAGACCTCGCGTTCGCTGGACAGCACTGGAGAAAATTCGCCACAGTGTGAAAAGGGACCCATTTCAAACAGTGTCACGTTCCGAATGTTGTTTAAGCGACATACACCGGTATTGCGGTATTTTAAAAATTCATATCATAACAAAAATATGAACCGTATACCGCCCAGCACTATTTTGACAACATTTAAATATTTCCCTCTGCTGTGATTCTGAAATAAATTGTAATTGCTATCAATTTAGGAATGGCACCTGGAAATGCTACTCTAAGTTTGATGTCATCAGTTCTTGTGTGTCACATGGGCAATCACAAGATTTTAAAATGGAATTGCAAGTGATGTGGTGGAGAGGAAGAATGTTAGTCAAAAATGACTTCAATTTTAGTCTGTTCCTCACTGAATATTGCTCACCAGTCATATAGACAAATTTGATTAAACCTTTTTTGCATTCTTTCTAGCTTGTCAATTAAAATGAATCATCCTCTTTCATTTTATGGAAAAGCTGCCTAATGGCACTCTGTCTGAGATCTCTATTTGTGACCCTGGACTACAAAACCAGTCTTAAGTCGCTGGGGTATATTTGTAGCAATAGCCAAAAAAACACTGTATGGGTCAAAATTATTGATTTTTCTTTTATGCCAGAAATCATTAGGATATTAAGTAAAGATCATGTTCCATGAAGATATTTTGTACATTTCCTACTGTAAATATATTAAAACTTAATTTTTGATTAGTATTATGTATTGCTAAGAACTTAATTTGGACAACTTTAAAGGCGATTTTCTCAATATTTAAATATCTTTGCATGCTCAGATTCCAGATTTTCAAATAGTTGTATCTCGGCCAAATATTGTCATATCCTAACAAACCATACATCAATGCAAAGCTTATTTATTCATCGAAAAATTGACCCTTATGACTGGTTTTGTGGTCCTGGGTCACATTTGTGTTTCTGAAGAAAGGAAATATTGTTGAAATAGCTGAGTATTGTTGAGTAAATGATGACAGTTTTCAATTTTGGGCAAACTATTCTTATAAAGTAGCTTTTTACTATAGGAGGACAACCGAGGCGCTCAACCTAAAATCCCAACTCCTCTCTAGGAACAGCTTTATAGCCAGTTTATAGCTACTAGGTGTGAGATTGAGGAGCAGAATCTAATTTCTGACTTCAAAACTATCACAAAGCTGTGACTAATTGTGGTGGGTGGACAAGCATTCAAGATCACTGCATTACAGTCACATTACACTGTTAGTAAGGGCCAGTTGAACTAAATCTATCCTATAAACTAAAGCCACTATTGTTAGCTGAGGAGATACATGAGAATGCTGGAGACATAAGTCAAGACAAGTCATCTGTATTCAGAAGACAGGCATGTTGGTTTTCCTTCAGTAAAATTGTTCATTTAAAAGTATTTCATTTAATAATGGACTAATCAGCTCTTTTGAGGCAGATAGCGATTACTTTGCAGCTACATTGGCTGTTCCCGGGCAGGGGATTTGTTGGAATTTTTTTTCCCAGGTGATGAGTTGTCTTTGTGTGACACAATATGCATATTGTTCTGTACAAACTAGGCCTGTTGTTGAATAATGCTAGCTTTGATGGATCAAGCTATATCTCTCTGAGATCAAATAAACCTTTAGTGCAATCTCGCTGCTGGCAGAATAAAACGTCACTCTAGACTTTCACTCCTTGACTCATCCTGATAGTGTATAAATAGTTTCATTTTCAAGTAGTTGAATGCAGGCTATTTAAATGTACGTGTCCAGAAACGTTTGCGGCTGCAAAAATAATTACCTCATCCAGAGAAATACGGAGTGCATGAGGGAGAAGGTTAAGAATCAAGTTATATGCATGTAATGAAACACCATATGATGACAATCATACAGCCTTACTTGGTTGACAGATCATAGGAAAAACATGGTATTTCAGTGTTACAAAGGGATTTTGTTAAACAATGTTTGTGCCCTATCCCTCAACATCTCACATCCATGGCTGGAAAGTCACCTTGAATGCAGCTGACAGGATGGCCGAAGTGTGAACCTGTGAGTACTTTTGAGGGTAGGGTTACGTCCCAGTCGTGCCTAGTTTGACTCTATTTCAGATGTCTCTGCTTTGTGCTATATAGCCAAGGCAGCAGAAGCGCTGAAATTTCTCTTCTTGGCTCATGGATGTTGTTCACATGTTTTTGTTGGAGAACCATTGAGCTCATGGAACCTCTCCATCAGTGGTACTTTAGTTGCTCCAGTATATACATCAATGTTTAAAAGTTTGGGGTCAGTAAGATTTGTATTTTTTTTTTTTTAAGAAATTAATACTGTTATTCAACTGATTCAGTTGAAAGTGACTGTGAAGACATTTATAATGTTACTAGGGATGTTCATTTCGGTTATTTATCCTAACCGACAACCGACGCTTATTAGCTGATTGTTAACCGTTAACCGACAAGATTGTTTTAAATTAGAATTGAATTAAATTAGAAAGGATAAGTGTCTGTGACCTGTTAAAAAATACGAACATTTGTTTCCCGGGGATTAATTTTACATGCGCAAAAAGCCGCAAACAACAGAACATGAGGATTCACATAGTCTTCATATCACATCACATCACGCACCTGCAGCGCTTCTGCGAGCGGAGAAAAACATAATAAAGCTAGGCTATATAACAAATAAATAGGCCTATACGAGAAACATATTTTTACTTAATAAATTAAGAAAATGAAAGAAAAACTGTGCAACAAGTAGGGATGGGCGATATCTTATCGTTTGCGATATACCGGTAAAAATTCTCCACACGATAAGAATTCGACTTCCCCATGATAATATCGATAAAGTCTAGTTGTTGACATATTTCTGTGAACGACTGTGTGGATCCATTGCTTTCATGTGTAATTTTTAACTACCACATTCCTATTTACGATCATTCTGGTAGCACGTGAAGGCAGCATCAGTGAAAACCGGCAGAGACAATGGTAGCTTTAGCAACATTAGCCTTACAGAGAGCCAAGATGCTCTTTTGGAAAACAAAATGACACGTGATGCTTGCTTTGTCTGGAGCTGACGTGCGCGCACGAAGTGTTGGTATCGATCCCTCTTTCAGAATCAACTTTGGCACGACTCAGCGCTGAACTGACCCTAGTTTGTGAGGCAGTCCGGCGTAAAATGATTAGCACAAACATATAGGACTTAAGTGTTTTTTCCCGGGACATTCCATTCGAAAATGAAATTTAACCACCGTGTCCTCAGTGGTCTATGGAGACTCCTATGTTCGTTGGTGCATCCCAAACACGACACTTGTAATGCCTCTATGGCGCTGACATTGTATCTCCAGAAGCTACAGCAAGAAAACAGTAATGGCGGAATGCTGCTTCTCACTCAGGGCGGGCTCTATGCTAATAGGCCAGAGAGCGTCACAAATGGGTGGGACTTTCCCTAGTATGACGTCATTATAGGGAGAAATCTGGAACCACTCGTTTGGAGAGACTGTTTATGATTTATTGGGATTATAAAAAAAATGAGTGGGTGGATTTTTTTCCATTATAGACTGGTTGTTTTCACACACTGCGGCCACACAAGTGTTCAAACACCTTAAAGTGATTTTTGCGTAATAGGTCACCTTTAAAGAATTCAGAATTTTTTTTTTCACAAAAATATAAACCCACAACTGTTTTCAACATTGATAATGATTAGAGATGTTTCTTGAGCACAAAACTAGCATTTTAGAATGATTTCTGAAGGATCATGTGACTCTGAAGCTTTGTCATCACAATAATTATTTGCATTTTAAAATATATTCAGATAGAAAAAGATTGTAATATTTCATAAAATTACTGTGTAGTGTCGTCAAAAATACCAGCATTTCCCACATTGAGCACTGTTGAGCGGATTCTCAAACAAAATAAAAATGTCAGTACCGACATCAGTACTTTTGACAACACTATTACTGTGTTTACTGTATTTTTGGTAAGAGACTTAATTTATAAACATTAAGTCTTACCAACCCCAAATGTTGGAATGGTAGTGAATGTATTGTATTGCTTTGCAATAATTTAATAATTTGATAACCAGTATGTCTGTCAGGTATCTATTCGCATGCATCTATACTCCAGTAAAGTGCAAGCAAGGTAAAATAAAAGACATAATTAAAATAGATATTGTAGCGATAATCTTTGTCCTGTTTTTGACTTGATTACTCCTCAAGGTATTTTAGATGTACACATTTTTGTTGGAATACACCATCTGTCTTTATCTCCCAACTTTAAGTAGGCCAGCCTCAGCACAGGGGTCAATAGTGTGGCCTGTAGGGAATTGTGACTGACTTGTTTGACGTCAAAAGATCAGTTCTCTGAAGCGGCCTAATTAACCTTTTTACAAGAATTTCTTGTGCTTGTTTTCTATTTATAATGTGTTGTTTGCTAACCTTTCCTCTGAAATCTGCCATGCTCCATTGTTTAAAAAAAACAAACAGCTGCTGAAAGAGCAATACACAAATGGAATTATTTTCAAAATAGCCTCTATTTTCTGCCACAATATTATCATGTGAAAGAATCATCATTGGAATTGCTTAGGAACAGAAATGAGTAACTTGAACATGGACGCCCTTCGCTTCTCATTACAGTGTTTGTGTTTGCTGAAAGACAAACGCTAGCTCATGCCCGCCGGCCTGTGTTTTAAATTAAGTAATTGAGATCTTGTGCTTAGACATCTTGAGTTTCTTGTTTTGATCTCCGTTTATGTTTCTAAGAGGTGAACAAAGCGGGTCGCGGGTCTCGCCACCTGCAAAGCATTTTCACTTTGTCACCCGAGATGAAAAAAAGAAACGGGTGACACGTTTGAAACGTTCAAAGGCACAGTGTGACATGCTTGTACTTTCAGATCTTATTTTGGTGAGTAAACATTTAATGCAAGTGTATCACAGCTTTATTTATGCATTAAATCTGCTGTTGATTCTGAATTATACATTAGCCAGTAAATGATGCATCAGCCTTCATTCCTCAATGATTACCGGCCAAGATACTAATGGCAAGTTTGCTGATGATATCCTCGTTGATTGTTCTGGCTAGGTTAGTATCTGCTCCTGAAGATATTTTCCGCCACTATTGTGATTGGATGCAATTTGAGTAATGGACATGTCACTGGGTGTTTTTTTGTTTTGTTTTATTTATCTCCAGCGGTTGAATGTCCCATCAATAGAATGGATGTAGGTATGGATTTTCTACATGCTATTCTAGTGAGGGAGGGCTAGAATTATGAACAGTTTGGCACTTTTAAGAGGCTTCGCACATCATTATTGGAGGGCGGCATTAACTAGTTCTTCCTTTTAGCTTGACCTCTGTTTTAACCTGTGCGACTGGGCCGGTGTCATAAGAGCTATACTGACACCTTTGATTTGATCCACTTCATTTGTCATCTCTTGCACAGGAATAATTACAGCAGTGGCAGGATGCGCCCTAGGGAGCGCTCAAGCTTATGACCTTTTTGTTCCCTTAAACATGAGCCAGAGACAAAGGCGCAGAAGAGCGGGAGTTGTGATTAGGAAAATAATGGCTCTGACAAGTTAGAGATTAAATTGTAAACAGGCCGCGAGACATATCAATACTTGCTGAGGTAATTGATTTTGCTACTCCAGTTCCACTGGCCGTAACCGGCTGTTAACGGCACATTAATGAACGGGGGATTTCAGATCGAGGTTAAAACCTCACCGTACCCTGAGACCTTTGCTGTTTGTTTACCCTTGTCGAAGTGAGCCGCGTATTTGTCGTAGGCTTTCACATCAACTTTGATTACAATAAATCGATGAGACCTGAATGGTAACGTTTAAAGATGACAAGCTTGTTGTGCTCTGTCATTGGGAGGACAAAGAGGAGTGGAGGAGGGTGGAAACACAAACTGTGGTCATAGAATCAGCTCAATGCTCCTGTTCTTCATCAGGGTGAAGTAGCTCCATCAGAGCGGGAGGGAAATTATTCTCTATTGTGGCAATACATCACAATCCTACTCCAGTCGCCATTAAACAGAGCAGAGCTATTGAATATTTGCATTCCCACTTGATAGCCCCACTTTCTCTCAGGGATAGGATGGTGATTGCATCCATTTGGAGATATTTGAAACTTTCTCTTTTCGTTATCAGATCTTGATCGGTTGTGTTTGCGTGAATCTTTGAGTGTATTATTAGATTCTATTGTATTTACTGTAGTGGAAAAAGTCTGTGTGTCTCAGCGCGTCAGCGCCACAGGGTCATGCAGAATCATGGCTGCCGCAGGGTCACGGCGTTGTTCACCTCTGCGCCAGTGTTAGTCATCTGTGTGACACATCAGTTAAATACAACATGATCTCTCCATTCATTTAAAAACTGGATTACACTGGTCGGGCTGCTCTACAATACACTACAGCTGTTCTTCTGGTTTAACACACATAATATGAAAGTAATACAATAGTGCTTGCCTTATAGTAGTTTTAGTACACTGCAGTAGGGCTGTGCAAAAAATCGAATGCGATTTTTCATGCGCATCTCCTCAGTAAAGCCGCTTCTGGTGATTTAGTAGTAGGCCTGTCGCAATAATCAATATTTCGACTTATCGCGCAATATATGTACATGACCTCAATAATTTTTGGTGATGCAATATATCGCCCGTTATATTTACTCAAAAATTGTCACCGTGTTTTTTGCATTCAACTTGCACCTGTGTCTTTTGCAGCTTCTCGTGCATAACGTAGTGTAGACATGAGGTGCTAGTTCAAATTTAAAAATGCTTCAACAAAAAGTGTTTCATCTGCAGATTTGGCCTTGTTTAGGGATCTGTGCCTTTGTGCATGCGGACATCTGACTGCTAGTAGTGATTGTGTTTTTCAGCAATAGTGTGTACCCTTCATTTACAGAGAAAAGAAGGTCAGGGAAAAATCTGTAGATGTAAAAATCTCCATACAAGTTCTTTGTGCATTTTTCTTTTGTTGTACTTGTTACTTTGCTCTTTTTGTTAGAAAATGTTTATTTACTATTTATGCAAGTTTTTTTAAGGTATCTAATATTTTGATACTTAATTTCCATGATATTCCTAAATATTCTTAAGAATTAAAAGTTTGTTGTCATTTGAAAGTGTGATGGCCTTCTTGCATTATTATGCTGTTACATTATCATTATATATTCAGTGGCATAAAATGGTCTTTAAAATAACAATAATATCGCTTATCGCAATTACTTCTGAGGCAATATATCGTACAACAAAATGTTATCGTGACAGGTCTAATTAGTAGTAAATCTCCAGCACGTGCTTTCAGATGGAGTGGCATTTACTACACAGAGCCGTAGTTCACTGACAAGTTACACAATCGCGTTCAAAATCGGCAATGAAAATCGCATTAGATTTTCTGCCCAGCCCTACAGTGTAGTAACTGTTAAGTACACAAAGATGTAAATGATGATGTGCTGAGAGGTTGGGTGGAGTTGTGTGAATGATTAATGTAATTTTTTTCTATAGTGTTTGAAATCATGAGTGTGTCTATATATATATATATATATATATATATATATAGATATATATATATATATATATATATATATATATATATAT
>NW_015505349.1:231821-258067 GCF_001515645.1 Sinocyclocheilus grahami | reverse complement strand
ATATATATATATATATATATATATATATATTTAAAAATTATTACTTTTTCAATGTATATTGTATATTTTGTTTTTATATAATTTATTCATTTATTTATATTGGCTAAATATTTATTACATTATTAATTCATTATTATATACATTTAATAAATACATTTAAAAGCATTTTTTCTGTCCTCTGTGTGGATGGAAGTGCAGTTGGATGTGTCTGAACTTGGATATTCACTCAACGTTTATTAGATCTCTTTTCTTGTGTTGTGAAGAGCTCCCAGTCCACATGTAGGCTCCATTTGGAATTTAACCTGTCTGATTTGAGCTGCCATTCCTCTGGCAGGTCGTTCCCTACTGAGCCCTAAAAAATATGTTTTTGTTGTCCGTCCAAGAATACCTGCGACGTACCATAGGTCAGCCCTAGAAGCCTTTTGAAGCATGCAGAGTCCACTAGAGATGCATTCACACCCAACATCAACCACCCACAAGGCTGAGGCATGAAATCTTTTCATCATTATATGCTTTAAGATGCCAAATTCAACCCAAGCCAAACACTCACACAAGCAGCAGCAAGCAGAGGTGCGGCTTAAATTTTTGTTTGATTTGCTACGAACACCAATTCCATATTTGGAAAAGCTAAATCTCCTATTTTGTTTTAGTCTGAGTTATAATGTGGTGTGTCAGTGATACAAAGAGCTCTGGGATGCTGAAATTCCCCTGGCCCACCCCCTTTAACCTTCTCTACAAAGGAAGGAGTCTTCCTCAAATCAAGTTATTTCATTCCTTTGGTATTTAAAAAAGATTTCTCTGCTGATAAAACCAGCAGAGCGCCTTTCCTTTGGGAATGTGGGCACCGTTCCAGTCCTGTCTTGTGCCGATTAAAGGAGCACTTGTAGATAATCCATTCGAATAAAAATCTCTGTTGCATATGGGGGGAAATAGAGGGTTGGAAATGGGTGGGGGGGGGGGGTTTGAAAAATTTGGATTCCTAAGTGCTTATCACCTCAGTACAACCTGCCACTCCGAAAGGATAAATATTTAATGACGGGGAAGCTGAAATATAGCCCTAACAGACTGTGTAGAAATGGATCTGCTATTTATACGCTATACAGTTCCATAAAGCAGTGGAACGGTTAGACAGCCCAAGGTTATTAGTGTATGTGCTGTTGATTCATCCATGTGTTTGTCTTTCTGAGAATCACCTTGTATATTCAAAGAGAAGGTGGCGTTGTTCTCTGGCGCTGGCTTGTAAAATGACTGCGGCCTGAAGTGAAGTGTTGTAAGATTATCCTAATATTTTTCTGATTCCTTAAACAATTTGTCGATGGACAAAGCTCACAGTCTTGAGTGTTTTGGACTAGTGAATATCTAATCTCGTCATGATTTTCACACTCCCAGTGGCTAGAATAGTTAATGATTACAGTTGTTAGCGTCTGCTTTTTACTGAGCTTAGTTTGTCGGGCTTTTTTTGTTTTGCAACCGAAGCACAAATTCACCAGGGATCTACTAAAGAAACAGTGTATACATTACATTTCCACTTGTATGAAATTAAACTAGTCGAGCCATGGAATTGTATGGAGACAATGAGGAATGTTCTGGAGAGCAGCAGTGTTTTGACAGTTGTGCGTCACTATTTCTACAGGTTAGTCAAATGTCATTGGAAGTGGAGTGGTGCAGCCGTTGGGTCTTGAGCCAAGTTGTAAAAGGATCCTCCTCACGTTGTTTATGCTCGCAATGATTTGGGCCATTTTAGTGTAATCGAACAGGTTCCAAAACGCTCACCGAATGAACACAATGGATTACATTGTGGACAGAATGTTTCCATTGTGGAGATGCAACTCTCCCAGGCACTTCTGAACGACTGGATTGGATTACCAACCCCTTTTCATGGCCGGTTTAGATGACTGCTGATCAATGGGGCTCTTAACTTCAAATCTAATTTGTTTTTGGGCTCACTTGGTAATGCTGATCACAGATTATTCCTATATAAAATTAATCAGGTTACTCGTGTATTTTTTCAGAGCGTTTGGATTCTCATAGACATTAATTACTGCGATTCCACATTCATTATTGAATTTTTGATCTGCTGTTGCTGCAGAGGGTTAGAGATGTACAACATGCGATGGCTCTGCAGAGCCGTGCGTTATCTTTGCTGAACAGCTCATTAAGACATTCCTCTTGGTAACAAAGGGTAGATCTTCATCAAATTATGTTTTTTTTTTCAGAAGATAAGACCGAATGCAAACAAAAATGGGTGTGTTGGACTTTACTAATAATTAGCTGCGGGAAACAGTCTTTTGAATGGGATTTCCTCTAATTTTTTCTTGGTATCGAAAGTGAACTCTGATTTTAAGTCTGCTTGTCCCGTAGTCCCCATGTTCTCTGTCATACTGTTAGCATGGTAAGGGGACGCCGGGTAGAAGGGAGCCTATTTAATAGTGTGATACGTGAGGGAAACTGGAAATCTGCGTAAAGGAGTGGCTGAAAGAAAGATCGGAAAAGGTCAGGCCACATTTCATTTCAGCCGAGCTTTTTATTAGCTCTGCCCAGTATGCAGTTTAGATGAAAATACAGTTGCTCAGCAGTCAATGGACTACTCATTTAGATTGACACATGTGTATATACTTGGATGAATGTGGCTCTGTGCTGAACATGCTTGCTCTGTTTATGAGCTTACCCATGCATTTGCAAGATATTTTAGCTTGGACGCACACAAACCTTCCCCCCGAGGTTCATTTCTTGGCGTGCTGTGGAAGGAATTGTAAAGCTCGCTAAAGAGCACAAAGCCTGTGAATGTGTTGCCGTGATCATTGCACACTGTTAAAACCTGTAAAATGCAGTGTAGTTTTCAGTGCCTTTATACTGTGATTTGGCTCTCTTGGGAAATGGATGCTCTGTGCAAAGAAGTGGCAGGAATTCCTGTTCTCTAATTTGGAAAATTGTTAGTGTGTTTTTTTACTTCCAGCTCTAATAAAGGCAGTTTGTGGCTTTTATTTTCTCAGGATATTTAAAGGGATAGTTCAGACAAAAATGAAAACCCTGTGTGGCTGACTGTCTTCTGTGAAACGAAGATGTTCTGAAATGTCTTTTTTTTTTTGTTAATTCAATTAAAATCAGTGGGGTCCAATCTTGTTTTGAACAGCAGTGGGTTTGTGAAAAACTAAAAAAAAAACATTTTATTTCTTTACCTGCATGCCATGTGACCCAACACGGTGAACATGCAAATATCTTGTTAAATTATTTACATTTATAAACTTAAAATCTCAGGGGGTGCCTAAAGTAAATATTTTAATGTCAAAGGGGTTCAGCTGACAAAACAGTTTGGGATTGGATGCTATCCATCAGCTCTTTACAAGAACATAGTATAACCTGGTGCCTCTGTGTAATGGTTTTACTTTAAATGCACTTGCTGGACTAGAAAAGCCACATTGCATGAACTGCAGACACCCCTACTCCCCTCGCCCACCTCCCACCGTGCTCTGTTGTAAAACACCGGGGTGTTTTAAGAGTCTGCATTGTGTGAACGTACCAAAAAGCAGTGAGCGGTAATCGAATATATTGTGGTTGTTTTTCAGAAATGATGAAAAATCATCAGTCTTGTGTTTTCTGGAAGCCTCGCAACACTTATCAGTTAGGGATAAAGTCTCCATTTCACACATGAATGCGTTACAAGTTAATCTCCTGCCTGCCACTGTACACTGCTTTAAACACAACCCTGAACCCAGAGAGAAGCGGCAGCCTATCGTTTAGATGCCTCCCTCTGGTAAACGCGTGTTTTGTTTTGTTTTCTAAACCGCTGCTCTTTTACGTCACTATATGTTTAAAATAAAAAGCAGCAAGTATGGTGTGTATATAGATTGATAAGTGCTCTCTTCCTGGGAGCTGCACGGCACACTAAAACGGCAGAATGGTAATAGTTCTAGTCAATGCATGTTTTATGAGATGTCCAGAAAGGAGAGGGAAGCTCTGATCCTGCTTGTTTCAGCAGCGTTTTCATTACCCTCCAGTCACTTCCCCTCCTGCCTGCCGCTCCAAGGCACGGAAACAATCTCAAATCATGTTTACAGTGCTGCACATTTGGACTCCATACTGCACCAGCAGTAGAGAAAGCCCTGATTTGATATTCCTCCAAACATTTCGTCCTGTCTTCTTAAAGAGGACAAAGATTTGACACTGTAGGTGCTCTCGGGCAGTCTTTATTTTTATTTTTTTGTCTGCTTTAAATAAACAGTATATTGTGTGGCCAGCAGTGGAAATGGGACTAGAGAATTTATATTTATATTTGCCTTAAATGGAGAGGTGGAGTAACAAAGAGGGTGTTATTCAGACTAGAGCCTGTTAAAGACAGTTGGGCTGTGGGTTTGAAGAGGTGGCTGATGCAGAAACAAAAGCCGTTCCTAATTAGAGGTAATACTGTCCTGTGGTATCTGGGGTGGAGGTGCTTTTGGCAGAGCAGTTACGCATGTTTTTGAATTCCCGGCTTGTTCGCGAGACCATCTGCCGCTGGTTGCCAGTGTTCAGAAAAAAAAGCCACCGCCAGATAACTAAATAATTTAGTCTGGAAATGGTCTGACGCATTGACCTAATGGCATCGTTGCTGCGGCCTCATCATCTTTAACCTTATGTTCTCGAAGATGAGTTTGGAATAACGTTGCAGCGAGAATAAATGAGGTCCTGAACAATAAGCCTGAGCTGAGATCTGTCCTCCAGGCCCTGTGTTTCATGTGATGATTAGTGGGGGGGGGGGGAAGCGTGACGCAGAGCTGAGCCCCCCTCTCAGTGGGTGTCTGTCAGGACCAGTGCTTCCCTGAGACCTTCCTGCTTTCACTGTGAATGAGGCTCAGGCTGAGCTACCATGAGGCTTTTGATCAACTGACTACTTTTAGATGTCGTCTTTTAGCTACAAAATTATTTTTTTATCGCACTGCACCATGCTAACAGTCTATGTCAGCTATTATGCCAATTGTATTTTGATTGAGGAAGGAAAAAGCCATACGGGTGTTGCTACTACACAGTCTGAACCTATTGAAACGGTGAATGGGCTTTTGTAAACTGCTGCATTCGCATTGAATTCATTGCATTGTGAATCAAATCAGATCAGTCGAGGTGGGCAAGTGTAATGTTAATATCCTCGGTATCTAGGATAGATTTAGAAAGTGAGGTATGTGTTTATTTGCCATTGATTGAGTATTGATTGCATATGCTCAGGTGAAGCCAAGCCAAGAGCACGTATGCTGCAGATCACCATATTGACGGTTAATGCTACGTTTAACTCTTTAAATACGTCTTCCGAATGCATATTGATAGTTTCATACACATACCAGGGCTTGAATTTTGGCGCGGGGATTGCGCATAATTCTACTGATTCCCGCAAATGTTTCAACGTGAAAGACGCTCGCGACAGATGACGGACTGTATCATTTACATGTGCTTTTGAGTCTTACAATTTTAAACATTCAAGTGCTCAATTCAGTACTTGCGCGCTCCGTGACTGTGAGACCCTTTCTGTGAGCCGCCTCACACCCAAAGTGCATGCACATAGAGACGCATCTGAGAATGTGCGCCTTAATGCACGTAAACGGCCAAATACATACAAAAATATGTCAAAGTGGCCGTCTTGATTATTCATGTAAACTGTCGATTTATTCTAAACCTTGTCGGTATACAGGCTATTAAGGTAATGTAAACAGTTGAGAAACAAAACTTGTGTAACAGTTCAATCCGTGCATGAGGTCTTAAAGAGACGGCCTAAATAAACCTGCTGCTGTCTGTCATTAATGTTTATTTATACATTGAAAACTAACCAGTGTCATTTTAAAGTTAAATAGATTATTCTGTTTCTGTGGTATTTCTGTACCTGAATATTACTGTTAAACCTACCTGAAACTTAAAGCACAGTTCATTTTAGTTGTATCTTGTAGGGATGCACGATATATCGGCCACCATATCGGTATCGGCCGATAAATGCTCATTTTTTCTGTTAAAAGTGGGCCTATCTTCCTCACAATATAAATATGAATCAACAACATTATAAATTGTAAAACACAAATACATTGGGTGACGAAACATTTAGGTTGGATGATTGTAGTTTAAAAATGTCAAAAAAAATACCCTAACTCCCCCCTCAAATATAAAATCCCCCCATAAGAGCCACCTAATGGGGGAATCCCCTCCCCCCATTTTCCAAAACGAAATTCAGGCCCTGCACACCCTTGTTCACTTTTTATTGAATAGGAAAGACATTATGGTTCTTTTGATATCAATAGTCAACATACATTTTAGCCACTGGTAGGATATTTGCGAATAGTTCATGCAAAAATTAATTGTTGTTCCAACTCTGTAATTATTGACTTTCTTCTTTGGAATACAAAATATATTTAAAAAAATGTCCTTTTTTTGTCCATACAATGAAAGTCAATAGGGTCCAAAAGCAATGGAACCCGTTGACTTTCATTGTATGGACAAAACATTCTTAAAAATATATATTTGTGTTCTGCAGAAGAAAGTAAGTCATACAGAGTGTGAATTAGATTGTGATTCTCTTTGCTTAGCATTTTCCAGTCTTGTTCTCATCACGTTTGCACTCCTCCAGTGCTGATACTCCCTCTAGAAGTGCTCGTTGGCTACACAACCAGGCTAAAAGCACAGCGACTGACTATCCAGACCCCCCCCTGCCCCCCACTCTTTCTGCCACATGGACAAACAAGTCTGGGAGCCCTCAGTGTGGTTTGCACTCTGTTTGTGTCTTACAGTGTGAAATGAAGTTACTCTCAGGCACGATGCTGATAATAGACACGAGCGCTGATGGGGAGCCGGCCCCTCTGGGAATTGTGCAGAGGGAATACACACTCGCACACAACCACTTACTCTCACATGCTCTGATTGCTTGGAGCCTAGCCTTCAGCCTCTGGTTTACTGGCTTCTCAGGGCTCAGGTTAGCCCACTGATTTCTGTATATAAATCATCAACATTTATGTTGTTACAGAGGCTACAATGTCCAAAATTAATTTCCAGCCAGTTTGTTTGTGTAAGATGCCCTCATGAGATCTGAATATGACAGTATATAAAAGTAGATCAGTAGATGTCGATTAGACATTAAAAGGGATATTCAAATTGCCTCTTTTTTTTCTTCCTGAAACGTATAAGTGCATATTTGAAAATATTATTGATCTTATATCAAATCATGTCTCTGAGGCTTTTTAAGCCTCTCTGCATATTGATACCTATATATATATTAGGGATGTAATGATTAACCGCGAGCCGGTCAAAAATCGATTAAAATATCTGACTATTCAAATGGGTTGAGATGCCAAACAAGTGGCGATACAATTGGAGTAGGAGTTTATGTGAATGTATGTCTGAGGAGAACTGACTATCTTTAGAAAAGTTACGTGGTATTTTCTTTTCATCTTGCGTCTATGAACTATGAATGAAATATACTACATAAAACATATCTGAACGAAACAGCAGATGAGCTGAATGAGACGCAAATTCACTCTGACAGTAGGTGGCGCTTATGAACAGCAATAGTGTTTCCTAGGTTACCGCTGTAAACAAAGCAGCGCTGAGCTTATGAACACTACTTTAATATGCATTGTTCAGAGGCAAGATGAAAAGAAAATACCACGTAAACTCTTCTAAAGACAGTCAGTTCCCCTCAGAGATACATTCATATAAACTACTACTCCAATTGTATCGCAATTTGTTTGGCATCTCTACCGATCTGAATCGTCACATATTTGAATCGATTTTCGACCGGCTCGCGGTTAATCGTTACATCCCTATTTCTCAGGGCAAAGGGGTTGATAGCAAATGGGCATTTGCTGTGACTACAGATAGCCTAACATATGTAAGGTTTCAACCGGTTATAAGCTGACCCTAGATAAAGTCTCTACACAGGAAACAATCACATATAAGCCAAAACCTAGTGCCAAGGCCTTTAGAAAGAGGTTTGATAGGCTTATATTTACGTTCCACTTGGTCGGGTGATCAGTCCGGCAATGGTGGATGTCCTCCACTGGGTGTCCTGGTAGCTTGCATTGGGAGAGGCGTGGATTGTTCTTCAGCAGTGCTGAGTCCTTCAAGATTCTTGTGTTTTCCAGAGAACTGTACGTCAGAAGATACGCAGATTCCTGTTGACTGGAGGATACAACTGCAGGAGTCGTGAAGGTCAGGTGTTGGTGGCCGTAACTTAAGTCCTTGGCAGAAGCAATGTGCAGTTGAAGAATTGTGCTGGACAGGTTTACTTGCAAAAGTATAACCTTGGTTGTGCTGTTGTCTCTTGTGCTGTTGAAGTATAATCTTAATATTAATCTAGATTAAAGACCCATCTCTTTAACCTGGCTTACACATAACACACTAACACATTTCTATTATTCAAATCCGTTAAAGGATTTTTAGGCTGCAGTAATTAGGTCAACCGGAACCGGGAACACTTCCCATAACACCCGATGTACTTGCTACATCGTTAGAAGAATGGCATCTATGCTAATATTAGTCTGTTTCTCTCTTATTCCGAGGTCACCGTAGCCACCAGATCCACTCTGAATCCAGATCAGATGGTCACTGCAGTCACCTGGATCCAGTACGTAGCCAGACCAGATGGTGGATCAGCACCTAGAGAGGACCTCTACAGCCCTGAATGTCAGCGGAGACCAGGACAACTAGATGAGCCCCAGAGACAGATCCCCAGTAAAGACCTTGTCTCAGACGGCCACCGGGACAATACCACAGGAACCAGTTGAGTCCTCTGCACAATGTGACTTTGCTGCAGCCTGGAATTGAACTGCTGGTTCGTCTGGCCAGAGGAGAACTGGTCCCTCGACGGAGCCTGGTTTCTCCCAAGGATTTTTCTTCATTCTGTCACCGATGGGATTCACTCTCTGACAGCAGGTGGTGCTTATGAACAGCAATGATAGTGTTTCCTGGGTTACCGCTGTATATGTATGTGTGTGTGTGTGTGTAAGCAGTGTAAGCATTATTATTCTAAAACGTTCATCAGATTGCCTAATACATAAATCCGAATCAAATCTCTCATTCCGCAAATGCATTTTTACCTATACAAATAAAAACATTGCTTTGTTTCATGCAAAGTTTCTAGTGCTTTTGATGCCATGGCAGGTTCTTTTTTTATAAGTCGAATAAAATCTCAGATTTTAAAAGGAGTTCTGCAGTGTTTATCTTGACCATGACCATCTGTAACTCATGGTTAAGATCTCAGAAGTCACAAAAGTCTGTTTGTTCATGAAGGCTACAATAAAAGAACCGAATACATAGATGTTAGGCTGTGTATAATGCAAGTCTTTATAGTGTTATGCTTTGAAGGAAGGCCTTTTCTCGCATTATTTCACTTAATGGAGCTGGATTTGGTAATGCTTAAAGATCCATCAGCCTGTCAAAGCAATTTAAAACTCAATAAAAACAGTTCCCGTGTGGAGAGGGTCCTCCACCGTACTACACAACCGTATCAATAAAGTAGCCATTTATTGAGGAGCACTGAGTAATTGTTAGAAATAGTGAGTAGTGGCCATTACGATTTAGAGTAGGCTTGTATTTTATTCAGTATAATCTTCTCCAGTAAGAACTGTTTCAGAATAAATGTGTGCCATCAGATAAAGATTCTGTTATTAGCGGGTTGATGGTGTGAATCTTAATTTTTAATACAGATTATATGTGCTTCTACTCCATGATCATGTGAAACTATTGGAATTGAACTGCTGCGAGTCATAATTTCACACAATACAGAGTCAGTGTGATGCTTTCATCAGCAATAACAGAAATCTCTTTGATAACTCCCCACCAGATTTTAGTGATGTTGTTGTTGTTGTTGTTGTTGTTGGTTTTTTTCACCGGCTTTCGCGGCTTTAGATGTTTGTCTGTATATTTATTTATTTATTTATCGAGCTTTTCTATTTGGCGCTCTGTCAAAATAGATTGATTTCAACAAGGCTGTTTTCAGAGTAGCTCTCTTGGATGATCTTCGAACGAGACATTTGTCTGATAAATCGCAGTTGTTCGTTTTGCAGATAATGTTTTGTTTGATATGTTCCAAGGCTAATCTCGCTCGCCGAAAACAATCACATCAGACGTGTATTTCACAACTTCCTTCTGGAAAGCCATCGGTAATCCTCGCCAGTCAAACGTCTGCGTTTCATAATGCACAGATTGAAAACACTGATCAGGGATCACCGAAAATGTACACACAAGTGTGTCACTTGCTAGGTCGATGTCATCTGCTCGTTGACTTTTTACCTATCCAATGCAATCTTCGACTATATTTGCAAATGAAGCACCTGGCAGTTCAGGTTTCTTGGGGGAAATAGCATTTGTGTTTGCCTGACCCTTTATTGGCTTTTACCTCAAATCACAGAGATGAATGCATGGCCTATTGGTGTAATAGGAGAGTGATTTAGGATGAATAAAACATGCAGCATGAAAGAGTAATGTTGAAAAAGGAGTGTGTTTTGTAATAGAGCCCTGCTGCGTGCCCATTGTGAGGTGATGTGTTAATAGTGGGAGAGCAACTGTGTGGTTGGAGGGGTGAGAAGGTCTAATTTATCCGCTGCTCTGAAGGAGAAATGTATTTTTATTTAAAACCTCCTGGCTCACACCCCTTGACTTCATTGCTGTAATGGAAATGGTAAAATAGGTGCTGTTGGCTGAGACCCCTGAAGCTTTTTTTTTTTTTCACCGGCTTTCACAAATGGCTGATTTTTCTCCCTCCCTCCCTTTTCCATTAAGACAGCTGGTATCTTTCAAAAGGTCCTGCTCTGGTGATTGATGTGTAATGGCTTCAAGCCTCACCTGCCCCACAGCACGTTATTCATCTGTGGGTACTGTTGAGGGGAGTACTCGCCATTGCTTAATTGGTCCTGGTCACCATTCAGACGCCACATGAACCGCTGCATTGTTGCTAGTCAGTGCTGTGAACCTCACTGCAGCCGCTGCTTATCACTGGTTGCTTATGCTCCTGTTCGTATAAATAAGACGCTCTTTACATGTGAGACGGTGTGGATTGCTGACCTTTCTGCAGTTGTAAGTTATTCATCACATGCGGCACATTTGTACAGCGCTCGTTTCGTGGAGTTGATGCAGTAAGAGTTGTCATGACACATCGTAATGTAAGTATTTTAATTGCCAAATAGTATCAAGATGCTACCACCAAATAAAAGCTTATTTTCTGGACAACTTTTCAATGTAGTACTTGTGGTGGTGGTGTTTTTTTTTTTTTTTCTTAAGTTGATTTTTTAAATTGTTTTTAAATTTTTTTTATATATATTGTTTTCATATTTATTTTGTTTTATTTCGATTATTTATATAAATTGCATTATTATTATGATGTTAACATTTGTTTACATTTTTAATCAAAGTTACAGTAGTACTTTATGTACTGCTATTTAAAACTCTTGGATATACTTCTGGATATATTTTCTCATTATTCAACAATTTATTAATGAGACTGACTGACTAGTTTGTCTAGATTTTTTTTATTAATTTAGTTAACATTTTTAGCAGTGGTGCATAAAGTAGTGTTTACATCGTGTGTTTTAGCTGTTTGCATGGTAAAACCTCAGACATTTATCCCATGTTGTTTTGTTATCGTTTCACATGATATTCTCATTTTATCTTTTTTGTGTTTTTACTGTATGTACTGCTGTTTTGACAACTATTTTGACATCTTTTTCATGTAACAATTTATTAATGAGTTTGACAAGTTTGTCGAGATTATTATTTTTTTTAAAAAATATTTTGCTTACATCTTGTTTTTAAACTTTTTGCATGGTAAAACCTTTACCGTCTTTCTTTGGATGCTTTTTAACATTGTGTCATGTCACTATCATATTTGTAAGTGAAAAATTGTGAAACGCACCTCGACCCCTGCATTCTGTTTGATTGTCTTGCTCTCCTGCTAGCTGTATTTGAACACCAGAATCATGAAACATGGCCTGATGAACTCAGAACTGGCCTAATAATGCAGGGTTTCCTTCCTGATCGGTTAGCCAAGAAGTCATTGTAACAGCCCACTGACTAGTCAAGTTTGAAAATACGTAGTTTGCCATAATTCAAAGTGTCTCAAAGTGAAAAACACACAAAATGAAGAAAAACACTGTATATGGAAACATTTATGTTTAGTGTATAAGTGTGTGTTTTTGTGTGTTCAGACTGGCGGTCAGTGCTGTAACTCGTCATAAGGTGATTAATCGGGCGGTGATGTGGCGGTGCAGCTCTGTAATCAGTCTGTAGTGTTGGAGGTTGATGAGGAGAGTAGCTGCCCCGTCAGTTGCCGTCTACTCAAGATGACAGGCTGCCATTGACAGGACTGCTTGTCAACTGCACCAGTGTGCCTGTCATAAGCCATTTCTCTTCATTTGTATACCTGCTCTATAAACACACCTCTCACACTGACAAACAGCCCAATTCTGTCCTGCTGCTGTACTCCCGCAGGCTCCTCGTATTTCCAAATTCACTCGCTGTAGCTTTTTCGGCAGTTGTCAGGTTTGGCTGCACCAGAGGCTGTAATCTTTACTTTCCCGTTTATCTGAAGAGGGGGGGGGGGTGGCGCAAACCCTTTCAAGTGCGCTTCATCGTTACGCAGCCATTTCATGCTCTCATATTGGTGGTCTCGTTTTGTTTTTTTCCGCTTCCTGCTTTTCAACCAATAAAAGATTGATATTTATTTTTATGAATGTTGACTTAAAAGAGGCAAGTAGCAGCAAGCGTTGTAAAAACAGGATTTGATCCAAAGCTGTTTTCTGCCCGGTTTTCTTCTCCATGCCTGTCTGTTCTGATTTCCACGGGTGATCGCTGTGCTAGCTGAGGTAGGGCCGCCTCTGGCCAGGCTGTAGTTAGTCTGACCAGCATGCACAACCAACAAACACTGTGGCCTGGAGGGAGCACCGGGTCTTATTCCAGTCTAACATATTGCTTGTAAGAAATTCTCGATAGCCTGAACTGGCTAGTTGTGCAAAGGTCTGTATAAGCTTAATACCCTGTAAAACGTGCAGCTGAGCCTATTTGATAATGCAGTGGGGAATCCTGTTTAGGTCACTGTGTGGGGAAACATGGTGCTGCTTTTCATCGCCAGGCAAAAATGAGCTGGGTAATAGAGCAGGCAGCTTGAAGTTTGTGCTCTTTTGATATAGCTGTGCTCAGAGCTCTCCTGAGGCAGTGCTGCTGCTGTGGAGAAGACCGCCGGTTGATCTTCCTTTTGGCGCACGACGTCACAGCACTGCTCGCCGGCTGTGATTGATTAAACCTATTGCATGAGTATCAACAGGCCCTTGGTCTTACAAATATCTCACTGCAAGTTTTATTTTAAATTTTATTATTAATTCATAGTTTTGGTGGAGTTGCACCACGTTAGGGCTGCACGATTATGACAAAAATCATAATTGTCGATTATTCCTCTGAAATTGTAATTGCGATTTATTAATTTGCGATTAAATGAATGATGTTTACACCTTTGTTTGAAGCAACTGCATGTCATATTTTTATATGAAAATAATCAAGCTGAAAACACTAACTGAAAAACTTTTATTACTTCCTATAGTATTAAGCCTCAAATGTCAGTTTCTCTTTAAATAAAAAGGTAAAAAATATGCATGGTATTATAATGTTATACTAAAATTAAAACAAGATAACATGTAGAAAGAAAAAAAAGCATCTTAAGCATGCAGAATAACATAAGTGGACTTTCAACGATTAATTGCTGCTTTGAACGCTTATGTAATTGTGGCATCCGTAATTGTAATTGCGATTAGAAATTTGATTAATTGTGCAGCCCTACACCACGTGACATTTTACAAGTCTTGTATAGTCTTGTTAAAAAGTTCAAATTATGCTGTACTTATTGACCTTGACATGAGGGGTCTGCACCGGTTCTCTCTATGATGTCATTTCCTGTTTTTATGGGTTTTTTACTGCATGTTTCTGCCTGTTGGTTGCATGTTGCCACAAAAATAATTATTCTTTGATGTTTTTTTTTTCACTGGAGTATCAGAATGTTTCAATCACCCTGACATTGATTTTGCCGCCTCAAAAAAAAATTTAAAAAATAAAAGTGATTTTTAATTGTGTGATGAATCAAATGTCATTCTGCAAAGAAAATGCATATACATGCATATATATGAATAAAGTGTGTCACTTAATTGACTCATCTAACAATGTTTTTATTTTCTTCCTTCAGCTCTTCTGAAACACTGGGGTTGTTGGTGTGGCCAAATTTTCCCTGGATTTGATTGGTAAATTCAGAAGACTGAAGCCCAGGCTCACAGTCTACCTTTCACGGAGGCCCAGCCGTGAGAGGACAGAAGAAGGCACGTGGCGAATCATGACTGCCGACAAAGAGAAAGACAAGGAGAGGGAGCGCGACCGGGACAGGGACAGAGAACGTGAAAAGCGTGACAAAACACGTGAAAGTGAGAGTTCGCGGCCTCGGCGCAGTTGCACACTAGAGGGCGGAGCTAAGAACTATGCAGAGAGCGAACACAGTGAAGACGACGACAATGAGACGCCTGGGGCCACCACTGCCGAGGAGGCCACCAAAAAGAGCAAAAAAAAGCTGCCCAAGAGGAAGTCGCGCTATGAGCGAACGGAGAACGGCGAGATCACTTCCTTCATTACGGAGGATGATATTGTTTACAGACCTGGCGGTGAGTTTCGGTTGTACAATACTTTTGTCTGTCTGACTCGTAGTTTTCATCTCAGCTGGAGGAATTTGAGCCGGTTGTCATAAAATAAGCATGCCGTTTGGACAGCAAGTATGTATTTGGCAATATTTTGTTAGCTTTGCTGAAAATGGTGCTTCAGCATAGCATAAACATGTCTCTGCATCCACAACTTGGATGAGAAGAAATGCATTTTCATTGGCTGCTGTGCTTGACTAAATAAATTCACTGCTTCTTGATGAAAGTGCAGAAGGAATCAGTGTGATGATATTTGAAACAGTCATATTTTTCACGCTTAGCTTTCCAAAGCACACACAAGATTATTGTTTTTCTTTATATTTTTCAGTGAGCGGCAGAAAAGTGAAACAGTCCACATTAGGTCTGTATTAGGTGCTGAGATTGAGCCTAGACCAGAGCAATAACCTTTTCCTGCGCTGTAAACATGGCCTCTCTTTCACCTGCTGTTTAGAAATTGGTTGTACATGAGGCTGGGGGGAAATGTCAACACTCCGTCAGAGGGCAAGGCACGGCTGCGTAGCGCAGCTGCCGTAGTCCTAAATCATCCTCACCGTGTCTTTCATTTATTTAGCAGCAAAAGAAAGGTCAAGCAGTATGCTTAGTTATTTAATGTGAAGACATCAGATTATAGCCAATGTACAATTTCCAATCTCGTCTCTTCACCCCCTGTCTTCTGCTTAGAGATGTGTTTGCTCACAGGGGGAAGGTGGGGAATGGCATGACGGTTGCCCCCCTCCTCCTCTTCCTCCAGCCGTTGCCCCAGTGGAATCGGGTTGGAGGCATTATCTGCTGAAGGTCCTTGAAACACACAGTTGCTGAAGCTCTCTTTCAGTAATAACCCAGCAGACCCCTTCCCTGCTCTGTTTTGGAGAGTACTGCTGCTCTGTTTTAGATAAGACTGAATTGAATCACATGTCTGAGGCATGTTAGTTGATTTTGTCAGTGCTGCAGTGGAGAATAGAAAGGGATGTCACCATGATTTGAAGATGGCTGCTTTAAATCACCTTTGTTGTTTAAAAAAGGAAAGGAAAATATCTTAATCCTTAGATCCCTAAAATGACAAACATCATCTGTTGTGGTGGAATTAAGAATTTGCAATATGTTATTATACAGCAAACCTTTCAATTGACTTTCACTGTCCTATACATCATACATAGATCATATAGCTGATCTGTTAATGCTTTAGAGACATTGTGTTTTATATATGCAACACAATGTATATAGGCAAATGTAGGTCTACATGATTATGATATATATATAGACTGCTCCAGACTGCGACCATTTTTTCTGCCTTTGTGACTAAATTTTGTGTGCGGTCGCACTGGCGCGACCACCGCGTTGTTCAACTCGTAAGCGCTGCCATTTCTGCTGCATATGAGAAACTGCAAACGAAACTGAAAGCAAAAATTAAGCGCATATTGAGGAAACAATGGATGGTTTTCAAGCGAAAGTCAAGTAAAAGACCGCTTCTTAAACCAGAGAAGGTGAACATGCTGGTATTCTTGTGTGGAAAAAAAAACATGCAAGCACTGTCACTGTTAGTATAACTTTTTGTTTTCATTTTGAAAAATTTGTTATCTTTGCTGTTTACCTCACACTACGCTATTGAGGCTCTCTTTTATTTATTTATTTGATTCCTCAGTGTTTGCTAAACGTTCTGTAATTTATTAGTCTGTATATAATACAGCATGTGGCGTGTGCCATGCCTCATCTTATTCGTTTTTGTTAATAAACGTTTTGTAAGCTAGTTTGTCATTGTATCTTACTGATTTATTGTTGTTGTGCTTTTTAAATAAGAATAACAATGAATCCATCTTTTGTTTTAGTCTTAAAATGAAAGGTGTGTAGATATATGTAAGCAAAACAAGTGACAACAAGATCGCAAATTCGAATCCCTGGCTTAACGCAGCAAAAGAGAAACTCCCATTTACAAAATTCAAATCACAAATAATACTACTGATGATAAAGAATGGGTTGAATGTTAACCACTTTCGTTTCCATATAACTATAAACTATGATAAAAGTTAATCAGCATGCATTGAATAATCCCATGTTGTAGCGCAAAAAAAAAAAAAAAGTATTTATTTATTTTGACCAAATCATGTGCTGGTGCGACCAGCTGAGAAAGTTATTTGCAAAAGAGTGACCATTCGGAAGAATGAGTCTGTAGCCCTGATAGATAGATAGATATATATAGATGCTTTTTTTTTTCTTTCTACGCGTTGTCTTAAGGGTTTTTCCATTGTTTTAATTTTAGTTTTAGTATAACATTATAATACCATTCATATTTTTACCTTTTTATTTAAAGAGAAACCAATCCGGTGTATAGTTGACATTTGAGGCTTAATACTATAGAGAAGCAATAAGTTTTTCAGTTAGTGTTTTCAGCTTGTTTATTTTCATATAAAAATATGGCATGCAATTGCTTCAAACAAAGGTGTAAGCATCATTCATTTAATCGCAAATTAATAATAGCAATTACAATTTCAAAGGAATAATCGACAATTATGATTTTTGTCATAATCGTGCAGCCCTAATATATATATGTATGCAGTGTTTCCCCTAGGTTTATGGCTTTTGAGGGGGTAGATTCCGTTTTTTTCTTTTTTTCTTTTCTGGACTCCTTTTTAATGGTTAAATTACATTTTATTAATCAAAAAGCATGTCTAATTAATTAAAATCATGAAACCTAAACAATTTAACATCAATTTATTAAAAGTTTAACAAATATTATGTTTAGGGCCCTATGAAATGTTCTATTTGTCCATCCTTATGTTTTATTGTAACCAAATTCTGTTTTAGCATGTCTAATTTGAAAGCATAAAACAAGTTTCATTTATTCTTACAATAGCCTTATGATTTTTTTGCTCAGAAATTCTGTGTTGTGTATTTACATTTTGTTTTAAGGCATAAAACATTCATTTAATGTATCTTTTAAGTAATGAAAATTTAACATTTTTTTGGGGAAAATAAAGGTCATTTAATATTACAATTAAAACATTGAAGAAATAATGAATGCTTATTCCTTAAAAATAAGGTTTTGATAATTTTATTAGTAGTAGTAGTAGTCTGTTACGTACATTCTACTCAACAATCGTAATATATTTCTGCCAATGCCCTCAAGTTAAACCGAACGTTTATTTTGACGGGTTGCCGTGAATACCATTACATTTCTGTGTGTGTATGACATGATGATAGTTTTATTGAAATGAAACGGTCAAATGCTCATGAAGTGACTCTTAGAGCAGTTCTGGCGATGTTGTTCATGTATTTATGTCCTCATTAGTGAGACTGCAGAGGTAACATCACCGGAAGCGTCACGAGCATTTCAGTACGAGTACTACACAAAACCGCGTGTCTGTGCATAACTTTAAATGACTTCTGTTGTGATCTGGCGCTATAGGGAAAATATAATTAAATAAAATTAACTTGACCTTCAAGGGGGGCGGGGGGTGCCGTTAGAGGGGCGGGCCGCCCCCCCTAAAATAATGGCAGGGGAAACACTGGTATGTGTATATATATATATTTGTGTTTTCTCCCTCCTTCCCTCTGATTATTGTTATTTATTTTTTTGGGGGACAAAAATGTAATACTAAAACTATATTATTATTTTTATTATTGTTGTTGTTATTGTTATTATTACTAAATAAAAATGTTTACAAATATTTTTACAGTAAATTAAAAAAAAATCTGTGAGCCGAGCCACTCTGAAACACTGAAAACACCAGATCATGTAAAAGATGCTTTTCACGCATGTAAAAGACGTGCTTCACTTTGAAACATTCGGCACCGTATCACGATTTCGACTTTATTTAATGTAATCTTCTGGGTCTAGGTGTACAGGTGCATCTCAATAAATTAGAATGTAGTGGAAAAGTTCATTTATTTTAGTAATTCAACTCAAATTGTGAAACTCGTGTATTAAATAAATTCAATGCACACAGACGGAAGTGGTTTAAGTCTTTGGTTCAGTAAGGTAAGGAAGGAAGGAATGGAAAAGAGGAGTGAGCAGATTGTGATATGGATGGGGAGAGAGAGATGGAGAGCCATTGGTATTGCAGGCAGGGCCTCTCAGATGGAAGGAAGAATAAAGCAGCTGAATCGATCAGGCCTTTGAGTGGCGTTCTCGTGTCCAGGCTCCCTGTAGCTTTGCGGATATTCGCTACACAAAGGCAGCTTATGGGTCCAGCCGGGAGATTATACACACATGAGATCAATACTCAGGCCTCTGCGAGCTGGCCGTGGCTGTCTGCAGTCCGTCTTTACAACTCGGAGTCACACCGATGTCCTTGTACTGTGACGGCAATTTGTCTCCCTGGCTGCCAATTGGCTCTTAAAATGGAGAGCTCATCAAGCGGGATTGGCTGGATGAGTACCACTCTCACCCGTGTGATAAGAATGCTGACAATAAAGAGAGGTGAATGTCCACAGTGGACTCAGCTGAGGGTTGGGGTGGGCTTTATGGTGCTCATTATAGCGCCCTTATGAAACCTAGCAGGCTGCCTAGCTAGAGTGCATTTTAAGGCAGCATATATTCGCTCTTGACATGCAAAACAGTTCCAAAAGGATACCGGCATGATTATTTGCTCCAAATTAGTACCTTATGTGTTCTCAGGTGACATTAAGATTTTTTTTTTATTAGTCCATATTGGATATCAGCAGATATTGGATGATTTGTTGTCATTTTGACCTTTATTGTCATCTAAGGCTCACAGGTTAATCTTTAGAAGTTAGATGTACTTTCACTGTCGTTATTATTATTATTACATGGTTATTAATGCAAGTTAAATTCTTTCACACTTTAAAACTAAATATTTAAAATAGTATTTTGCAGCATTTTTGTTTTGATAACAACAATAAAAAAATAGTAATACATTAGAAATTAGAAAAATAATAAATATAATAAGAATAAACAATTACATTTTTTCACCTTTTTACAAAACATTTAAAACAGCATTTTATATTAATGAGAAAAATATAATTATAATAATAATAAATGTAAGCTAAATTATATCACTTTTTACAAAACATTTTATTTCTAGTTTCATTTTAATAATAATAATGAACTTGGAATACATTTTTTATTTTCAGTGAATTATAATTAAGTATGGTATTGCTGCTTTCCTAACCAATGTCTAAGGCAATCCCAGAATGCATTGTAGTCAGTGAAAAAATAAAATAAAAATTGGAGTCGCTGTGTGTCTAGAGCTTTCCAGTTAACTCACTTGTGAGGTTCCTTAGGCATTTTGGAACGGAGCTTATGGTTGGGGTTATGATTGAGGGTGGAGGTCTAGATGTTGAATTTACTAAAGGCATGAAAGTTCTTAAATGAGTTCGTCCCTGAAGATGTCCTCTATTTCTCTCCTGGCTGCCTGTGGGTGTCTGGACAGCTGTCACCTAATTACGGAGACACCCAAAGCTTGCAGTCTTTTCCGTAAGGCTGAGATCTCCACCGGAGCTTGAACACGTTGTCCTCATGTCCACACAGAGCTGTTTGGATTCCTCGTAAGCTCACTAATGTCATTTCAGGACTGGTTCTTTGTCTGCTTGCAATTTTGCCTTACTAGCAGCTCGTCGTACATTTCATGTTTGTCAGTGGATACAGTAGAGAGAGGTTATAGAAACAATAATAGGCGAGTATATCTTCAGATCTTTCCCTGGAACACAGTCAAGAATGAGCACAATAGACTTGGCGGGGTGAAAATGGACATGCACCACCTTCGCAAAGAGTGCTCAGGTCATCGCCGAAATAAACTTCTCCTCGTCCTCCTCCGTTTGTTGTCAGAGGGGAGAAACCAGGCTCTCTCTTGGCTTTGAGTCATGTATTATTCAGTGAGGTGAGACTAACAGCATTTGACCACCTGAGTGAGTCATCAAGCAGCAGTCTTCATCTCCTTGTTGATCTTCTGAAGAGACAGCAACAGTATCACCCCATGTTGAGACAACTTTTCCATGCATGTCTTCCACTCTGCTTCCAGCTGTCTCAAGATTTAGACAGACAGAAAGAGAGATGGGAGATGAAAAGCAAGCGGAGACAAGGACAAGGAGACCCTCAGATCCATGTCTCGAAGGGGACAACAGAAGCTTTGCTGTTTAAATCAAATCATTAAATGCCTTTAATTAAAAGGGACACATTTTATACTCATGTAGCATTTTTGTTTATGGGTTCTTGTGCCAAAAAGATCTTTATGTAGTTTATGTGACCCTTTGTCTGATGCATGATGCCTCGGAACCACATTTAGGGCTGTCACGATTATGACATTTGGCTGATGATTAATTGTCTAAAAATAGTCAACGTTATTGCGATTAATTGTCTGGTTTAGGACTTTGGCGATTATGACAATTATGCAGATTATCACGATTAATTGTCTGTTTTTATGGCTTGCATTATATAATTGTGATTAATTTAAGGGTTCAGTAAATAATTATGATCTTATCTTTTAATCTTTTTGAGTTATTATTTTGCAGTGTAAGATTACATAGAGTATTCCAAATTCTAAGAATCGGCCAATGCCGATCCAACACCAGTGCTACTTTTTTTCTACACCACTACAGAATATCAATACTGTGCTTGTGGAACTAATGGTCACTCTTTTAAACCCTTTGTCAAACGCAATCCACTAAATACTCACTTCCTCATTACAGAGAAAAACTACATTTGAATAAAAATATATAAGATATGAAATTAAACTAGCTGACTGTATAATTTAGCAGCAAAAACATCTTGAAAAAAATCTTTGGTGCACATTATACAATTTAAACATGTTTATTCTGTTAACTATTTGTATTCTTACAAAGTACATTCATGAATATAAGATAGAAATCATGAGAAAAAGAAAGGCTTCTAATAATCTTTCTGTTTGTGATAATTCCTTCCTTAAACTTAAAGTATTATAATAGGAATATATCATCTTGGAGAGAGAGTTTTATGCTGACTGTCATAACTGAACGTGATGTGCTGTTTAATTACTGAGCGGAGAATGACTGACAGCTGCAGCAGAAGGAAGATGAGTTTCTGTAAACCTAAATTCTGTCCCTCACATTAAGATATGGAATGGCTTGAGATGATATAGCAGGGCTCCAGACTGCGACCATATTTTCTGCCTGTGCGACAGAATTTTGTGTGCGGTCGCACTGGCGCGACCACCGCGTTGGTCAACTCATAAGCGCTGCCATTTCTGTTGCATATGAGAAACGGCAAACGAAACCGAAAGCATAACGAAACGGCGCTTAGAGAGTATACTCGCCGCGTCAGCACGAGCGCAAAGGTGCGCGCAGCAAAAATGTTACATCAAATAATCGCGATTAGACGGTTAATTATCGCGACAGACCTAACCACATTGGGTATCTTGTCAATTATATTTATTGTTTTATTGTTTTATTGTATTGAACCGTTTTGTATATTTATTTGCACATCCTCATTTCTTATATTTTAGGTTACATCAAATAATCGCGATTAGACGGTTAATTATCGCGACAGACCTAACCACATTGGGTATCTTGTCAATTATATTTATTGTTTTATTGTATTGAACCGTTTTGTATATTTATTTGCACATCCTCATTTCTTATATTTTAGGTTATAATCTAATGTACCTGTAGCGTTTTAAAATTGTTTAATATATTTGGACAAAATAGTGTGTATTTCAATATATAAATATTGCATATTTATATTTTAATATATAATACTTTATTATATATTATTTTAATATTGTCTATTTATCAGTTATCTGCATAACATGGAAAAAATTACTTGGCGTATAAGCAACATTTACATATCTGCGTGTCCCTGTATCTGATCTTTCCAATGAGTGTTTTGTTACTATGCCTTTTAATAGTTCTATATGTAAATGAATGATTAGCTAACTCAACATGATGACGTAGTGTAAAACAAAAGGCACTTAGGTTAAGATATACAAGTAGTCATGTTGTTAGATGCGTTTTGATTGTTTCTTCTTTTTAAACCCCCATATGTCAAGTTTTATTCTTCCCAAAATAAAAGGCTTAAGTGTCACCAAAGTTCTTCCTTCACAATGTTTCAAACAGTGTGCAGAGAAATCCCTACCAAGCCGATAGCTGGAAATAAAAGAACCTGATCTGTTCTGAAATTTCCCTTTGTGTAGAATTGTATGACGGGGAGACTGTAGAGGCTTTTGGGAAATCGAACCACCTGCCAATTACAAATTAAAAAGCTGCTACAGACTAAGTGTACCGCACTCGTCAAACGCTTCTGTTCCCAGTCCAGAGGGAGTCAGCTTTTTTCTGCCTGCTGCTCTGAGGGCACAGCCGCACAAGGTTTGATCTAATTCAGACCGGAGGTATTAATCTCTTGCTATGAGATGTTTGAAAATTTGCAAACTTAACACATGAGAGAAGAGCAGAATAAGTGTGTGTATGTTTGAAAATGCAGGTCTCAAGGCGAAGGAAATGAGCAGCAGTGTAAATTGGATGAGCAGGGTTAAGACCGGCCTGTTACTACTGACACGGGGCATTGGTGCCAGCTGAAGCACCTGCACTGAAGTACTTCCCAGTACGATGTGACATAAGCAGCGCAGGTCGAAGCTTTGTCGCTTGTCGGTCATGTAGGAAGAGAGGGGTGTGAATGCGACACATGGAGTGTGAAGTCGGCACCTGATCTGAACCCCCTACTGTTTAGTTATTGCTTTCCTCCGGCTACTTTAATTTTAAGATAAGCACGTTGAAGGATGACCACAGTGGCCGTCTGCGTTTAACAATGATGCGCTGAGCCAAGGCGTCTCCTAGCCAAAGGGTTTTCTCAACAGTAACACCACTCTTAAAGGAAAAAGCTGAGAGCATGTGAAATATAAAAAATTTTCCTTTAGCCTTTTATTGTCTCAGCATTCCTCCTTGGAGGCGGAGTGGATTAAAACAGCAACTGAGTTGACACGGAAAGCAGGGCAGGCCTCTTTCATTGGTAAAGGTGTGTTTTAAATTAGCCACGCTTCACCAGTTTAGAAGAGTGAACAATAAGTTTCGGCGGAGGAGGATTGGATGAGTGCTACCCCTCTTCCCTTTCCACATGAATATTCATGTTGCTAAGTGATGAGTGACAATAGATTAAGAAATAATAGCTGCAAACAGATCAACTTCTGCGTTTTGTCATTGTACTTTAAGCACGGGTGCATGTGCATGTGAGCACGTCTAGGCGTGTGATGGACTATTTCTTCAGCTCAATAAATCTCAATCTAAGGATGAGGCCAGGCTTCTCCAGCAGAGTGGTCGATAATGGATCTGTGCTGTTTGCAAAGCCCTCACCCTTCTGTTCTCCTCAGGCCACTAAAGAGAGAACGAGAGAGTCAGGTAAAGAGAGCTGAGACCTGTGGCCTGTGGGAGGCATTTGGGAGTCCACAAAGCCCCTAGAACAGTACACATCCCCTCAAATCCCATACACCCCTCCCCCAGATGCCCCTCTCTCTCTCTTTTTCTGTCTCTTTCCCTTTTTTTCTCTGCCTGCTCACTCTCTGATGGAGAGGGGCTTCTCTAAAAGCACAAAATGGCTGGAACGCAGCTGAACAGATTGGAGTCTTAAAGGTCCGCTCTCAAAGAGTACAGCGCAAATTACAGCCTCACAACTCTCCACGGCCAGCGAGGACCATCATTATTGTAAAATATTAAACACAGTTTATTTCCCGAGGACCTTTTGTTTAGAAACGATTTTCTCAGATGGGTGGGAAAAGTACCTTTTGGATTGTTTTAAAACCTAAATGAGTTTTTGCAGACTTTGTTCATCTAGACTCAAATGTTTTTTTCTGTCGCATATAACAGTTGCTTTTTTATTTAGCCAACATTGCATAGCTCATTGCATTACAAGACAACAAACTAAGCAATTCAGGGTTCCAGACTAACATTTGAGAGCAGTGGCACCAGCGGCACTAAGTTCTACAGATGGTGGTGCCAGGAGCAGATTTGGTAGCGCTGGGGGTGGTGTGGGGGGAGTATTAAAATATAGATAATTTAATCATAAAATTACTATTGTTTTGCAAGTGCAGTTATTAATAATATTTCATGTTAATTTATTGTTAATTTATTTTTTGTTTATTGTTTATACAGATTTGACAGTAAAGCATTAAGCTTGAGTTAAGATGGATACAAAATGTACTTTTATCAACAAAAGTAACGGGTGCAAAATCACATTTTTTATATAGAAAATGTGTATATTCCACTCTTATTAAATGTACCATTATTCTTAGTATATGGAACTGACCAACTTCAGTGATTGTGTGATTTAGTAGCAAATTGAAGAAAAGTTTGTTTTTCAAGGCACTTTGTGACTTTTCTTACTTCATACACAAAAAAGTTTAAAATTCTGACAAAATCTGATTTCTTGATGATTTGATATTTTATAATAGTGATTTTATAATTTGATTTAATTTATCATTTAAATTATTTTTATTTAATTCAAAATATAGAGAAAATGTAGAAATGAATGACTAATAAGCCAATAAGTGCTCCTCTGCTGCTGTCTACTGGTTATAATTGTGATTTGATGTATTTTTAAAATTTTACATAAGTGTTTGTTTACCACAAAGTATATTTTGGTCATCCCATTAAAAATAACATTCAAACTTGATCATTTTAGAGCTTTAAAGTGCTGGAAATTGTGAAATGCTAGAAAGTCATTGAAAAGTGCTTGAATTTCTCTCTCAAAAGGTTGTACAAACCCTGAAATGAATAATGTAATGCATTCAACTATTTCTACCACAACACCATGGTTACAGTTAGCGTTACCGCTTCTGGTTTCCTGACATATGTCAGCGCTGTTTATAACAGAGAATTCTGTGCAGAATTTGAATGATTCTCACTAGATCTCGCAGCAACCTTATCATTGTGCGGCGAATTGAAACGCTTCTCACTGGATCTCGCAGCACTGTTGCATCTGTGCAGTAACAGTGTCGCAAAATCAACTTTGGCTCCCGAGTAAAGCTGTTCTGACCTCGGACAAGTTTGTGTCGCGGTGCGAGCTGATAAACGTTCCATGCTGCACAGCTGAAACGTAGCTCGGTTTAGTTTTGCTTTCATTTGCCGATTGATGTTTCTCAAATGCAACAGAAATGGCAGCGCTTATGAGTTGGACAACGCGGTGGTCGCGCCAGTGCGACTGCTCACAAAAATTAGTCGCACCGGCAGAAAAAATTGGTCGCAAAATGCGATTTAAACAAACTCTGATTTAAACTTAACTGGCAAAAGTAGTGTTTCAGTGCGGTCACATTAGCGAAGTTTCAGGAGTGACAAAGGTTCATTGCACAGATCATTGTTCAAGCACAGATTATACAATTCATTTTCAAACTAAGCAGCTTTTTGTTGGTCAGCGTGGCAAGTCTGTGTGTCCAACTTGACCCAGATGCGAAATCTGCATGGCGAAATCTTTCATCCTCACATGAAATTCTCGATTGCATGGATTCTGATTGAAATGACTGGATTTTACTCATGAAAAATTGCAAATTTGATTTTTTTAATATATATATATATATAATTTTCATAATTTAATGTTGGTGTAACTAAATGAAAATTATCCCGTTTCATTAATTATTTTCAAGTACATTTTCATTT
>NW_015505349.1:230984-231766 GCF_001515645.1 Sinocyclocheilus grahami | reverse complement strand
AATGATTTTAGCAAATGGCTGCAATATAACAAAGAGTGAAAAATGTAAGGGGGTCTGAATACTTTCCGTACCCACTGTATATGGGGTGGAACGGTTCGCGGAAAAAAATCGAACCGTATGGTTCTCCACACACGGTTCCGCACATGCTAGGACCGTGGTTCAACTTAAATCTGACAGCGCATCTGTAATATGGTTTGCTATAAATAACATGCAAACATTTAAGAGCCAGAGAATATTTGTGCGTGCACTCATCCGAAACGCGCAAACCTGTGCCTCAGAACGCGCGCAAATATTAAGCTCTCTCTGAAGTATTGTTTAAATGGACAAATTCACACAAAAATTGTCAAAATGCCCGTCTTGGTAAGTATCCTATAGCAGACATAGCCGGCTGAACGTACTGTATCAGTGCATTCTCTTAAAGTGACAGCACTTTCTTAATATTAATCAAACAGCAACAGCAAAGAAATCACTCACTGCTCTTGATTGAATAGCTTTTGTAACTTTAATAAAGATGAATCTTTAATATATAGGCAAATATGCAATGCTGTTTTACGTTTCATTACTTTATTCAATTTTTGTACCTAAAAACTAATGTTAGCCTACCTACCTACCTAAAAAATAAAAACTGAAAATCACTGTTTATTTTATTTGTATACTGTTGTATTTATTTGTGCTGTTGCTTGTAGTTAGATTATTCTTATTTTCTTTTTTTATTTGACAGTATAGTTTTTGCCTAAACCTAGCACATACCGAACCATACCGAAACCGTGACTCAAACCGAA
>NW_015505349.1:226819-230813 GCF_001515645.1 Sinocyclocheilus grahami | reverse complement strand
CCTAATATATATATATATATATATATATATATATATATATATATATATAAAATAGCTTTATTGCCCAGAACTAGGCTGAAGTCACATTTACAGCTTCATTTACCTCAGAAAGCATTTCAAACCAGACCTTTATACCTCAGTATTTTCCTTATGGTTCACAGCACAGATATCTATTTCCTTGTCAGTATGTAGGGAATCCATTTCCTTTAAATGAATCTACCAGCCGGGTTAAGAGACTATAAGCCGCAATTCTCAAAGGTAAATCCCTCTCAACACCGCCTGGGACGTTCTGAAACATGTCATCTCATTTCATTGAGATTTGTCTCTTTTGTTCTCCAGCCTCCCCTCCCCCTCCGGTGAAGGCGGTCAGTCACGGCGCTGATGGATATATTCACTTACATTATCTTGTAAATGAGAGGATGAGCTCAGGTAGAAACAGACGGGCGGAGCTCAGCCCACCCCACTAACACACTATAAAGCCTTAGAAAACCCTGTGCGGACCAGCTCTGATAACAAGCCTTTCCTGTCACACATGCAACCCACTCAAAATGGCCCCCTCTGCATTCTTAACGCCCCCCTTCCCCTCCCAACGAATAGTTTACAATGTGCTCAGCCTATTAAATATCTTTATTCCGCCTGCTGCATTGAACAGATAAACGCAACGAGATCAATAACAGCACCAGGCAAAACAAATAAATAAAAGATGATGTGCACTAAGAGGGCTGGAACGGAATCACTCTCCTTTTGTTAGTAGTAGCTTTTAGCCTCCTCAGCCCACGCTACGTGAATTCATCCCTGGAATACTGAAGCGTTCAGATAAACATTTATCTCCATGCAGTTTTAGTACTACAGAGACACAAAGACTTCTAACATCTCCAAATCTGTGCTTAAAGCGATGACACACACACGCACAGGCTGCTATCCTCGCTGTGGTGTGAGAGTGTGTTTCTGCCACGCTCCAGGAGCTGTGTGTTCGGATATGGCTGCTGGGTAACTGCGAGGCTCGACCCCATCATCAACACACACGAGTGTTGCTTACGGATTTAGCAAGCTGAAGACAAGATGGTGAAGTCGCCCTTGCTTGTTAATGCATAGCTTGTTTTTTAACATGCGGTATGGCCTATGTTTACGTCCCAGGAAGTGTGAATGAATCATGGATTCAGGATTCTTTTATGACTCTTGAAATCGGTTTTCTGATAAACCACTTTTTAACTTCCTGGTTGGATCTCCTTAGTACTGATTTTAGATTAGGGATGTAACGGTGTGAAAAGTTCTTATCACGATTATAGTGACCAAAATGATCACGGTTATCAGTATTATCACGGCATTGTTCAAATGTGCTGGAAATGTTCAAAAAGTACTGACACACAAATCATTTCACCAAGTTTTACATTTAAAATCAACAAACTACAAATAAAAGGAGTTTTTGTTTGCATAACTAAAACAGTAACATTGCCAATGATGTCCGGATTTTAAATGACAACATGACTGACAACAGTTTATCTAATAGCATGTTCAAATATCTAATGTAAATGTTCAAATAAAGCTTTGAAAAAGTTTCATAAATGGTAAACCTCACATTTCAGCTTTTAAATAAAGAAAAGGGTCAAGTCAAAAAAAATTGATTAATAAACGATTATATGTATTTTATCTGCTCCATAAATAATACTAGATACCTTGTTTAAATGTGTAGAATCCACATAAGCTGGCCCAGACAAAAACTGCACCCAGGCTGAATGTAAATGTAACTCTCTGTAAATCCACTCTCTGACACTAGGTGGCGCTTTTGGAACAGTAGAATTACAGCTGTTTCCCGTAACCTCCGAGGACAAAACAGCATTGCGCTTAAAACACTACTTTAGGTATTACATGGAGTGAAGACGAAAAACAAAATGCCATCAAATAATTTCTGAAGACAGTCAGAATCTTCAGAGGTTCATTCTTATAATTAATTCATCCATATATTCATTTGTATAATTCCCTTAGCACTCTTCAAAACCTCCCAGCTTTTCCTCCATGTTTTCACACAAAACTAAACCACTCTGCTGCTGTGCGCACGTGAGACTGTTACTTAAATCTGTGTTTTATGCTTCAGGGCTCCAGACTCATTCTTCCCACTGGTCGCTCTTTTTATTTTTTGTGATTAATGCATGCTGATGAACTTTTATCATAGTTTATAGTTATATGAAAACGTAAGTGGTTAACATTCAACCCTTTCTTTTTCATCAGTATTATTTGTGATTTAAATTTTGTGAAATGGGAGTTCCTCTTTTGCTGTGTTATAAGCCAGGCTTCGGGTGCTTTCACTTTTGAATTTGCGATCTTGGTGTCACGTTTTACAAGAAAAGATAATTGTCTGATTTGCTTATATCCAGCTACACACCTTTCACTTTTTAAGACTAAAACAAAAGATGGATTCATTGTTATTCTTAATTAAAAAGCATAACAACAATAAAACAGTAAGATACAATGACAAACTAGCTTACAAAATGTTTAGCAACAAAAACAAATAAGACGAGGCATGGCATACTCCATATGCTGTATTATATACCGACTAATAAATTACAGAACGTTTAGCAAACACTGAGGAGTCAAATAAATAAAGAGAGCCTCCATAGCATAATGTGAGGTAAACAGCAAAGATAACAAGCTTTTCTAAATGTAAACAAAAAGAACAAAGTAAAACTAAACTTGCTGTCGGTGACGGTGCTTGCATGTTGGTATTCTTGTGAGGAAAAAAACATGTTCATCTTTGGTTTAACATGAAACCCATCTATCGTTTCCTCAATATTTGCGGAATTTTTGCTGCACGCAGCTTCGCGCTCCTGCTGACGCGGCGAGTATAAACCAGGCTCTACTCTCTATAAGCGCTGCACAGTTCAAATTAGCGCGGTTTCGTTATGCTTTGTTTCGTTATATATGTCTCATATGCAACAGAAATGGCAGTGCTTATGAGTTAAACAATGCTGTGGTCGGTCGTGCCAGTGCACAAAAATGTGTCACACTGGCAGAAAAAAATGATCGCAAAATGTGCCCATTTGGTCGCACTCTGGAGCCCTGTGCTGGACAGTATTTATCCTCAGTTGTTCAAATCGTGGTAATCGAATACGGTTATATATACGCACGGCCAGGCCAACCACAGGTAACTAGGGTCAGCCGATGTCACAGTGCTAGCTTGAGGCAGCAAAACAAAGAGGAAACTGGAGGTGGCCCATTCAAACCAGCACAGATTCGACTACATAAGGAGCTTAAAATATCATCTTGTTGTGATGTTGGGTGCCAGAATTGACGTAATACAGCCTCAAATTAGAAATTTGATCGCATATCTGCTGCCACTGCCAGACAAAAAAAATTACGACAGCTGTGGTTAAACGCGATAAAACGAGCGGACTGGACAGAAACGATCGTCAAAAATGCTTGCGTTTGCATCGCACACTTATCAGAAAAGGTTCAATAAAGTATTGTCTTTTGTTGTTATGGGCGCGTCTACAGATTTCTTGCCATATGTCTGTTTCTTGCATCTCACGACTATGTCGTATGAAATCATGTCTGTGTGGATGTGTGTAAAACAACAAACTGACAATTTATATATAATCATTTGTAATTGTATATACATTGTTGCGATTAATTGTGGCTGGAACAATAATGTAGCTGTAAAAATAGTTGCCTGCTGAAATTGAAATGTATATACATCATCATGACTAGATAGACTAGTGAGTTTGTCTTTACTATACATGTTAGATGTGATCCACCTCGTAGTAACAATCCTGTCAGATTGTCCATCCTTTGAGTGAGAGTGTAAAGTTACAGGTCGGCCGATCTGATTTCGTTGTTAAAGTTAACCTTTTCGACATGTTTCCGTGTTGTTGTTGCTCAGCAATGGCATGGACACGATGTTGTCTGGGGGTTTGGCAAGAGGAGAGTGGGACGGTGGGCGGTGCTCGGGGTGGTGACTGAAGGCGGTGACTGTGTAGTTCTGACGTCAACTTTTTAC
>NW_015505349.1:225592-226638 GCF_001515645.1 Sinocyclocheilus grahami | reverse complement strand
TGACGTCAACTTTTTACGGAAGTCACAATGGTTCGTGAAAAATCACAGCTACTTTATGCAGGCTGTGTGCATTTTACTGTGGACTGTTACTGTTTTGAAACTTATATTGTAGTTAAATAGCCCCTAGACCTCAGTTATCGTGAAAAAAAGCCAGGAAATTTCAGTTTTAACAATATGGGACCTTTAATGTATGATTTTTAAGGCCTGAAAGCTAGGGCTGAACGATTAATTACATTTGCGATAATATCGCGATATGAAACATTTCGATTTTTCAATCGCAGAGGCTGCGATTACACGGTCACGTGACAGGCGAGAGTAAAGAGGTGTGTTCGACTTGAAGATCAGATCGGTGCGTGTCAAAGTACGGCGAGCGAGAGAAAGCATAAGGAGACGTCCGCGCTCTCTTATAGCTCTCGCAGTACTTTGATGACACACACACCCATCGGTCTAAGCAGCGCTGCTTCAAGTCGAGCGCGAGCTATCAGCAGAAAAAGGAAAGAAATAAGTAAACAGCCAAAGGACGTAACTTAGAGTGGGAGATGGATCGGTTTGTGAAAGCGAAGAGAAAAGCCATAGATGAAGTCGCACAGACCCAGGCAGGTGCTGGTCATTTAAAAGCTAAATGCATAAAATATGATGAGGCATATCTTGCTCTCGACTTCACTCACAGTGTCTATACCGGGCGCTACAGTTGTGCGTCGCGCCGCAACAGCTCTACACTGGACGCGACAAAGCGACCATTGCAAATCATTTTAACTTTGTGTCAGTACGTCATAAATAGAACAAGGCATCAGTTTAATGTTGGGGTTTGTCGCACCGCGCTGCATCCAGTGTACACAGCGTCACTGATTATAATGATTCTACTGTATTTTGCCGCTCACGTCCGGTGTAGACACGGTGTTTAATGTCGTTGGTGAGGAGGAAAGCCTGTGTGTGTCCTATGCCTTAGCGGACAGCAAGAAACTCACAAAAAATAAATAAATAGAGAGAGAATAATAATAAGTTATTCTCTCTATGCTATTTTTCAATGTTTCAAGTGATGCAGG
>NW_015505349.1:206404-224548 GCF_001515645.1 Sinocyclocheilus grahami | reverse complement strand
CATCATAACATATAGGCCTTGCCTACAGAAAAGAACATTTATGTTTAATCTGTCTAATAGTGTGTTGGTCATACTATACAATGATTTATAGCTTGTCTTTGTTGAATAATACAGAACATAAAGAGCTTTAAAAAAAAATTTGCATATTAAATCGCAATATTGGTAAAAAAATTCGCAATTAGATTATTTTCCAAAATTGTTCAGCCCTACTAAAAGCTGATGTTTGATCTGTGCTTTTAAATTTCCTAGGGTGCTTTCACAGTTCGATTGCTCCCCCCTCCCCCTGCCCCCACTGGACTGTGTTCACATTATATTATTTGAGTCCGAACCGTGGGTCATTTGCGTCATCAAGCCAGCAGCTGTTTACCCCGTTACTTAGTAACGATGGCACAGGAGAAGGTGGCAAAATGCATAGCATTGCTCTCTTCAATTTTATATTTGTGTTTTTGAACTGTTTTGTTATTGTTGCCAAAGCTTCAGTACATAACTGTACTTGCATCTCTCTTACGAATGTACTGCAAATGCTCTAAAGAACGCTGAAGTGAACAGAAATGAGATATACAGCTCTCTGCTTTTATTTATTTATTTTTTTTTAACTGTAGAATAATGTGAACAGATGAATTTGGCACTATGAATGTCTTTTAAAGTAAATACGGTCGGTTTTGAATTCATGTTGACGTGAAACCACAGCAACCCCATCACCTCATCTCAAGCTGAACGGCACAGGTCTTGGTAACACAAATGCCGGCTTGGATGCTGGTGTAAAATGGATTTGTAGTGTGAAATAGCAGTGTAATGTAATGAGTGTTTTGAATGGAGCGGTGGCTGGCACCTTGGAGTCTGACAGAGGGTGATCCAAGCAGCCGAGCACAGCCCTCTTTGTGTTCTCAACACATTTGAACTATCAAAGAATGCTTGTCTTCAAACTGGATGCTCATTCTTCTGTGTAAATAAGATTCTTATCTAGCAAATGGCTCTAAACACTCCCTTTCTTTCAAAAATACATTGTTTTTTCCCTCCACATAACTCAATCATTTTGATGTTGGTACAGCACGGCACTGAAGTATTTTCCATTTCAAGAGCGCCTCAGATTGTCTCTCTGCGGAGAAGCGGTTGGAACAAGAGGGTGATCTTTTCATCCCCCGCACTCTTCAAATGTTTGGCAGATTGACCGCAGAGGAAGGAAGTATGTGTATGTGTATGTGCATCTACTTAGCTAAAGCTGCTTTCTCTTGTTGGGGCTGTGCAGTGTGAATGTTTTTGTTAAGATGATGAAGGTTCGTGACCTGCCCATACCACCAGTCACATTTAATTTAAACACAGAGCCCCTCTGCTCAACTTCACTTCAGAGGAGGAAATGTTACAAATTATTTTTACGTTTTGCACCATATCAGCTTCGCAATGTCTCCTGTGTTCGTTTAGTGTGTTTTCTTTCCTACACAAACCCCTGCCATCACATAATTGTGTTGGAACAATACCGACCTTCTTTCTCAGACTCCCCTTGATTTTTGTTCTGGAAAGGGCGCACTGTCCTGCGTCCAAAAGCCCTTTAATCCTATTACTCACATTCCAGTTGTGTTTTACATAGGGAAACAGATTTTGTGCAGGTTTGAAAAATTAAGATAATGTTCTTGTTTGTCTTCTTCACAGATTGTGTGTACATAGAGAGCCGACGGCCGAACACACCCTACTTCATCTGTAGCATTCAGGACTTCAAGCTGGTGAGTTGACTTGGCTTTTTCCTTCCACTCATCTGTCCCAATCAAGGCTCCCTCTCCGCCAGCCCTTATGTAACTGTGTTGCCATTGTGTTTCATTTGTTATCTTTTTCTATACGTCAAAAGCAGGATCAAACACACGGGTTTGATGTGGGTAATTGCCTTGATTTCAGTACAGGTTTGCCGTGAAATAGCTGGTTGTAGTTGATGTCCAGGAGCAATGTTGCTACAGTGTTGGAAATTAAGTTTCATACCTTCAGATTTTCCTGTACACTTGTTTAACCAGGCTTATGGGTGTTTTCTGGAAATGAAATGTGCTGACAGTTGGCTTTTTCTACTTTTAATGCCTGTTTTTTTTTACTCTTGTAGGAAAATCAGCCTGCAACACACTGAGATTTACAAGTTTAATTAGCTTGTGTGAACCGGAGCACCAGATATTCTCTACAAAGCCTCGTCTAGCTCACACATGTTTACGTTGTAGCGCCAGCTTGGTTTTACATGCCGTTAATTGATCAATTAAAACAAAGTGAGAGAAAGGGAAAGAAAAACTCTTGTTGCGGATCGTAGTTCTCGCCACTTGATCTGCTCCTCGCCGACACTTTTTATATAGATTATTAATCGGCTACTTAAAAAGGTTGAATCTTCAAAGGACACATTGATCAGAGAGCAAAACTACCTCAGATTCAATCTGCTTTATTAAGCCAATATATATTTTCCCGATTTATTTCCTCCAGCAGCCAGGAGACAGCTGCGTTTTTTTTCCTCCATAGGTGCCACATTCGATGGTTGCTATGTTGAGATAACGTTATGTCACAAGCAAATAAGCACATTATGGCTTTTCTGATGTCTACTTCCCCTCAGCAGGAGACAATTATCCGAGAGGTCCTTCAGCCCCCCCGTGGAGTGTGTGGAGGAAGACCCATGAGGCTTTGTTAATGGTACTGAACAGCTAAGGTGCTGATGGGAGGGGGGTGGACACAGGGCAGACTGGCTTATGACAGCCACAGGAGCTGGGGGGGGGGGGGGGGGGGGGGGCAGAGCCCGGGCATCCAAGCAGCCTGTAATCGGATTGTGCCGAGGGCAGCAGAATCTTGCTCTTGCCAAGAATAGCAAATAGTATGTTTCGTGATTATCTTCATCTTGATTAAGTGCAGATCTAGGGGTCTTTGTCTGATGGCTGTAAATGTCAGAGGAGAAGACAAGGCTTCATTGGCCCTCCTTTCTATCTTGTACCACCTTAATCCATGTAATTAGTCAATGCTCATCCATGTTGTTGGCCGTGAAGTGGATTGGATAGAGGTTTGCCATGTAATTTTTAGGCATGGGTCATGATGGACAACTAGTCAGCTGTCAGTTGTCAAATTGTTCAAGTAGGAATAACTGCAGGCTAGAGCAGTGGGCGTGGCTAAAGATTAGGGCGTGCCAAAAGTTAGGGGGCGTGGATAAAGGTCTTTCTAATTGGTTAGGCGTTAGTTTCTGTTGTAGCATTCACCTGTCGGCATGCCACTTTTTGCCACACCCATGACTCCGACCTGCAGCTACCCCTGTCTCTTATTGTTGGCAAGTCGATTAGTGAGGTCAACTAGTATTTTAAGATGTTTTATTAAATATATATATAATATATGTGTGTGTGATGATTATATGATTAGATATAGGGATAGATAATTAAATCTAAATTAAATAAAAAGTATATACAAATATGTATTTAAATATTAAATATAATTTTATATTCTATAAACAATTTGCTAAAACATATAAAAACTAAATGTAAAAAAATATTAAAATGTGTATATTTGTATGTGTGTGTGTGTGTGTGTGTGTGTGTGTATATATGTGTATATATATATATATATATATTTCTTTATATATATATATATATATAATGTGTGTGTAATTGTGTATATGATTATTAATTTATTTATTTTTTGAGACCGGTTGAGTCAATTTGTTGTTTAGGCAACGGAAATCAATTAGTTTTAAAAATGTCAATTGGCCATTCCTGAGTGCACTGCTTTTTTTCTAACATGTGGAATACGAGTGTTTCATAGCTGTGGCATTGTTCAGCTAATTTGAAACAAGTGTAATGGACGTGCTGCTACAGCTCAGATGCTCACCTCTAAACGCCGGCTGTCAGCCCTCTCCTTTTAATTGGGAAGTGAGCATCTGTCCACTGAAATGTGCTGGAAAAACCTTGAGGTCAATTGCCCTGAACCCCCCCCTCCATTTATGTCCCTTCTTATGCATTCTCACCCTTTCTTAGCTTTTAACACTGGCATGATTCATTCACTGGTATTGAGCAGGGCAGAACGGGATAGTGGGCCATAACAGTAAATGAGGATATCGGAAAGGTTCCAGCTTTAGTGGATTTACAGAGTGGTTCTACATAATAAAGTGAATTCATTACATGCGTAACGATCATGGCTCTCAGGAGGACAGGTTTCAGCCGTATTTTTGCTAGCATGCTTTTGAGAGCTTCTGTTTCATGCAGCGTCACGTAAGCCTCTCTCTCAGCGACCGTCTTCTGCTGTGAGTTGAGGAAATTGCCTCGCTTCTGACAAAATAACCTCATTAATATGGTTCTCCTCTAGTCTTAAGGGTTGTACAATGTCACCCTGTGTACTTTATCTAATGACCTGGGAATCCAGTTAGCACCACGGAGAAAACCTGCATGCTGCAATCAATTCCTCTGCCCACTTTGAGCGATGAGATCTTTTTGTGTGTGCGGTTGGCCGATGTGTATGGCTTGTATGTTGATGCATACACATTCACAGATCTTCACACTGTCACAGAGATGTTTCCGCCCTTCACTCAGTCCAAATTAGACCGCTTTTCACTCAACCTTTTCGTTTTCCCCCTCAGTAGTTATATTCATATTCTGAATGAGCCTCCTGCCTAAACGAGCTTAAAGGTGTCCAAAGACAGGTGCCTCCACCCTTGTTTGTGAGCGCACAGTCATCCCTATTTCATACACAAATTGTGATTAAGGCACAGCTAACTGAGCTATCCTCAGCTTGTGTAAATATTTCTGTGATAAAGACAGATTAAAAAAGAATTAACAGAGGAAGAAAGGGGTGGGGAATATAGTGAGTTGCTGCTATATGTGTGTCTTCTCTCTGTCTCTCCAACTCTTACGCACATAAGCCCCGCCTTTCAATTTAAAGAGCATTGCCCACTTGTTTGCTTGTTTACACACACATATGCGGCATTTGTTTATTGCAACAGTTGTTGCTACAAAGATTTGTCAAAAAGGCTGTTTTATTAAACTTTGTTCATCAAAGAAAATATCAGTTTCCACAAAAGCATTAAGAAGGACAATTCTTTTCAGCGTTGATGATACTGTTTATTGCACAGCAAATGAGCATATTAAAATGATTTCTGAAGGATCATGTGACACTTAAGACTGTAGTAAAGGCTAAAGTAAAGTAGTAGAAGTGGAGCAAAGTAAATTCAGCTTTGAAATCACAAATACGTTTTTGAATTTTTTTTTGTATTTTTTTTAATACTAAGACTTAATTATAATTTGATTTGTTTTATATTGTACTATAGTTTTTATGAAAAGCTTCATCAGATCGTAGTTTTTTTCCCCAGGGTTTCTTATACCTTCAAATCAATGTGTAATGTTATGATTTATTTCAGAGCTGGTTGGTTTGGTTTATGCTTTAAAATTTACATTATTGAAGAGTCTTTTTGAGATCTATATAGAGAAAATGAATGGGGATAATACTTCCAGATCTAACACTGCTGAAAAAGAGTGTGGTCACTGTTATAGCTAGACCAGAATAATTGTGTTTTTAGTGTTTTTTTTAGCTTAAACTGCAAAATTTATGATACCAGTGTCAGATTTTATTGCTCTTTTAAAATGTTCAAACGCAGTCCTACATAGTTTTGAAGATTTATGTCTTTCTCTCAAGTAGAGAGGAACTGTGCTTGTATCTCCTACAATACAGGACTTTGCTTCAGCTCAGGTGTGATAATGGGCCGCTGTTAGCCCAGCACCATTTTGTGTGTTTAAAAGCCAGCAGTGCATACTGATTTCAAGGACGTGGACAGCCTGTGTATTTATTTTACGACCTCAGCCCATTAGTGCTGTGCATAAGACATACGCTGTATTAATGTGACGAGGGTGACACATTCAGTTAAGTATCTGTTGCTAATAGGAAAAACAGCTATGCAATGAGTCCTGTTGACACTCTATTGGCTGGAAACAGAGCCTTGAGACGTTGGCTTTGAGGAGAAGAGGTGAGACGGGAAGAGAAAGATCTCTCTGGGGTTGCTCGGACACAAAGACAATTCAGCACCGAATCGATCATAAACAGCAGAAGCCTTTATCCTCGAGTCAATCACAGTCTCTAGCTCTACCCTCTTTGTCTCTGCCTGCCTCCCTCACTTGTTCCTCCTGTTAATTTGGGCTGGCTGCATATGCCCGATGACTGACATTGTTGTCGGTGTGTGTTGCCGTGGCACCCTTCCCCCATCCCCGTGGCTAAACTAATTTGCTGATATTGGCCAGCTCAGCTGCAGCACAGCGCTGCCTCTAATAGAGTGATTGCTGCTTGCCTCTGGGGGCTCGGCCGCAGGCAGAAATGCCCTGCTCTTCTTGCTGTATTGGTGCTTATGGACATTTAATTAGGTGTGATGTACAATACAATTATCAAAAAGAACTCATGATTTCCAATGATGCACAGCAGGAAGAAAGGTTGTTCTTTGCTGGGTTTCCATCTGACTCTCATAAATACAGTTTTAGAATTTTTGCTTGTCATTTACTCACCTGCATGTCGTTCCAAACGTGCATGACTGTGTGCATGTTTGTTTCTGATATTTCTGCATAATGCTGCAATGTTTCACAATATGTTTTGTTATTCATTTTAAATTCCTGTAACAAAAAAAAACATTTTGATAGAAACCCAACTATTAACACTTAACCGGCTTTTTGTTCAAACATCTTGAGGCTGTTTTTTCTATTTCCCATGTGAGTATTAGATCGAAAATTCGGGGAACTCTTGAGTCTTGGCAATATTCTGCAGCTTTAGAACCCTCATCTTTCACAATTCCATACATCACCCGCCTTTGCATGCTTATTTTTAGCTCATTTGATTTATGTTCAGCTATTGTAGTACTATCAGCTCTGTTTAACACATTGTACCATTTTTAAATCCATTTTACAGATTTTCCCCATCAAATCTGAAAATGTGAAAACTCCAGTTTCATCTGTCAGCTAGGGCTGTAGTACTCGAGTCCGGTCTCGAGACATTTTTCTATGGTCTCGGACACGTTGGTGTTTGCACTCGGACTTGGTCATTGGACTCGCCAAATGTTCTCGTTGGTCTCGACCAAGTCCAGCAATATGCTTTTTTTCTCCTTCAAAACAAAACCACATTTGCATGTCGCGCCTGAAACGCGTGGAAAACGCTAGGCGCGCCGCTTTCTCCTTCTTTCCAAAGCACTCTGTAGCCTGCGCTCTATGCTTGCGCTCCCGTGGCGTCTGCCGTTGCTAAGCAACTATGACCTTCGCTCTCCAAGAAGACGCGCGAGTTTCAGCAAAGGATAAATGGATTTGCAGCACTAAAAATCCCTTGAGGTAGCTCTGCTACTAAATTTATTTTAAAAAATGGCTATCCTTGTACAGCTATGATCAGCTGTTTCTCCGTCTTGGCTTAGCTTTCAATTTTGTTACGGGAAAGGATGAAGCTGATTGGTTGATTCTTGTCACATGACCCGCGGTACGCTTGCTGTGTTTTGAAAAGTTTATTAACGTCTACACCTACTTCCTTCTACAGCATTTATTAATATAGCTAACTTTAATTTCAGCATTCACTAATGCATTATTCAGCCTGCTACAGCACCATTATTCCACACACTGTTTGCCCGTTGAGCAGAGCTATACATAGACCCCTAATGATTCACTTGAAACAATAGCTCAGTGAATGGCAAGGATGCCACAATCTGAACTGGCCGTGCATTGACCCACACTCCTGCACTGTAGCTGTGAAATGGCAATTAACACAGACTATTGATTATTGGCAATGCGGATATTGTTGATTAGGGCGTGCGGTTGGAAGTGTTTGATAAGCCCACTGCCAGCCTTCCCTAATGCACTGGATCCTGCATTCATGGGATGCAAATAAACTCCCAGTGTAATTCACTCCTGATGGTTTTTGTGCTTATCTCTGCACCCTCAAAAGCTAATGATTCAAAGCTTTAAAACGCTTTCAAGAAGATGCAAATATATGTGCATACACGCATGAATGATCATAAAAGTGGGTTTATGAAGATATGCATGTGTTCAATGCCCTCATGCATATTCCTCCAACCCGTAAGGATGCCCACGCACCATTGACTAATGATTAGTCTGGAGAAATATAGGAATATGCATATAGGAAATAGGTTGAACAAGCTGAATAACATTAAATGAATAGTTCACCCAAAATGGAAGTCATTATTTACTTACCCTCATATTGTTCCAAATCTCTGAGATTTATTTCTGTGCAACACATTTTCAAGTTTTTTTTTAATGCATTATAGGTCAATGGGGTCCAGAAATGGGGTTCATTGTATGGCCAAAAAAAAAAATACTGGGACATTCTCACAGACTTAGAACAATGTGAGGGTGAGTAAACAGATGCCAGATTTTAATTTTGGAGTGAACTATCTCTTTAAAAGTGTAATGATGGCCTGTGTCTCTGTTAAATGCCCACTGCAGCTCTGATGAAATCCTCATCCGGCCTGGAGGTGGGAGGTGCATAGGTTGCCTCATCAGTCCTAGAGCTGCTTCCGTGCACACATACTCCCCCATCAGGATCCCCTCCTCATCCCCCCCAACACACAAGCTCCAGCATTTTGAAATGCAATTATGGATCAGTGAGCAGCACCATCAGTCGCAATTCTTGTTAATATTTATTGAGCTGAGCGGCAGCTGCTGCCATCTTTACATCAGGGAGCCTGCAGTCATTAAGAGATGCTGTGTGGACAGGGGTGGCTTTGCGTTTTCTATCTCTCTCAGCATTACTTGACGCGTTCAAACCCTCCCCCTGCCCGTCACTCCTCTGCCTGCTCAGCCGCTGAAAATGAGCTCGGTGCATTTGCATGTATAAATATGTAAAGGTGTGTTTCTCACAAGTGGCCCCCAGGTTTTTGTTATGCCGTTATTGTGTGCGGCTCTGAAAAAGCGCCTCTGGCAGCGGGCTCTGCCGGCTACTAGAGAGCTGGCGCTGCACCTCTGCTCGGGAGCGCATGATTGAAATATCCCTGCTTGCACTTTGTCTGCATGGTAGCGTGTTTAGAGTAGGGCAGGAATACAGAGCTCCTACAGGTTTAGCTGTGAGTGTTGGCACTGAGGGAACCATGTAGGAGGGGGGAGCGCTTTTTGTCCAGCAAGCAGGAAGACATCACACACAATGCTAAATTCAGAAGGAGCAACATGCTAAAACATGCGTTTTCCATATTGGCCATTTTGAATTAATTGGTGGGCCTGTAATGGTAGTCAAATAGTCTTTTTTTTATTTCCTGCCATATTTTTAAGCAAATTATGTTTTTTGTGAATTGGCTTTTCATTGTTCTGATGTTGCAAGCCCCCCACTCCTTGAATTATTCATCAACGTTGTTTATTTCGGCAAACCTGACTGTAAAGCCCTTTAAGCGTCGGGCCTGTGTAAGTAAGTAAATCTGCTGTGAAATGCTGCAACTTAATGGCCGTTTTGATTAATGTTCTTGAATGAAGTAGGGCTCTTTTTTCTCCCTCCCTCCTGTACACTTGAAATTCCACTAAAGGAAGCATTAATGCTGCTGGTGGTAATGACATTAGGTACTTAGCACTGTGCAAAATACACATAGCCCATGCTGCGCTGCTTCCAAATGGGCATCTCTCCAAAACCAATTGAAGCAGAGCTGTATCTATTTGTATCTGTTTGTTTTTGGTGCTTTTTTCCAAAATGAAGCCATTTAGGCAAACCAACAAAATTCTAATCTATATGTAAAGGTTGTCACAATAATAATTTCCCTAGTTAATGCCAATACCAGCAAAATTTAACTTTTCTTGATACCAATTTCAATGCCACAGGGGAAAAAAACTGTTATTGAATGTACTTCTTTTATTTACATTTTTGTTTGTTTGTTAATATTGATTCATATTAGTACTATAAAGACAGATCTATTAGGCTGCATTAAATGCACAGATCTAAAAATTGGATTATTTCATTTTGTATTTTATATTTAGTGTTTTATTTATGTTTTATGTATAAAAGCAAAATGGCATTTTGGTGTAACGTTGATGGGGAAAAAAAATTTCTTTATTTTTTCCCCCCTCAAATTTGACTGAAATACCAGTGCTTTCTTTACCAGTGCATTCCTAATAGTAGCCAAATAAGATAAAGCAAGAGAGAGTAGTCAACTTAAATAACACAACCCGAAAAGGATCAAGAACTTTTTTCCCCTCTTCTAGATCACACCTCCCTCTCTTTCTCTCACCCTTATACCTTTAACAGCTCTGTGCTTTCAGTAAACGCTACTATGGAAACCAGCTGTGTGGCCGGGGGGGGGAAGAGCAAAGAACAAGGGGTAAAATCAAAATGGAGGTGTGTGGGGTCAACTATGGGGTGGTGATTACATTGCCAGATGGAGCCGGGAGAACCGCGAGGCTGGAGATAACATTTTTATAAGACACCTGAAAGCACAATCAATAGCAAATCCTTGACAGCGAGACTAAATTATTAAACAGAGCCTTTCTCACCACGTTTCATTATCGCGGCTTTCCCTTCCAGGACTACCACTGCTTTGCTGGTGGCGGGGTGGGTATTTGTCAAGTATTTTTATGCATTAGAAATCATTTGGGTCTCAGAGGAACGGCTATGCTAATTTCGCTTTCCTCATCTTGGATTGCTGGAATCTGCCGCAGAGACACAATGCCGTTTTTTGGCACATCATAGGCAAATTCCCTCTTCTGATGTCTTCACTAGCATCTGAAGCTGGGAACGCTGAGCCCTGGCATTCAACCCAACTGTTTCATCTTAGAGAAGCCTGCCTTTCCTTTTTTATCTCATCGTTTTTGATGTCAAAGAGAAAAAAAATGACAAAGATACCAACACGAAGGGAATGTTTACACTATCGCAATCACTGTGATAAAACGACTGTTATACTGATGTAATTCTCAGCATTTTAATTACAATTGAAAATTGGGCTTGATGTTTTCACATTTGTTTTTTTTACCCCCTCAAAAACATTATAGATTAAATGTAAATTATCCCCCCCCCCCACAACCAAACAACGCACATTTTTATTCACCAGTTGGATTTCCTATTCTTGTTAACTAAAATATTGTAATTGATATTTGCCTCTAAGTAATTTGCTCCATGTTGTGTATTAGCCAAGTGCGTTACGCAGTCTTTGCACGACCAATATTTATTGCAACAATCCTGTTCTCCAAACACATGTGCTTGGCCTGGCTGCCATGTAATTGGATCCTGCCATCCAGACACGACTAGCGATCTTCTCTCTCTCTCTCTCTCTCTCTCTCTCTCTCTCTCTCTCTCTCGCAGCACCTTACGCCGCTTCCTTCTCATCTGTCTCTTTTCCTCTCCCTTTCTTCCCTGCCTTTCTAGAGTGGCTCAGCACTGCTTCTCAGTTCACCGAGTGTAATTTTCCAGCTTGTCCAAAGTGTGACATGCCAATAAAAAAAGCTGTGGAAGTGAAGATTTACAGTGGTATCGAGTTCACATGCTTCCATCGGGTGGCTCTCTCCATTAAAGAACACATGTTGCAAATTAGCTCTCATTGAAGAAGAAAAAAAAGCTCTGGAGGGAGAGTGGGAGGGTGCTCTGGCCTGGAGAGGATGGGAAATATAAGGCAATAGAATTCCACTGCCCTCCATCTTCACATTCCCATTTCTTTATGTATGCATTAGGGATGTGATGGTGAGGAAATCTTCACTCCAGTATATCGGCTTGCCACAAAACCGTATTACCGTTGGGCGCTTTCACTTTCAAATTCGCGATCTTGGTGTCACGTTTTACAAGAAAAGTTGATCGTCTGTTGTGTTTACATCTTTAAACCTGTCGCTTTCCAAGGCTAAAACGAATGTTTGAAAGATGGATTCAGTAGTATTCTTTATGAAAAGCACAACAGCAATACAACACCACAATGACGAACTAGCTTTTTTATTATGCTTAATGAAAATTAATAACACAAGTCATGGCATACACCACATGCTGTATTGTATATCTACTAATAAATTATAGAAAGTTTAGCAAACACGGTGGGATCAAATAAATAAAAAAAAGCACCTGTAGCGTAACATCAGGCAAAGACAACAGGCTTTTCAAAATGAAAACAAAAAGAAAATTAAAACTAAATTGCCAGTTGGTGACTGTGCTTGCATGTTTTATTGCCAAGACAACCAGCATGCTCACCCTCTCCGGTTTAAGAAGTGCTCTTTTACTTTTACATTTCTCTTGAAAACCAAAGCCTCCATCCACCATCGTTTCCTCAGTATTTGTTTCATTTTTGCCATGCACACCTTCGCGCTCATACACCCGAAACGCTCGCACTGAAAGGGCCTCTCTCACTCACTTCATGTGATCAGTGAAATCTGACTCTTGCTGCGGCTCTGCTGTGCGCGCTTTATGGAGCAAAGTAGAAGCTTTCCGTTTACAACTGTAGCTTCCGTTGTCCAACTGAACTAAATGGTTTTATTTCTATAAAAAAAAGCAAAACAACAGTGGGGCGGTACCGCAGTGGGCAAGTAATGTATTCCGTGTACGGCCGAACACCGGTAATACCGGTAACACTGACTACCGCAGCAAGCCTAGTATGCATTCCCCCTCTCACATCATCACAATAGCTTCAAAGATGCCTGTTTTCAGCTTTATAGTGTTTGTGTGAATGCTTGAAAGGTGATTTTTAGCATCTTTTTATGTTGCCATTTTACCTGTAGGTTAATTGTCATACGTCTCAGGCACGTTTCAGAGTTGTAAAAGAGTGAGGCTGCTGAAGAGCCCCATCAGGACGAGTGGATGACAGTATTTAGGTGTGGTGGTTTACTTTAACTACATTTATACAGATATAATCGAGCTACTGCATAGTTTTCTATATATCTTTGCCTGCCTAAATATACATGACACAATTTGTAATTATGACACAATTAACTGTTAACTAAATCTGTTAATCTGACTTCACAAAAATCAAATAGATTTCAATCTGACTGAAGTCTTACATTTTTAACTGGAATTATTGCTTTAGTCTGAATGAAATCAAACCTTTAAAGTGTATGTAAACATGCTTGCCTGTTATGCCTAAAATATGCTTTAATTTTGATGTAATCTTTGACTTAAAACAGCATATGCATACAGCTGCATGCACACAGTATACTTAATTTGATAGCTTGAACACAGGCGCTTGGGACATGTGCACTAGAAAGCGTCATGTTTGTCCAGTGTCTGTGCTATTTCTCTCCATTAGTTAACCAAATAAAACGTGTCATTGTACTTGCTTAAACCAGACTTGTGTATCTTTTAACCCACTCACACAACGGAATGTATAGAGTATGCATGGTTAGAAAAATCTGTCACATACAATATGAGTGTACTATGCTGCTGATGAAATTTACTTGTAGTACAATTGCAAGTGGGCTTTAGTTGTTATAACTGCACATTTCCCAAAGGTCATGCCCCTTTGCTGACTTTTTGTCCCGCAGCTGAACCCACAAGGGCCACATTATCCAAATCTGGTTATTTGTCAAAATTAATTCACAAATAAATTGCGGCAGATTCCAGCAGGAGCAAAATACCGGAGAAGCCAGATATGAATTCCTATCATGAACAGAATGTTTTATTAGCAATTTTTCTGTTTTCCTCTTTACCGTCTCGCTCATGCCAGCACAAAGTTCATAAATAGCGCTTGATGCTGCAGCCATGCACTAAGACCAGACTCATCTGCGCTTTGGAAAGAACAATGCAGAGTGCAATGAAGCGCTCTGGCTCTCTCAGCCTCTAACCTTGGGCTATTGAACTTAACATCCCATTTATAGATTGCTGTTATGCCTCTGCCATTTGTAGCAGAATAGCTCTTTATAGCTGTAAGAAAAAGTAATGAGAGAGAGAAAGGGCACCAGATCATTTTCTGCACACTTACATGTTGAGACTGTTTGTTTTCTTTTTTTCTTTCTCCATTTCTTCCTTTGAAAAGACTTTGCCGCTGCCTGGTGGTACTGATAAATGTGTGCCTGTAGGCATGCTCCAAGACGAGGCAATGCTCTCCATTTATAATGCCCTCCATGCACCGGACACACATGTCCGAGGCTGATACATGCTGTCGAGGAGATGCACAAAACTCTTCCTTATCACTAAAGATGAAATGGGCTGATTTAGTGTGTAGACCTGCCTGGAAGGTTATATGGTGTGAATAGAAGAGACGGATTAAGACCCCAGTCTGTCTGTGTGTTTTTCTGGTGTGACACACATGCTCTCGTAGTGCCACTCAGAAATATGTTAGCTGCACAGCCGCGTGATGCTTCGACAGAATATTCGTCCTCAGTTTGGCTGTCATGGGTGAAGTGTTTTTTCTGCCACTTTGGTCTTGAACTGTCTGTTCCTCTTGTCCTGATATATTGGGAGCCAGCAGGTTGAGGACAGTTGGTCGCATGTTAGGGAATGCCAAGCACAATACTAGACCTGGATTAGTTGCTGATATGGAGAAAATCCATGGCAGTGACGTTGATAGTTTGCCCCTGCCAAATATTATATTTCAAGAATGTATTTTGCAAAATGGACTGAAAAATGTGTATTGCCATGTCATGTATTGCATTGCATCCAGAGTTCAGTTGCTGAATATTATTTAAATTGCTTTTCCTTATAATGATAGACAAAAATTGTGCAACTAAGGAGATGAATCGCTTTTATTGAAGGCAATCGTTGTGTCCGTCTGAGACTAATATTAATTCATTCAGTTACATTTTTGAGTTGCCTACAGTGGTAAACTGTTGTCGTTTTGATGCAACAGCTTTCAAATATTTTTTACATATTGCTGTTTTCCTTTCCTTTTCCCTTTCCAAGGTCGGTTCAGAGTGGCAGAGACGCCTTTGTAACATCTCTGTGCAGCACATCATCCAAGCAGGTTCAGAGCACAGGGGAGGCCTCTATCTGTCTGTGTGTGTCGCACTAAAGCAAAGGCAGAGCTCATGGTGCTGTATAAAGGCCAATTGATTATAGGCACTGCTGGGGCAGCAGGACAGGCTGATGGTGGAGTGTTTGAAGAACCGATGCACTGGCCAACATCTCAGAAGCCAGGAAACCCTCGCTGAGATGTTCTGAGCAGCGGGCCAATTTAGTATTTAAAAGGTGAGCTCTCTTTTAGCGACATGGGAAGTTGAAAGGGCTGGTGCTGGCGGCCCAGCTTGCTACAGCGTGGAAAGGCTGGCCGCTACAGCTGCCTGCCCGCTGTAATTAAGTGTGAACTGTTTGCCGCCACAAATGGCATTTAAATGCCAAGTGGTAGCCAGAGCACGCGTAATATCAGGGGTTTATGGCTTCAACCTTGCCTTTTCTCTTTTTTTACTCTCTTTTTCCCACCACGGCTGGATGGATGGAAGAGATTTAGTGTATATAAAGGTTTACAGAGGAGAAGGAGAATATAGAGAGGAGCGAGTGGGAGTGGTTTGTGCTCTGCAGTCTCTCGTGATCGGGGACATCGACACACTGTAACAATCTTAAAGTCTGCACTTTCAAACCGCTCTCACCGACAGCCATTAGAGAACTGTGTGTGGGAGGTTGACATTTAAGCATGAAAGTTTTAAAGAATTACTGGCAAGATGTGAGAATTATATCATGCAGTCGCACATATTCTTGGCGAATACTGTCTTTGTATTCTACGATGTGACCGATTTATACACTGTAGCATACAAATCATGCCAGTCACCATATTTAATAACATGTCATGCTGTAAAATCAGTCTCTGACAGTTCTTGACATACTTCATTTTTAAGAGATGTTGCCGTTCTTCCTGGCTGAGCGAGATCTTTTACATCAGAAGGCATCCAAATATATTTGCATTTTAAGTCAAGTCATTTTAGTTCCATAATGTGATGGATTGTAGAGTAAACATGATATTTTGTGAGGAAAAATGAAGGATAGAATTTGAATTTGTCTATTGGAAATTGATTGGATTGTGAAAAGTGGTTATGTGAAACAGAGGAGAAGGAGAATATAGAGAGGAGCGAGTGGGAGTGGTTTGTGCTCTGCAGTCTCTCGTGATCGGGGACATCGACACACTGTAACAATCTTAAGTCTGCACTTTCAAACCGCTCTCACCGACAGCCATTAGAGAACTGTGTGTGGGAGGTTGACATTTAAGCATGAAAGTTTAAAGAATTACTGGCAAGATGTGAGAATTATATCATGCAGTCGCACATATTCTTGGCGAATACTGTCTTTGTATTCTACGATGTGACCGATTTATACACTGTAGCATACAAATCATGCCAGTCACCATATTTAATAACATGTCATGCTGTAAAATCAGTCTGACAGTTCTTGACATACTTCATTTTTAAGAGATGTTGCCGTTCTTCCTGGCTGAGCGAGATCTTTTACATCAGAAGGCATCCAAATATATTTGCATTTTAAGTCAAGTCATTTTAGTTCCATAATGTGATGGATTGTAGAGTAAACATGATATTTTGTGAGGAAAAATGAAGGATAGAATTTGAATTTGTCTATTGGAAATTGATTGGATTGTGAAAAGTGGTTATGTGAAAGGTAGTCTATAAAAAATATAATGCACATTAAAACTTGGAATGTAGTAAATGCAGTGAATTTTGATGTTATGACTTCATTTTATAACGCTCGGTCCGAGCGTTTTAATATGCTTTCCTACCTGCCTGTCAGCATATGTATTAGCATACCTCTGCGCACCGGGTTCGCGCACAGGATACGTCATCGGCGCGTTCACACACGCTGTGCAGACAGAGCGAGAATGGCAGACAAACATCAACAACCCGATCTTCCTTCCTGGTATTGTAGTACTTTTAAAGTTTTCTCACCGGTGAATGACACAAGATGTAGCCCAGCGGTTAATCCAGTCCTCGTGCCAGCTCGTTAGAAGTGAGCTACGTGCATGAACTGTGTTCCGATCGATGTGATCCCTACACAGTGTTCATTGCTCCCTACTTCCTGAGCGGGGGAAATCCGTTGAAGTTTTCTTTACTTCGGAACATGGGCTGGAATTGGGAACTGCTGGTGTAGCCTATTGTAGTAATGTTGTCTCTGGTCTGTGAGCGTAAATGCGTTCAGGGGGTGTGGCTTTGGACTGCGATTGCAGGGAGAGTGGGACTTTCGCTTTCAGTGCTATCAGGCTAAAGTTAGCATTTTCCAAGATCTCCTACTGCACCTTTAAATATACATATACATATGGTTAAAATAAAGTATTTGTGTATTTTAAGCTTTAAAATTATAGTGAGTTTTTTTCTTAATGCACATGTCAATCACCTGTGTGCAGGAGACCGGGTGTGAGCACATGCTGGGGTTTTTTCCCCCATGGACATTGCACAGAAATGTTGGTGTAATTAGAGAACAGCAGAGCTCTATTGTGGAATTATGGGTAATGGCAGTGCTGGTGCATTAGGGTAGAGTGTGTGCTTTTAGATCAGGCTCATTGTAGAGAGACTGTGAGCTGGATAAGATGAGTCATCAGAATGAGAATTTCTGACTCGATGCTGCTTTCTTGATGGCTCCACAGAATGCAGTCCTTTGAAAAAGGGTCAAATTGTTACAAAAGTACAATGAGTAATAAGAAAAAGAGCAGAAACCCATGCCCACTGGCTGTCACTGGACCCAAAGAACACTAGAGAGCAGGAGCTCTGGGCTTTACGCTCTCCTTGTGGAGCGTTTCGACGTAGGGCTTGACAGCGTTTAATCACTTACACACACACTTCGTGTACGTTGCATGTGTGTTTGTTTGCTTCTAGGAGAGCCGGCTGGTCAATACTTCAGAGCTGCAATCAGGGGAGGCTCTGCAATCAATATCATCACAGTGGGCTGGAAAATGTCCTCCGTGCACACAGCACTCTACACAGCCATAGAGAGAGAGAGAGAGAGAGAGAGAATGGGGAAAAATACAGCAAGAAAGAAAACAAATGCAGGGAGGGGCAGTGCAAATGGTTGTAAATCACAGCAGGCTTGCAAACAAACAGTGCTTTTCAGTCATCATGCACAAAACGGGTATGATAGTGCTTTATCACCTCGTCGACGCTCCCTACCTCTCTGCCACTGGCTGCTCAGGGTTGTCAATCATTTAGCTGGAAGTTCGTTGGCTGGTATGTGAGTGGGCGGACCTTGTGCAAAAGGCTGGATGGATAATTTACCCCCCCCCCCCCCCCCCCCCCAAAAAAAAAAAAAAAAAAAAAAAAAAAAAAAAAAAAAAAAACAAAATGAAAAAAAAATTAT
>NW_015505349.1:175452-206274 GCF_001515645.1 Sinocyclocheilus grahami | reverse complement strand
GCCCCAAAGAAGCTGTCAACCTCACTTTGTGTCGTCCTTCATCTCAGCAGACGTTAATGCACGCAGATGTTTCTTTTCTTCTTTTCATTCTAATCTAGTCCGGTGGTACAGCTTCTGCGCCAGCTCGGTTTGACATTAGTTCGGCGATGGAGGCTGATACCTCACTCTGCCAATTGAGATATCAGTTTACTCTGAATGTACTATGGTACTTGATGAAAATGTCAAATGGCTGATGTCTCTGCAGCCCTCCCCCGACCATATGGTCACATTTTAGTGCATGGGAAATCGTCTGTGCAGTTACACGCTTGCCTCAGTGTGTGTGTGTGTGTGTGTGTGTGTGTGTGTGTGTGTCCACTGCTGCCCATTACATCTAATTAGATTGACCTCAGCTCTTATCTGGCAGGACTGTGTAGGCACTCTATAACAAAGAACCAACTTGGTAGCTGCTGGTAGAGGTGTATGTGTAGTAAGGGTTGAAATACAGCTGAAAGATAACATGCTGGGAGTGCAACCGTGGGCTGAGTGTCAGCCCTGACCCTTGAACTCCAGCTGCCTGTGTCCTCCTCATCCCTGTGAGAGATATTCATCTCCTCTTCTCCTTGACGCAGAGTCAAAGTCTGTGAGCCAAGGAGATCCGCATTGTTTTCCGGAAGTTGTGCGCATGCACAGACCCGTGTGTGTGTTTGTACGTGGTGCGCGTGTGTAATTAAAGAGGACGAAGGGATTGGAGGAGGCAGATGATCTCTCCTCATGCCTGTAGTGCAGGGCTCCTGTGGCAGATTGACAGTCTGGAGCACAGATAAGCAGCTTCCTGTGGTGCTCCTCTTTTTCAGCCGTGCACACATGCTCATTAAAGTCTAAACGTATAGGGAGTGAGTCTACGCCTGTGCCTGTCTGTCTACATGCGGAAGTGTGTTGTCATTCAGATGTATATCCAGTATCTGTGTTGTGTTTGTATGAATATTTGTCAGCGATAATTTCTCTCGGCCACCGAGTACTGTGCCACACATCGAGCCAGAGGGTGGGGCTCCAGCTGGCATGTCGCAGGCCGGTTAGTTTACCGTCTGTCCACACACACACACACACACACAAGCTCCCCGACTCATCCCAAGGACCTCACGCCACAGTCCTTCTAGATCATTGAACGCTTGCCCACCTCTTAGGACGCCTGAGCTGGATCAGTATGCAGATTCGTCCCTTTGCCAGCCTGTGTAATGCTTTGGCTCCTTTATGCGAGAGGTATTAGAAACTATGTGTTTGCAGAGGTTGATGGTTGAAAGGAAACCCAGTGCGGGGGGGATGCTGGGTGAAAGAAGTGTGTGATGAATCACAAGTGAGGGTGGGAATTGTGCTCTTGTCCTGCCTTGATTTTTCTTCTTCCACTGGAGTGTACTTTGTAAAGACTACTTCCTGCTGAGTATCATTGTCAGGCAGCCAGGACTTGTAAGGATCAGCATTTTTCCTTGTCTTCCTCTCTTCCTTTCTTTATATCTTCAATTTTAAAAATTATAATTTTGTTCCAAATCTCGTGAGCTATGTTGCTGTGTACTGTCTACATAGGCAGTTGCCTTTTAAGGTAGCATCCAATATCAAATGGAACCTCATAAGCAGAGTTAACATGGTTTTCATTTTATTTTTTTTAGTTTTTAAAACTAAAAAACTATTTTTTGTATTTTAGTTTAATTTTGTCTTTTCAATTATGCACTTTTCATTTTTACTCTATCATAAATGTTTAATGCCTTTTTTTAAGCACAGTCTAGTGTTGATGTGACGTAGTCAATAGAATAAACTATTTTTATAGATCATTTTTGGATTTTGAACACTGAGCTTGTTGCAGTGCATTCTGGGATCAGCATTTCTTCAGAGTAAACCTGCTGCCTAAGAATTTGAACAAAAAAATTATAATTTTGTTCCAAATCTCGTGAGCTATGTTGCTGTGTACTGTCTACATAGGCAGTTGCCTTTTAAGGTAGCATCCAATATCAAATGGAACCTCATAAGCAGAGTTAACATGGTTTTCATTTTATTTTTTTTAGTTTTTAAAACTAAAAAACAATTTTTTGTATTTTAGTTTAATTTTTAGACTTTTAGACTTTTCAATTATGCACTTTTCATTTTTACTCTATCATAAATGTTTAATGCCTTTTTTTAAGCACAGTCTAGTGTTGATGTGACGTAGTCAATAGAATAAACTATTTTTATAGATCATTTTTGGATTTTGAACACTGAGCTTGTTGCAGTGCATTCTGGGATCAGCATTTCTTCAGAGTAAACCTGCTGCCTAAGAATTTGAACAAAACAAGCCATCTTAGAAAGCAGCATAAGGCTGCTGTCTATGTTTTGTATCAGCTGTTATAAAGAGAGGTGTGTAAGATGGCTTAAAGGGACAGTTCACCCAAAAATAATTATTTTTATCATTTACTCACCCTCATGTCATTCCAAACATGTATGACTTTCTTCTGTACAACACAAGCAGAGGTATTTTGAAAAATTACCCTTTTTTTCTCTCCGTACAATGAAAGTAAATGTCTTTTTAATGTTGTCTTGGGTCCCACTGACTTTCATTCTATAGACAAAAACAGTTCTTTAATTCTGAACTTCATCTGTTGTGTTCCACAGACATAAAGGTGAGTAAATAATGACAATTTTCTATTCCTTTAAAATGTGATGCAGGTTGACAGCACACTAGGTTTTGGAACTGAGCTAGTTTTTATAAGTATTTCCATCAGCTGCAGTTAGCCGAATCAGCGGGGGAGATGGCAGAGTTATATCAGTCTCTCTCTCTCTCGTTCTCTCTCTTTCTCCCATAAACCCAAACAGCTTCACTTATATACAAAACCTGCTCTTGTACTCAATCCGCAAACTTCGAGCCACATGCACACTGGCCAATGAAAGGTGAATGCTGTAATCAGCCCAATCAAATAATCAGAACCCAAGTGAGTCAGCGATGCAATTAGAGCCAGAGCAGAACAAAGAGCATTGTGTCAGAGTACAGCAGCGCAGAGAACAGAGGAAGGGTTTGCGCAGCGTCTGTTACCACAAGCCGCTTTCCCTGCATCAGCTTGGCTCGCTCCAGCCTGAACACACTGATCGATTAGCCGTGGCTTAACCAAGACTTCTCATTTCCTGCCTTCCATTACTGCGCTCCATCACACCCGGCACTGCTCAGCGGCCCATGCTGCAGCCTCAATGCTAGGATTAACCAGCCAACCAGGCACAGTTCACATTTAAACATGCGTCGTGTTTTTCTCTCTCTTTTTTCTGTATCCTAACATAAAGGCCCCACAGCTTGTTTCATTCATACGTCAGTCTCGTAAATACACTATTTCTTCATTTAACTCCTGCTGCAACCTTTTCACCCCACCATGATCCTGTCTGTGTTTATCTATGAATGCATGGCTTCTCCCCTCCCCGGCGACTGAAACAACCCAGTCATTAGGCCACACTAACAAGGCAGTGCATTGTCTCTCTCTCTGCTTTCATTCAGGAAGTGCAGAGACATGAGCAGGGACTCGAGGCTAAACCGAGCCCACTGCTTGTGCGACTGATCTGCCGTTGCTCTCTCTACAGATTTCAGGACTGGATAAGCTGTGTTTTGCCTTTGTGCTCAAATGTTTTGAGATGTTTCACATTTCTAGGAGGCTGTACGCCAGGCTTGTGCTCTTGTAGTACATTATCTCACCGGGCCGTGTGACAAGGTTGTGTCAGAGAGCTGTAGAATTATGGAGTAACTCTATACTATGACGGTGACCATTGAGGTCAGGAACATGGATCCGGCGTCCCCTGAGCTCGCTGGCATTCTCCTCTAAGTCGCACTGCTTCAGTCCATAAATCTACACTGTCAGCAGCCATGTAGGGCTGGCACAGTCAGGTTTTAGATAAGATGTTACCCAAGATGTAGGAAGAGATCAAATCTAAAACTTCAAGAGGGAATGGATTACCAATGTTACAGTAGTCTTTGAATTGGTTGCTGAATGATTATTCTCCAAAATTGGTTCTAATTGCATACTAATTATTTGTTATTATTATCTTATTATTTAACAATTGTTAAATTATATTTTCATATTGCATATATCATAAAATATATTGTTGATATATCGTTTTTTTATATTATTTACATTATAGTAAAACTCTTGAATGGTACACATTATCAGTCAGAAAGCAGATCAAAATTTAATTCAGCAAGCAATTTATTGATTTAAAATGTTTGTGAGAATTTGAGCACTTATTAAAAGAACCTGATCATAAGTGTTATTTGTGAATCAGACCGTTTGCACTGTATATTGTTTTTTGAGTGCTGTCAATGGTAACTACACAATAAAAAGGCATGATGTCTATTTATTGTGTTTGATGTGACTGGATACCACAAAATAACACAATCACATTCAATTCAGGCTGCAAATTCACATCATAGGTAGAATATGATTTATTTTGTCTGGGCGCTGTCAATTGAGCAGTGGCATTGAAATCTTGTGTGTGTGTGTGTGTACACGTACTGCAAAGCTTTCTGATTTGGCCTGCTATCGATAGCTGTATTCAGAGATCTTCATTTCCTGCTATTGTCTGGATGGGCTCAAACAACCACAACTGAAAGAAAAGAAAGAGTAGTCTGTATTTAGCTGTATTTTAGAAACTATGCGGCTATCTTATGAGTCCGCTCAAATGCTTTACAGATTGTTTCTTATAGATAAAAGCATTCATTTTTATGATGCATTGTTTTGTTTAACCATTTCAAAAGAATGTCTCTAGTTTGGTTTGCTCTTTTAATGTCTCCTGCAACAAGAACAATAGACCTGTACCATCAGTGCAGTCTCGTGAAGAAAAAAGTGTTTCTCCTTAATAGCAGTACAATAACAACCTTTTAAATATTAACGTTGTCTTTCCACCCATTGTTTGCCTGGAGACTGCTGTCAATCATGTCTCAGGAAACACCCCCTCCTTTCATGTCCAGCCCCCAGCATTCAGGCAGTAACTGAAGTGTTTGAGTACCAGGTGGGGGGTTGAGTCAGGGGAAAAAACTGTTTTGAAAGAGGAAAAGGGGGGAAGGGATACGAGCCAGTCACACCTGCTGTGTGTAGCAACCCAACAAATGCTGTGATACACATCATAGCCACTGCCTCTTCATATCAAACACACCTGACGTGATATCGCCCAATGGCCAGCTACAGGAAATAGCCTTCAAGATCAAGAATCAGAGCGAGGAAATAGAGAGAGGGAGATTGTGCAGAGAGTCGAGTGTTTTAAGCGTTGCTGTGTTTTTGAGTCTGGTGTAATGGATGCTGCAGTAGCAGGGAGATCTTAATTAGCATTATTTGTACACTCAGCACGGCGCAAGTCACCGCTAAATGGACAGAAACGTACAATAATGTCTACAGATCTCTGGCTTCCAGCATGATGGATGGATAAGGTGGTTTCATTCCAAAACCTATTGAGCTGCTTTGTTTTGTACTGTCTACATATGGAGCTGCTTTCTAAAGTGAAAACCACAATTGACTGCAGTAGAGTTTAGCATAGTATTTTGTGAAGATAACAACATGATGCTGTAATAAGCATAATAAATAAATAGCAGACACATATATTGGTTAAATACTACATTTAAGTGTTTTAAACAATTGTATCCATAATTTTCAGTATTTTCACTATTGAATGAATATAAATTTAGAGTTCACATTTCACTTAACATACCTTTTTTGTGTACATTGCAATACATTCTGGGATTGTCTTAGCCACAAAGAGTACATACAATCATGACAAAGCAAGGCAATCTTTAAGTGATTAAATGTAATTCATTAAATGCAGATGTGTCAGCAAAAATAGTTTTAAAAGATTAAAAACAGTGCTTTATCCCAAATTAAAGTGTATTGTTTTTATGCTTATTACACTTAAGTTTAGGATCAGTTATTTGTTTGTTTTATTTTATTTTAAAGAAATTAATTTTTTTGTAGCGAGGATGCATTGAATTGGGAAAAAAGAACTGTAAAGACTTTTACATTGTTACAGAAAATTTCCTTTTCAAATAAATGCTGTTCTTTTAAACTTTCTATTCATCAGGAAAAAAACATATCATGGGTTCCACAAAAATATTAAACAGCACAACTGTTTTTTAACACTGGTAATGCCATTGCCTGTATTCTTGTGCACTTTGTTTGTGGAGCACTGTTTATATACATAGCTACCCATGTAGATCATTCCAGCACAGTCACAATTGAGGCTTCTTTAAAAGACAGCTGTTTATGCTGTAGACGGTGAGGCAGCTCACTGTAAAATTTGGCTGAAATTGTGTATTAGTAGGGGTGAGTAATGTAACTGCCTTGCTTTGGGTTGGGAACATGCCTTAAAATGTTACCTAGGCAGACAGCTTCACTTGGTTTTGGACCAGAGCTCACATGAGTGGATTTGTGTCACAAGGTTTGGGGGGTGTAGTTTTATCCTGGTTTTGTTACACTAAAAATCTCCCCCTTTGAACTGCCTAATGCTCATCAAATCCAATATAGAGAGTGGCTGACAGATGGGCAGACTTTGTTCAAAGTGAGTAGAGATTTAATATCTTAAACAGCAGAGGGAGAGAGAGAGGCGCCCGGTGTTTAGCAGAATAAAGGTCCTGACTGTGCCGGCATCACAGCTGTGACTCTCCCTCCCTCCCTCCATTTGTTCTTGTAGACAGGCGGAGGAGTAATCTGTACACAGGCTTTTGCAGGGGAGAAACATGTCATCAGCACTTGTTTACTATTATTAGTTTCAGTCTGACAGTGGCAGGGCAGCACAATTGCTCTCCTTCAACAGCTCGAGTCGAAAGGAGTCTATGTGAGGCTTGCTTCTTTTTCTTTACGTATTAAAAAAGGAAAAGCATGCTACATGTCTTTATTCACATGGGACGTTTTTGTTCACAGGGCTGTTTTGGGGCTTACAACAAAGTGTTTTTCCTCTCTGTTACTCAGGCACATACAGCTGTGAGCTGAGGTCCAGATGGAAGTACTTGTGTGTGTGTGTATATGGAGAGAGCTGCGTCTGGTCTATGTCTGAGAGGCAGTTAAAGAGAGAGCGAGCGTATGGGCGGAAACTGTCTCGGTGTGCACATCCATCATGCGTGAGAGAGTGAGCCCTTCCAACCAGCTAATCATATTATGTTTTGTAGATCATAGATCTGTCCCCCTCGATGCCACCACCATGTACGTGCATTGGGCAGAATAAGCGCTCGAGCCGTTTGGATTCTTCGCATGCCTCCCAAAGCTCCCAAGAAACCATTTTCCACCACCACCTTCTTCAGGAACTGTGAAAACCCCTGCTTTTCTTCGGTTCCTCTGCACTAGTCTGAGCCCAGTTTGGTTAGTGAAACCGGAGAGAGTTCTGGTGCCGGATGACAGAAAAGCACAACATTGAAATTGAAAATAAACACACATTTCCTGTTAATGTGCTTTAGGTGGGAAGCTTCAGGGTCTGGCTTTGCTTAGCTGTGGGTTGGTTATGTGAGAAGAGAGCACGAGGGCCCAGGCTGCTGTTGTTTTACCGTCTCCTGTTAATGTGGGAGCAATGTGACTGCTTCAAGCTGCCTGTTAAAAAATAAGACCTGCCAGCACTGCTGCAGCTGCCGCCATGTTTAATGATTACGCTAAACGGACAAAATGTCAGCTGACAACACGCAGCGTCAGATCACAGGGGTGGGAGGTTCTGCCACGGCGGCCATATCAGTGTTGGTACCTTCAGCAATAGCATGTAATAAACCTTGACTAACTCAAACGCAATGTGCGCAGGCATTCGCTTCGTGTAATTTTCCTCTCATTACCACCTCGGTTCTTGCATCCAAGCATGGCTCATGAGCCCGTTTCTGTTTGCAGCTCTTTAATTCTCATATCACTAATGAATAGTCCTCACAAATCTTTTCTCTGTGATGTGTGCCACACATCAGGATATTATTAGTCCAGTAGCTCCCTGTGGAAAGCCCAGCTGTTGGCGAGCTGGTGGACCCCTGGTAGACTTCACCCTGCTCCGTTCCCCCTCCGGCCAGACCTCGTAAAGTCCAGCTTCAGCTTCTTATAGCACTCTCACTGGACTCTTACACTGGCTGTGCTGTAATTAGTGCTGCCCGAGCTGTTCGTCTCGCCCTACCTCCCCCATGCTTCTGACACTTCCCACTTCTCTCTTCTGCCCTCTTTAGGTCAGGCTTATATCATGAATGTAGCATCAGGCATCACAATATGCATGTTTGGATTGGAGTTTATTATTATATACACTCCATATATACATTTATATATATGGAGTGTGTGTGTATATATATATATATATATGTATATGTATGTATGTATTTATGGAGTGTATATAATAAGCTCCAATCGAAACATGATATTGTGATGCCTGATGCTACATTCATGATGCATGTGTATGTATGTGTTGTGTGTGCATTTTTCTGTAGTTTAAAGGAATAACTTCATAACAATAAATAACTTCAAATAATAAAAGCTATGAAAGTATTCGCACAGCCCTATGAGACTTGAATGTGACTTGAAAAATGAATGTGTCTGATTCATAGTGGGTGGGGAGGTCATTTCTGTTTTGGATTACCGTGTGACTCGCAGGTTTAGCGCTCAATGATCAGACAAAGGAAGCAGCACAACCTTTATAGAGAGAAGAAGAGAGCAGACAGACCACCACCACCCCCTCCGTTCTCCTCTGGAATGCCTCGCTCCTCTTATGGAGGGGAAATCTCTCCCTTTACTGTCTCCATTGCTGACTGAGACCCAGTTTATAAGTGAACCGGCCAGCCCCTTGAGCAGTCTTAATTCAGTCATGTGTTTGAAGAGGTGGCTTTGAGCTGTGCTGGGATCAGCCAGATGAAGAACGGCTCAGGGAGGGAATGCTGTGTGGAATGTCACTAATCAATTCAGCATTGTAATTGTAATGGGCTCCTCGCCGCTGCCTCCATTCGACTGCCTCTCTTTGCCTCAGAGTGCTTATCTTGATAATTTGATTTTGCGCAGTGATCTGTTCAGTGTAACATGCAAACATAATTAGGGTCTGATAATGAAACAGTCATTTCCAGCTCTAGAGCAGCGACAGGAAAGGTCGCACAATTCGGCCACATAAGGAACTGTTTGGCACCACAGATATCTTAGCAAACCGTATGTGTTGGTTCTTGAGGTCTGGAGGTGTTTATGCATGTTTAAAGGAGTCATATGATGTTGTTAAAAAGAACATTGTTTTGTGTATTTGGTGTAATGAAGTGTTTATGCGGTTTAAGGTAAAAAAAAAAAAAAAAAACATTATTTTCCACATACTGTACATTATTGTTTCTCCTCTATGCCCCGCCTTTCTGAAACGCATCAATTTTCACAAAGCTCATCGTTCTGAAAAGCGTGGTGTGCTCTGATTGGCCTCAAGCATGTGACGAAAACCCTTGAGCTCAAGTGTGTGACGGAAATGTTACGCCCCTTACCATATTGTGATGGCGTGTCCCGGAGCGATGAGACAAAAACATTAAAACCCATTATAAACGAGGCATTTGTTGCATCCAGTAGGGACATAATTACGGATTATAATAATTTATACTGTCTTTTTACGCGTTGCGTGGCATTGCGCCACGTAAACATAAAACCATGTCTGCATTTGTGATCGGAGAAATGACAAGCAACAAGCACTACTCTACACTGCTCAAAACTCGCGTTTGAATCATCAGTGGCAAATTCTTTAAATATGAAAACGTACTTACAGTCTGAGTCAGAACAGCCGGCATTGTAGGGAGAGTAGCCAGGATTAGGAAACAGTCCTCCATAAAATGCGCTGCACACATCTGAATATTTGGGTTGAACTGTTCTGGAACAGTGTTGTAAATACAACTTAACCACTGATTTCTAGTTGTGTCCTCTTTTGGAAGGCCAAACAAAGTATTTTCGCTTTCGCAACGAAACACACAGCGTCTTCACAACATGGCGGCGACGGTGGCAGCAACAATAGAGTTACGCCTTCTTTCTTTGCTTGAACATTTGGGCGGTGTTATGCAAATCTTCCCACATCGTGACATAGACATGTGGGGGCATGTTTAAACGAGGCGTTTTAGGAAGGCGTGGACCAGTCTTAACTTTTATAAAAAAATATCTCTTTGGGTTTGAGACTTTAGTCGTTGCAACTTTAGGGATCTTATCTATTCACAAACAGCTTGTAACACTCCAAAGAGAAAGGAAAACTTGAAATTGCATCATATGACCCCTTTAAACTCAATGTTTTATAGGGTTAATGTTCATTTTTAATGTTGTAAATGAAGGAAGGAGTGCTCAAAGCAACCCCCACACTGCTTTTGGTCTTTTTTGTAAAAAAAAAAAAAAAAATGAGAAAATCATCTCGTGAATTGTATCGCATTGTGAGTAGGGATGTTCATTTCGGCTATTTTTCCTAACCGACGCTCGTTAACCGATTGTTAACCATTAGCCGACAACATTATTTTTAATTAGAATTGAATTAAATTTGAAAGGATAAGTGTATGTGACCCGTTAAAAAATACTAATATTTGTTTTCCGGGGATTCATTTTAAATTCGCAAAAAGCAGCAAACAACAGAACATGAGGTTTCACATGGTCATATCACATCACGCACATGCAGCGCTTCTGCCAGCAGAGAAAACCATAATAAAGCTAGGCTATATATATACAGTATCTCACAGAAGTGAGTACACCCCTCACATTTTTGTAAATATTTTATTATATGTTTTCATGTGACAACACTGAAGAAATGACACTGCTACAATGTAAAGTAGTGAGTGTACAGCTTGTATAACAGTGTAAATTTGCTGTCCCCTCAAAATAACTCAACACACAGCCATTAATGTCTAAACCGCTGGCCACAAAAGTGAGTACACCCCTAAGTGAAAATTGGGCCCCAAAGTGTCTATTTTGTGTGGCCACCATTATTTTCCAGCACTGCCTTAACCCTCTTGGGCATGGAGTCCTCTTCCACTTCTCCATGATGACATCACGGAGCTGGTGGATGTTCGAGACCTTGCGCTTCTCCACCTTCCGTTTGAGGATGCCCCACAGATGCTCAATAGGGTTTAGATCTGAGACATGCTTGGCCAATCCATCACCTTTACCCTCAGCTTCTTTAGCAAGGCAGTGGTCATCTTGGCGTGTTTGGGGTCGTTATCATGTTGGAATACTGCCCTGCGGCCCAGTCTCCGAAGGGAGGGGATCATGCTCTGCTTCAGTATGTCACAGTACATGTTGGCATTCATGGTTCCCTCAATGAACTGTAGCTCCCCAGTGCCGGCAGCACTCATGCAGCCCCAGACCATGATACTCCCACCATACATTGTAGCAAAGTGTCATTTCTTCAGTGTTGTCACATGAAAACATACAATTTTAAAAAAATGTGAGGGGTCTACTCACTTCTGTGAGATACTGTGTGTGTGTGTGTGTATATTAGGGATGCACCGATATGAAAATTTTGGCCGATACCGATAACCGATTATTCTTTATTTTTGAAAGCCGATAACCGATATGTTGGCCGATAAATCTATATCCAAATTGTTATATACTTTTTGAGAGCCTGATTACAAAAAAGGTCTCATCATTAAAAGCCACATCCCAAACACTTATTTTTACTTAATAAATTAAGAAAATGAAAGAAAAACTGTGCAACAAGTAGCCTAGGATGCAGAGTTTCGGTTCATTTTTGTGCTGCGCAAAAGGAAACCAGACGGCAGAAAGTGGCATCCTATTTTTTTTTAGGCTTATTTTACAAAAGCACAAAGATTTGTTTTTATTGTGGATGTACACAAATAAAGGCAAACCTTTTACAATTCCGATTATCTTTGACTAAAAGGAGTAGTTTCTTCCACTGTTAGAAGGAAAAAATTCAATTGATTGTGCCAGTGCCGCATGCGCACACACAGTTAAGCATTGCTAACCTTGACAATGCAGCCTGTTCATTATCATAATAAAATAGTGAGTAAAACATATGGGAAAAAAACGATGTAGTAAAAAAATATGTAGTAAAATCTGTGCCGTTAATTGTTATCACCGCACTGCCGTGATGTTATGCAAAACATTTTGTTTTACGTGGATATTGGAACGCGAGTGAAGCCTGGGCTACATAATAAATAATAATTTCCCATTCAAATACTTTGCGAATACGAAAACATTTGATTTTGTGTCGATTGAGAGACCCAATGTTGATTTCAGTTTCATTTTAGCCTAAATGAATTCGTTTTGGCTTGTCGTTTATATTGCTATAGCTTCTTATATTTTTAATTCTTGCTCTTATCTAAATACTGTTAATTGAACGGATTTGTTGTGGAGTGAGGGGAACTAAGCCTAGCTAGGTTTACAGTGTTTATTATAATGTTTGTAAACATTTCGCCTCGGCATTAGGCCTATTTCTGAATGAAACAATAAAATGCAACATATACGTGACTGTATATTTTTCCCCTCTAAAAAAAACATTTTTTTTTTTTTTATACGCGTAGCATATTTTAACCATGCAGCAAACCTTTTTAAATATTTTGATAAATTACTGAAAAAATTAATAATTAAATGACTTTTTAAACCATTTAACTGGTTGTATTAATCGGTCAAAATTCTTACGGTCAGTTAACCGGTTAAACGGTTAAAATGAACATCCCTAACTGTGAGTTGAGTGAATCGTTACATCCCTACCAAGGATTCTTTCCTTCGACTTTCATTTGTCAGTAATTTGAAAAGAGAGCATTTCGTTTGAACATTCCCCCCCCCCTGAATCAGGCTTTCAATAAAAAAGACCCCTGGCTATGTGATCCATCCTAGGATTCACACTCTGCCTTTTGTGGGGAATGTGGTAATCTGTAGTCATGTTAAAGATGACTGTGATTTCTGGCCGCTGCTCCGGGGGTCTTGTCGCCAGCGTCTGCTGAGCTGTGGTTTCTTTAATGTCCTTTTAAACCATTTGAATGGTCAGTTGGCTTCGTGTGAGAGGATAATAAATATTTCATGTCAGATAATAAAAACAGTGCTTTGCCCTTTTCTTCCCTCTCTCTGGCCCTTCTTGGAAGTGCCTCTGGGTGGTCTGGACACGACTCAGTGCTGCCAGTTGCTGGTCGTTCTGCGCTACTGCAGTGAATGCGGCTGCATGCAGTCCCATGGACGGACAGCGGGTGGCAGAGTTCAAAGTGCAGCTGCGGTAAAGAGGGGAGTGGCAGCTGATGTGTTTGGCTAGACAAAGCTAGCCTCATTTTTTTTCATTTTTAGTTGCCTGATTATGAACTATGCATGTTTCTTCAGCTCCCTCCCACACATGGCATGAAGCTGTTTACTTTATTAAAGAATTAAATGCCTTCAATCCCTTTTTAATTGACTTTGTTCCACCCAGGGCTTTTGGCACAGGACGATTAGAATTATAAACCCAGTTGTGTGGCACCAGCTTACGTTTGCCAAGAGCTCAATTCGCGATGCTGTTAACAAACAAATGATGTCTATTTATTTTAACGCATGTTTATTTTTCTCTTTCAGAGTAAACGGGACCATCTGTTAATGAATGTGAAATGGTACTACCGTCAATCTGAGGTACCTGACTCTGTCTACCAGCACCTGGTGCAGGACCGCAACAATGAGAACGGTACGTGTGTGTGTGTGTGTGTGTGTGTTGGTTGAAAAACACAGGACTCCCGCTTGAAGGGTCCTTCTTGCGCGACATTATTTATGTAACCACCCGTGGTTATTGGTTTGTGAAGTTTCATAGAGAACGGCATCTCAAATAAATGTGGATTTGGAAAAAGATACCACCCTCCTGCCCTTGTTTCCCTGGTAACGCTCCCTCAAGAGCGACAGCGGGGCCATGAAGTGCAAATAACTTTCAATGTAATGTGCCCTCCGAGCGCTCATTCTCCCGACTATCAGCAGCAAATCTGAGCTTGATACACACATCAGGCAGTAATAACTGGCTGGGGGGACTCTGCCCGGCCGGGGCTTTGGCACTTTGATTCACACCACACTCCAATAAAGCATTAAGAAGGCTTGCGTTTCTGCCAGCTTGTCGGAGCGCAGCAGCCACCACCTGCTGCACCACTGACTAGTCTGACATGGCAGCCATTGTTATTTGTGCTGATGCCATCTGAATACGAATGTTCATCCAATACTGTCTGTATGGATCGTTGTGACATTTGTCATTGAAATATATTGAAATCATATATTGAAATATTTGCCTGCTTCACCATAAAAATACAGTTTAAGTTTTTCATGCAGCTTTTTCAATTGCATTGATTGTTTGTTTGTTTTTTTTATTGAAATCCATTGCTTAATTCCTTTCCATTCTATTGTCCATTTCCAAGAGCTTCCATACTGTTACTTTCATTGTGTCTATAACAATCATATTTCATAAGCTGTGAGATTGTCTGGTTTCTTTTGTGTCTCGCCTGCGTTTATTATGTGTGCACATTTTTATTAGCGGCAGTCTGGAATGCCTCTCACGCTCGGTGTCTGTTTTATGTCTCTTTCTCCAGACTCTGGTCGCGAGCTTGTTATTACTGATCCTGTGGTTAAGAGCAGAGAGCTCTTCATCTCAGACTATGTGGACACCTATCATGCTGCTGCCCTCAGGTAACAAACATAATTAAATTTACCTGTGCTTAACAGTTGATTAAATTGTCCACAGCAGTAAAGTGCTTAAGACTTCACCTAATACAGAAAAACCTCACAATATTCAATGCACCTCAATATACCTCTCAATCCCAATATATTTAGCCTTTTGAGTGTATATATATATATATATATATATATATATATATATATATATAATAACACTAACACATTTTTTTTTTTTTATAATGTGTTTGGCTAGACAAAGCTAGCCTCATTTTTTTTCATTTTTAGTTGCCTGATTATGAACTATGCATGTTTCTTCAGCTCCCTCCCACACATGGCATGAAGCTGTTTACTTTATTAAAGAATTAAATGCCTTCAATCCCTTTTTAATTGACTTTGTTCCACCCAGGGCTTTTGGCACAGGACGATTAGAATTATAAACCCAGTTGTGTGGCACCAGCTTACGTTTGCCAAGAGCTCAATTCGCGATGCTGTTAACAAACAAATGATGTCTATTTATTTTAACGCATGTTTATTTTTCTCTTTCAGAGTAAACGGGACCATCTGTTAATGAATGTGAAATGGTACTACCGTCAATCTGAGGTACCTGACTCTGTCTACCAGCACCTGGTGCAGGACCGCAACAATGAGAACGGTACGTGTGTGTGTGTGTGTTGGTTGAAAAACACAGGACTCCCGCTTGAAGGGTCCTTCTTGCGCGACATTATTTATGTAACCACCCGTGGTTATTGGTTTGTGAAGTTTCATAGAGAACGGCATCTCAAATAAATGTGGATTTGGAAAAAGATACCACCCTCCTGCCCTTGTTTCCCTGGTAACGCTCCCTCAAGAGCGACAGCGGGGCCATGAAGTGCAAATAACTTTCAATGTAATGTGCCCTCCGAGCGCTCATTCTCCCGACTATCAGCAGCAAATCTGAGCTTGATACACACATCAGGCAGTAATAACTGGCTGGGGGGACTCTGCCCGGCCGGGGCTTTGGCACTTTGATTCACACCACACTCCAATAAAGCATTAAGAAGGCTTGCGTTTCTGCCAGCTTGTCGGAGCGCAGCAGCCACCACCTGCTGCACCACTGACTAGTCTGACATGGCAGCCATTGTTATTTGTGCTGATGCCATCTGAATACGAATGTTCATCCAATACTGTCTGTATGGATCGTTGTGACATTTGTCATTGAAATATATTGAAATCATATATTGAAATATTTGCCTGCTTCACCATAAAAATACAGTTTAAGTTTTTCATGCAGCTTTTTCAATTGCATTGATTGTTTGTTTGTTTTTTTTATTGAAATCCATTGCTTAATTCCTTTCCATTCTATTGTCCATTTCCAAGAGCTTCCATACTGTTACTTTCATTGTGTCTATAACAATCATATTTCATAAGCTGTGAGATTGTCTGGTTTCTTTTGTGTCTCGCCTGCGTTTATTATGTGTGCACATTTTTATTAGCGGCAGTCTGGAATGCCTCTCACGCTCGGTGTCTGTTTTATGTCTCTTTCTCCAGACTCTGGTCGCGAGCTTGTTATTACTGATCCTGTGGTTAAGAGCAGAGAGCTCTTCATCTCAGACTATGTGGACACCTATCATGCTGCTGCCCTCAGGTAACAAACATAATTAAATTTACCTGTGCTTAACAGTTGATTAAATTGTCCACAGCAGTAAAGTGCTTAAGACTTCACCTAATACAGAAAAACCTCACAATATTCAATGCACCTCAATATACCTCTCAATCCCAATATATTTAGCCTTTTGAGTGTATATATATATATATATATATATATATATATATATAATATGACTACAACATTTTTTTTACTTTTTAAACCGTTTAACTGATTGTATTAATCGGTCAGAATTCTTCACGGTCGGTTAACGGTTAACATGAACATCCCTATATTAGGGCTTTATTTTTTATTATTTTTTAGTAATTTATCAAAATATTTAAAAAGGTTTGCTGCATGGTTGAAATACGCTATGCGTATATAAAAAAAAATTTTTTAGAGGGGAAAAAAATATATAAGTCGCGTCTAAGTCACATTTTATTGTTTCATTCAGAAATAGGCCTAATGCCGACACGAAATGTTTACAAACATTATAATAAAAACTGTAAACATAGCTAGGCTATTTTAGTTCCCCTCACTCCACAACAAATCCGTTCAATTAATAGTATTTAGTTAAAGAACAAGAATTAAAAATATAAGAAGCTATAGCAATATAAACGACAAGCCAAAACAAATTAATTTAGGCTAAAACGAAACTGAAACCAACGTTGGGTCTCTCATTCGACACAAAATCAAATGTTTCCGTATTCGCGATGTATTTGAATGCCAGAATATTATTTATTATGTAGCCTTGGCTTCACTCGTGTTCCAATATCCACGTAAAACAAAATGGTTTGCATAACATCATTCACGGCGGTACGGTGATTAACGGCACAGATTTTACTACATATTTAAACTGAGCAGTGTGTTTTTCCCATATGTTTGACTGACTGTATTTTATTATGATAATGAGCAGGCTGCATTGTCAAGGTTAGCAATGCTTAACTGTGTGTGCGCATGCGGCGCCGGTGCAATCACTTGAATTTTTTCCTTTTAACAGTGGAAGAAACTACTCCTTTTAGTCAAAGATAATCGGAATTGTAAACGGTTTGCCTTTATTTGTGTACATCCACAATAAAAACAAATCTTTGTGCTTTTGTAAAATAAGCCTAAAGAAAAATAGGATGCTGCTTTCTGCCGTCTGGTTTCCTTTTGCGCAGCACAAAAATGAACCGAAACTCTGCATACTAGGCTACTTGTTGCACAGTTTTTCTTTAGTTTTCTTCATTTATTATTTAAGTAAAAAATATATTTCTCATATAGGCCTATTTATTCATTATATATATATATATATATATATATAGTTTGCTGCTTTTGGCGCATTTACTTTAAGAGCTGTAAACAGACATTTTGATCCTCTCAGTTGACTACAGGAGTGGTCGTCTCCGTACAGACTACCATTTCATAGCAATTCTGCATGCAAAGCATTACGGAAAGCAATTACGTTCTTTTGCGATGAGGCTCAGGAAAACGAGTACAAGCATGCTTATTGTCAAGAAACCAGACCTTCTCAGTCTGTCTTTACCCATGTGATGTATTTTCCCCCCTCTTTCTCTTTCTCTTCCTCCCTCCTTTCCTTCCCTCTCTCTTAACTGAAACCATCTGGAGGCAGCACACTAAGCCACAGCTCTGAACCACTGATTTCAGGGCAAATTAGCTGCAACTTCTGCTGCACAGAGAGCCCTTTGATTTGACTTATTACAGGGCTTTAGATAAACTCAATGAATTCCACTAGCATGTCGTAATGCCTGCTCCAAACCTCACGTTCCTTTCATCTTATGAGTAAGGTATTGAACCAGTGCATAAACAATGATGCCAATTATTTTGATAGCGCCTGACGTTGAAAATGTAAAGTGCAGAAAGGGGGGATTGTAAAAATGTCATGATTCATAGAGGTTTTTCGCTCTGCATTGTTTGAAAAGCCTGTGGTATCTGTCACATTTTGTTTGTCTTAACAGGATGAAGGGAAAGGGCGTTAATAATACAACTATACAGGAATACTCTGATCCTGTAACCCCCAAGGTTACCCACACTTAAAAAAAAAATCAGTATCAGTATCCCAAAATTATTTTTTTCTACAAAAGTAGGAAAAAAAACAGGCAAAATAAAAGCATAAGTGTTTGGAACATTTAATAAGATATTGATATAAATACGTAAGAGTGAGTAAATAATGGCAAATATTAATTTTGGGTGAACTATTCCTTTGAGTTGTATCAGTATCCCAAAATTATTTTTTTCTACAAAAGTAGGAAAAAAACAGGCAAAATAAAAGCATAAGTGTTTGGAACATTTAATAAGATATTGATATAAATACGTAAGAGTGAGTAAATAATGGCAAATATTAATTTTGGGTGAACTATTCCTTTGAGTAAATCTGGTAATGTATTTGCACCATGACACTGATTTGTTTGCTCTATTTCTTTGCAGGGGGAAATGTAACATTTCACACTTTTCTGACATATTTGCTGCCAGGGAGTTCAAAGCACGAATCGACTCTTTCTTCTACATCTTAGGATATAACCCAGAAACCAGGTAAGCCTTTACTGACTTCAATAATCAGCCCTCCTCAGGCATGTTCTGTCTTCAGATCCTCTGTCACAATATTTTACAAATAGAGATTTTAGGATTCATATCAGGTGTGCTGTTGCTGGGTTTGCTTTATTCACTCTAAATTGTCCAGTAATGCATGAAGGCAGTTTGAGAATAGATTAAATCATGAAGAATACAGTCTTCTGTTTTATAGCTTGTCTTTGACAATGGAAGTCTGCTTTTTGAGTTTTATTTTCCATCTCCAGCATTTCTGGGAATTGTATAACACCTTGATTTTGCATTATAAAATGCCCATAAAAATATTTGCGTGTTCAAAAGTTTGGGGTTATTGTTTTTAAAGTAGTCTTCTGATTGAAATTACTATTTCAAAAAATCCTTCCGAAATCTATGCTGATTTGGTGCTCAAGAAACACTTACCAATGTTGAAAACAGTTGTGCTGCTTAATATTTTTATGGAAACTTTTTTTCAAGATTTTTTAAGGAATAGAAAGTTCAAAAAAACACATTTATTTGATATTATTTTGTAACATTATAAATGTCTTTACCATCACTGAGAGTAAACGTATTAATTTCTTTTAAAAAAAATTACTGATCCCAAACATTTGAACAATAGTATATATACTTTAATATTTGACCATAATATTATATATTATATACTTGCATATTTGACCATAAAATGTAACGGTTCTTGGAATCTGATTTAAACTTGCTTGCTATAGGAAGAGTGTTAAGATAAATGTTTGAATTTTAGTTTGTCGCTTCAGATGAACTCTTCACTTCATCATCTGGGTGTAGTTTTTTTTTCAGTTCTTTAACAAAATACCCACTGAGTGAAAAAGTTTTTTTTTCTCCAAAATTGTTACATAGTGTACAAGTTAATAATCAAATTGTCAGGCTTGTCTGGGATTCTTGGTTACACCTGTAAAATGGACATGGTTCAATAACATTTATTATTTATTAATAGGTTTATTAAAGATTAATCTAAGTTAATATTTGTCTGTACTAATAGTAACCTAATAAGAAATTGTATGGAATGTGTATAGAATTTAAAATATAATATTCAGTATTATTAATGTTGTTCAATAACATAAATTTGAATTATTCAAACTAAAGTGTTGCTGTATCTCAAACAATAGAACATGGTGCTAACAACGCCAGTCATGTTTGATTCTCAGGAAATGCAACGTAAGTGGTATTGGATGAAAGCATCTGCCAAATGCATGAATGTAAAAATATATAATTTTTAATGTTCTATAATTCAGAAAATTAATGTAACATTTCATTCTTGACGCATTTTAAAGTGTTATTGTTAATAGATTATTTCCATGTTGAAGTATATTAGGTTTACAGTATCATACAGTATTCATCTAAATGTCTCTTTTGTAACTTCTATTCTTGTAACACAATGTAATCATTCTATAGAAAACAATAGGATTTTATTTTCCTCCACTGGCTAAATTATTCACATTTTGCCTTGACACATGTTGGAGAGATTGTTCTGTATGCGATCTTACTGTGGCAGCCTTCAGATCCTTCTCTTTGGCTCTTGTGTGCTTTGCTGCCTAATTCAGAGCCTCCAAAAATGCAGAGCCTGCAGAATGTTTAGGAATCCGGCCGAGTGATTTCTCTCCTCCACTATCGCGTCATCTCGCAGCAGATTCAGTTTCAGACAAGAGCGCCATAATGCTTGCCTGGCGATTTATTTCATGTGGATTTGTCTTTCATTATAGGAGTCACGAGCATTAGAATCAGACTCTTAAAACTTTAAACAGCTCAATGTTGAAAAGCTTTTAATGAAGGCCTGTCTGCTGCTGCTTCATCTATCTGCCATATTTGTTTCAGTGTGGAATTTCCTCCATTGACAGAGCTTGTGTTTTTAGTGGATCGCGCTGAAGGGAGAGAGAGGGGTTGTTTATGAAATGTACCCAGATGAAGGGGGATATGATTTGAGGCCCTAACCTCTCCTCACTTTGCAGCCAGGTTCGGGCAGCCAGCCCAGCGGTGGAGTGAGAGCTACTCTGTCTGGACGCAAATCATAGTGACAGTTTCTGGGCCCTTCTCTGTGCCTGGCTATATGAAAATCAGTGCTGTTGCCGTGGCAACGGAGCGGGGAAGGCTTTTCAAAAGGAACATCTTGTCATTTTCTTTAATCCACTGCAGCTGGAGATCGGAACACTATTATTAAATTGTAGTTGCCATGGTTACTGCCATGGGTTTGTAACAGCAGCCATTTCAGGGCTCCTCTCCCCCTGCTTATCATCTGGCCTTTTGGGGGCTTTTGTAGTGTACCTCCACAAAAACAATGAGAAGCGTCGACTGTGCTGTTCGTCGCCTTTTGTGCCTTTGTTCAATCTATAGATTTAAATCCACACCATTTCCTCTTAGGCTCTATTGTGCATTAATGTGAATCGTGCATTAATGTGATTATTGTATTGTGTTGTTAAAGCCGTATAATTCCCTAAAAGCACCGTCGGGGCGTTGAAAATGTTTTAGAGAGTGGTAAAAACCTGTAAATAAACCTGCTGAAAGGTTGTTATAGTCTGAAGGTTAACAATCTGGGCTTTTAATACTAATACAGTTTAAGTCCCAAGTAACTAGAGATGTCAGTGTCCATTATATGATACACTATACTTAACACCAAGAGGTTGAGTTTGGCATACTGCATGACACTTATATACTAATAAAATAGTTAAATGCCTTGTATAACATTTCATAACCAACTTGGTTTTTGTTCTTTCTCTCTCTTTTTTTCCTCAGGCGATTAAACAGTACACAAGGGGAGATTCGAGTCGGTCCCAGTCACCAGGTATGTCTCTTTACAAATGCTTAGCATGTTATCTGAAACCTTGTCTTCCCTGACATTGCTTGTTAAAAGCTTGTGGTGTGGATTGAACTGCGATATCCGAAGCTCATGTTAAGCAGTTGCTTGATTGACAAGCACAAGGACTGCTTAGATATTACCTCTGGTCCTCTGTCACCTGCATACTTAACTTGAACATGTCCTTGTCACGCATTCATGAAGATGGTTGATAGATTTTTCATGCAGTGCAGCGTTCATATGGAATAGTGTGTTTGGAAATTGGCTGCTCGGAGGGTGTGGGATTTATTAGACACATTCAGCAGTGTTTTATGGGAATTAGGAACGGTCACAGTGGTCTGAAATTGAAAAACCAAAAGGGAGATCGCTAAAGAAGATGGCACACAATGAAAAAGACCAAGCACCACTAGCAATTAATGTCAGATGTTTTAGTGTATATCCTCCCAGAGATCTGTTAGAGTTATCATGTGGAGTGAAACCAGCGGCAGGACCTCTGCCCAAGGTTACTTCAAATGACTTTAGATGAAGTTTGTGGTAATAAAGCTCTGCAGGGCCGGCCATTACAGGCTAGCGCACCATGGATATTGATCCAACGTGGAACGGATCTGTAAGACTTTAGAACTGAATGTTAGTTATATGTTAGGAAATGACTTAAAATGTATTTGAGCGCATGATTTTTGTATTTTACCCTGGCAACATTCCTACTGAAGGAGTTTAGTCTAGGGTTTCGGGACACAATGTACAAGAAACATGGGTGAAATCATACTAATGCTGTTCTAAGTCGTTCAGTGTGTCCAGTGCTTTTAACATTGTTGATGTTTCTTGAGCACCAAATCAGCATATTAGAATGATATCTGAAGGATCATGTGACACTGAAGACTGCAGTGATGGCTATAAAATCTTCAGTTTTGCCAGTGCAGGAATAAGTTTAAAAAAATAAGTTTAACATGTATTGAAATAGAAAACAGTTGTCTTAAATTGTAATATCTTACAAAAAAAAATCTTTTTTTTTTCATAAAATAAACCCAGCCTTTGTGAGCATAAGTGATTTCTTTCAAAAACATAAAATCTTACCAACCCCAAACAAAAAAGTATTGCGAGTTTATTAGTTGTGCTTGCTCATATTTGGGCATTAGGCATCCCATGACCTCCTGATAACTAACTAAAAAAACACCTTAGCAACCACATAGCAGCACCATGGTAACCGCCTACAATGTCTTACGTCAACGTCACCTAGAAAAAAATAGTTTATGATGGCTATAAAATCTTCAGTTTTGCCAGTGCAGGAATAAGTTTAAAAAAATAAGTTTAACATGTATTGAAATAGAAAACAGTTGTCTTAAATTGTAATATCTTACACAAAAAAAATCTTTTTTTTTCATAAAATAAACCCAGCCTTTGTGAGCATAAGTGATTTCTTTCAAAAACATAAAATCTTACCAACCCCAAACAAAAAAGTATTGCGAGTTTTTATTAGTTGTGCTTGCTCATATTTGGGCATTAGGCATCCCATGACCTCCTGATAACTAACTAAAAAAACACCTTAGCAACCACATAGCAGCACCATGGTAACCGCCTACAATGTCTTACGTCAACGTCACCTAGAAAAAAATAGTTTAAACATAATATTTCTGCACTCAAGGGGAAGCTGAATAATGTTTAGTTGCCTCATTAATTCAAGTGAGGTCTTTTAATCATCCGTGATTGTTCGCACCCCTCCATCGGCTCAATGCATGTGGAGATTAAATGAATTTGAAAATTGATATTTAGCACTCATCGCTAGTGCTATTTGTGTTGTGACCGCAGCTGTCTGTCCCCTCTGCTCTTTGCCAAATTAGGCCAGGCTGCCAGAGCTCCAGCCCTTTCCCTCTCCTGGAGGTCAGACCGTGACAGAGAATGAGGAGCTGGTCTGGATGCCTGGGGTCAACGACTGTGACCTGCTCATGTACCTGCGGGCAGCCAGGTAAGCCCCACGTCAACCCGCTTTTCAGTAATGTTGTACAATGTGTCATTGTCAGCTTTGATTTCATCAGTATTCCCTCTCTGTGGTTGGCAGGAGCATGGCAGCGTTTGCAGGGATGTGTGATGGGGGGTCAACAGAGGACGGCTGCCTCGCCGCCTCACGAGATGACACTACACTTAACGCATTAAACACTGTAAGCTGACAACATAACTGACCTTTACTCCAGATTTAAAATTACAGGTGCTGTTTTTGGCACCTGTAAAAAAATTATGGTTTTGCTTACCGTTTTTATTGTAATGTTTTATAATGATAATGTTTGTTATTATTTTCTGTTTTTTTTTATCTTTTTATTTTGTCAACGTTGTTGATCTATTTAGTCATTTGTTTTGTTTTGTTTTAATTATCTGGTCACTTTCTAAGAACCAAACATGAGATGTAAATAATCAGCAATGTCGATTGATCAGAATGTAGATTTATCAGACTCCTTAGTATTAAATGACTTATCCTCCTCACAATGTTGCTGCTGTACGGAGTGCTTTTTCAGGCACTGATCTGATCTGCCACTTTATAAGTGGTGATTCAGTCCGAGTGCACTTTTGTTATGCTATTACCAGTATTTATTGTCATTTTACTGTAGAGCTAATTAGTAAAAACACAAAGAGAAATTAGGCACATTACTCACGGTTGAGAAAACCATAAAATGTCATAATGTCAAAACCATAAAGAGGTCCAGGCAGTAGATGGGTTTAACAGAGAGACCACAGGTTTCAGGAAGAGCCATTTTCTATATAACTAATCATTCAGGCTCAGGAGGAAATCATTTTAACAGATCCCTGCGTCTAAAAGAGATTATTACATAGGGTTTGTGGCTCTATTTACTTCCCAGTTTTATTAATTGTGTGGTTTATGGCCGTGACACTTTTTCTTGACCTTCAAAGGAATTTAAGTGTGACATACAAATCTGTCTGTTTATGCCGTCTTTATACAGCAGACTCATATACTGCACATTGAAGTTCCCTCTACTTGCTCAGAACAGCAGCTAAACCCCAATTTGTCTTGGCCAATTAAGCGCCCAGCACCAAAGAGACACAGTGAAGTAAGATGTCCCTAGCAGGCTTCATGCCTAATTGTCAAAAGATGAAAAAAAAATCCCTCAGCGTTTTCACTCACATTTGTTCACCTTCTCAGCGGTGCACTACAGGCTGCTGCTCTCTGAACACAGCCTCGCCTCGGGAAAGACACAGGCACCAGGGGCCATCAAAACGCGCTAGTAAATTGCCGTTGAATAGCTCCTCAGTGATGTCTGCGATTGTAAGATGTCTGAACAAGAGGGGTGTAATTCATGGCTTCATTAATGCGCAGTGGCCCCTGACAGCTGAGCTTTTGCAAAGCCGAATTTATCAGCCCCCACTGGACAAGCTACCCGGTCAAGTACAGAACATACAGCGTGATATTCTAATGCCACCCATGGCGGACAGCCTGTGAGCCATTATCAAACCAATTCCTCACCTTGTCTTTGCTAGCCTTTAAAAAAAGCATTCGACAAATGAACCTGAAATGTAATAAACATGACATTTCCATTTTGACTGAGAAGTGGATAAGCTGAGAATTAATGTGAGCTGAGGTTCACAGTTTCCTGACCTTTTTCCACTCATCTGCAATTCCAGTGTGCAGTCTGGTACCTGCTTGCCTTTGACAAGCTGCTTTGTTGTAGCCATGTCAGAAATGATTGCTGATGCTAAATTGTGTTTTGAACTGACCAATGTCTCCAGTGGAGATGCAGGAAAAAGCGTTTCCTGACCTTTTTCCACTCATCTGCAATTCCAGTGTGCTTTCAGCGTAAACCGCCTCAGTCTGGTACCTGCTTGCCTTTGACAAGCTGCTTTGTTGTAGCCATGTCAGAAATGATTGCTGATGCTAAATTGTGTTTTGAACTGACCAATGTCTCCAGTGGAGATGCAGGAAAAAGGATTTAGCTCTGCACACCAACCAGATATTGTTCTGTGTTCAACCATTATTGTAAACAAACCTGATGTGGGAAACTTTAAGCCTTTAAATAGTGACTTACATCAGTTTGCGACAAAATGCTCCATTGTTAACGGCTAGTATAATAAGCAGCTTGTCTGGACGTTCTGAGTCATATTGCAGTGTTTTTCGGCGTCATCCTTGAGGCTTGTGTGGCTGCTTTCTTTGGCAGAATATTTTAGGTTATTTGAGTTCACACTCATTTGCCTGCTCAGTACTTAATGGCTTTCAGATTTCCAGTCCAGCTGTCCAAACTCAGTCCAGCTGTCCAAACTCACCCTATCTGACACGTTTATAGGAAGCCAATCACTGTTATAGTGTTCAGGCTGTCCTCACACTGGGAAAAATGAGTCGATAGCAATCCAATATGATGGTTTCCTCACATTGTAACAATCAGCTGTGGAGTAACTAGCTAAAAGTAGCCACACTACTAATTTTACTAGTAGCCACACTACTAACTTTTGCATTAGTGTGATAGTTAGCTGTTTTCAAAGTAGTGTCACACTTCTAGTATCAAGTATCCATTATTTTTGTGTCTTGAAAATGTATTGCTGTTTTTCATGGCCCAGTTTTAAAAGTGAAATAGTTAATTAAATGCTGACATTAACTTGTTAAATCAGGATGTTTTCTGTTTTTATTAATAATTAAATTATTTATTTATTTATTTATTTTGTTGTTATTATTTTCACTCAGTGTTTATTCAGTGTTTTTTTTTTTTACTCAAGTACAGTTAAATTTGGGTATTTTCCAGTTTTATTCAATTTTGGCATTTTTGACTCAAGTTAGGGAAAATTTGTGTATTTTCTATTTGTATTGTTTTTAATTTAGAGTTTTCATGTTAAGTTAGGATTAAATTATTGTGTTCATTTGTTGTTTTTAGTGTTTTCAACCGTTAAGTTTAGGTCTTCAGTTTTATTCAAATTGTATTCATTGTATTTATTTATTTGTTTGTTTGTTTGTTTTTTACTTGAGTTAGAGCTAAATTAGCTTTTTTTATTTTATTTATATTGGTTTTTAGAATTTTCAAATCAAGGTTATATTTGGGTGTGTTTTTTTCTTGGATTTATTACTTTTTTTGTATTTTCGCCTTTAAGTTAGGGTAAAAATAGTGTATTTACTAGTTGTGTTTAGTTTTGTTGGCTCATATTACGAGTTTTTTAGCATTTGGTAATAACACATTTAGTAAATATTAAGTTTTTATACTCTCATCCTAACTTTTTTCGCATGATTTCTTCAGATGATTATATTGTTGGATAGTTATACATTTAAACAGCAAGTGGTAGTTTAGCTGACTATATTTACACACACAAAAAAAGTAACTTTACAAGATACTCATATTTTAACAAACTACAGTAAAGGTAAATTTCCAAAGCAACTATCATTAATGTGAATTTGTGCTCTGTCTTTTTTCATACAGCTTCATGAGAGCAGCTATGATGCCGGGAAAGCCCTGCAGCGGCTGGTGAAGAAACCAGTCCCCAAGCTGATTGAGAAGTGCTGGTCAGAGGATGAAGTGGTGAGTGAACAAGTTAACTTCCTTCATTATGTAGCGTGAGAAGGCCAAATTTCGCTGCATTACTGGCTTTGTGTCGTCCACTGAAAAGCGCTGAGGATTCCAACTCCTCCAGCAGAACAGGGCAGCTGCATCCTGTTTATGGCCTGTGGAATAAATCTTCCCAGTGAGGGAGAAGCAAAGGAGGGGGAAAGAAAGTCTTGGTCAGCTTGTGTTATAGAGACTTGAATTTGATCCAAGTACCTGAAAGCTTTTTGTGCTTCAGACGTTAAAATATAAGGAAAACAAAGATCGAAAGAGATCTGCGGTGTTGAGAACAGCCTGAAAAGCAATTAAACAGTCTCTGAAAGGATTGACATGAATCAAACATAGAATCGTAGAGAAGCCCAGGACAAACCATTTATTTATATATAAAAGACCTTATAACATTTTCATGGTCCGCACCCAGTGCCGAAACCCCATTCCTTTCATAGTCATCAAGTGAGCTTGATTTCGAAACAAATATTCAAGAAGTGTCCTAAAGGTTTACTACCTCATTTCCCTCCCAAGAGGCTTTAATATGCTGCAGTTTTTTCCTCCAGTAAAATCAATACTCATGTTTGTGTGAGTATATATGTGCATATGTACACACTCACTAAAAGCTACAAAGCAGAATTTAAAAAATAGGAGTCATGTTGATGGTGCCAGCGAGCCCATTAAAAAAGATCAATTAGCCTGTGCGCATCGATTTGCATCGGCATGTTTAACTGAGTGTGGGCCTGTTTTTTTAATGTACACAGGAGAAGCGTGTGTGAAGCGAACTGTATAACAGTCTGTCTGAGATGAATAATAGAGATGCTGAATAAATACTGCATGAGTGCAGGCCTCGATTACACCACTGTTGGTGTTTTTCTCGTTGGTGTGCGCGCCCCCCGCAGGAGGCTGTTTGGGGCAGGCAAGCCACCCCCTCCTCCCCGTCTGTAACCCAGCCAGGCCACCGCTGCACTGTCAAGGACACCGCTCCCCCGATCTGATTTCAAGTTGTGCTTTTGCAGCCCTGCAGCCTTGAGGGACAGGTGTAAATGTACCCCTGACCTTGGACGCATGCACCAGCCCCGCTGCTCCTCATTTATTTATCACCCCTCGCTTTCTCTCTCTCTTTCAGCCTGCAGGTCCACGGCCTCATTATTCCTGCTCTTTTTCCATCGCTCCTTTTTGAAATGTGAATAAAAGTGACAGTGGCTGTCTCAGAAATGACAGAATCTCATCCCCTCTTCAGGGTCACTTGTCACCCGTCTCCCTCAGCCGCTCGACACAGCCCTCTGAGCCTCTCTTCCGTTCGACTAGCCTGCAGCGCTTTCAGCAGCAGAAAGAAAGAGCGTGTCATTTTATTTATTTTCCCGTGCCACAGTTTATCTGGAGAATTCTTTTAGATCCCGCAATAATACTCTAAAATGGCATGTCATATGTAACACCCTTTGATCTTGTAAGCTATTTTAGTAATGCTGTGTAAGAAAAAATATTCCGCTGTGAGGGTTTATATACCTTAGGGTTGGAACTAACTAATCGAATACACTGAGTAACAGCAGTGGTCGATCATGAAAATACTAATTGCATGAAAACACATTTTTTGATTTAACACAGATCTTAATTCAACAACTACTGTATATAACAAGGTTATTTTCGTAAACTAAAACTAAGACGAAAACGATTGATGAAAAAACAATTTCGTAAACTGAAATGTTTTTGAAAAACTCAAACGAAACGAAACTAACAACAGTTATTGAAAAACTAACTGAAATAAAATAATTATCAAAAATAAATAATCGTTTTCTTAATCATTCTCAAAATTCTCGAACGTTTTCGCCCCTTGGCGGAAAATTATATAAGCTGTGTGGCGGTTTAGGGAAATACCTGTAAATGGCGCATCACGCACATGGGGTTATCTGACAGAGACGCAAAGCAGTTTAAAGCAGAGTACTGCACGGGTCCTCTTTGGTAAATGTGCACCAGCAGTACTTAACCGAACACTCGACTCGTTATCCAACAGCAGCACTAATTTAATTCTGTACCAGACCAGAACCGCTTGACATATTAAAGACTGTGAGTCGCGATCCGAACCACACCCGCGATTCCCCGATTACATCAGGTAGGCAAAATTATTTATTTTCTCATGTAACACAAGCAATCAAACCAAAATTAGGCATTCTAAGTTGGTGCTTTGAAGAAAAACAGACACGCAGCGCAACGTGATAATTAACAGTTAAAGAAATGGCTCATTGATAATCAGAGCTGTCAACATTAGCTTACTACTACATCTGCTCTCGCTGCCCCCTGTTGGTTTTTTTGCTTTGTGTGTGTGTATGTTCATGTATTTGTCTGATGTTTGTCTGATTGTTGGTCTGTTGCATTTCTATTGTACATCATAGCTTAATAGTACTTTTTACTAAATGTATTGTAATTGTTTTATTGTTATGTTAATATGTAATTTTATTTTATTTTAGGGTGACTATTACCATCTGTCTAGGGACTGCAGGTGAAAAATAGCCTTCTGGCTAATTCTGGCATATTGACAGAAATGTTTATTAATATGCATTGTCCCTGTAATAAATAAATAAATAAATAAACAGGAAAAAAGAGATGAGAACGTGTATCCTTTCTGTAAATAATACAAAACTTTAGCCTAGCATCTTGTGATCACTCCGCCAGGCTTTCGGACAAATGTGCATAGGCTAAATCACATCATACACACACTTATAATTCTTCATAAATGAAAAGAACATATTAAAATATGAGCCTTTACTGTTAAATGCGATTGCCGTTATTATTGAATTTCATTATCTCAGTTAGGCATGGGCCGATTACTGGTATCAAGGTATACCGTGGTTTGAAAATGTTCCGTTATACCGTTCCTGCGGTATGCGCTGTTTTTCATGTCTCCTCAAAGATTGAAAGTGTAGGAATCCATCAGGTTGAGTGCAGTGTTGAGAGTAACTCCTCCTCCTGTTGGTGCGATCAGTCAGTCACGTGTGTGTATGACGGCGGAAGGAGCTTCCTCTGGAACTTATGAGATCGGCAACAGGCCGTTTATTGTTTTATTGCAGCCGATCTCTGTTCTGGCTGGACTTGCACAAACTGTTTATGTTAATGAATGTTAAATATGAAGTCCGTAAACGCCCGTTAACACAAGCCAGAGACGCTGAAGACGAACGCACAGAAAAATACTGTAGCAGGCAGATCACTCACTGTTCATGATGCACAAACTATTGGAAGAAAATCCTCAATATTGATTTGGGGGTTTATTTAAATGTGTTTCTGAGGGGAACTGACGGTCTTCAGAAAAGTTTAGATGGTATTTTCTTTTAATCTCGTCTCTGTATAATTCACATTAAAAGCTCTGCTTTGTTTACTGCAATAACCAAGGAAACTCTGTATGAGCGCCTCCTGCTGTCAGAGAGTGAATCTGTGTCCCATTCAGAGCTTCTGCTGTTTGTTTCGTTCAGGCATGTAGTATAATTTCACAAAGCTAGTCAGAACATTCTGTTTTTGCTTCAAATTGGGTTACTATTAAATCAAATTATGTATATGAAATTATATAACTAAAATTAAATAACTGTAATTACAGATTTAGGTTAAATAAAGATGTCAGTCATTATTGTTCTTCTTTTTAGGGCAGCAGTAGCTCTAGCATCAAATCAACCATCCACATTAAAAGCTGCAGGACAGCCCACATTTCAGAAACAAATCAAAGAAAAAATAAACGAATATTACTGTTCCAAATATTCTGTATGTTGCTCAAAATATATT
>NW_015505349.1:155101-174874 GCF_001515645.1 Sinocyclocheilus grahami | reverse complement strand
CAAGGAAACGCTGTATCAGCGCCTCCTGCTGTCAGAGAGTGAATCTGTGTCCCATTCAGAGCTTCTGCTGTTTGTTTCGTTCAGGCATGTAGTATAATTTCACAAAGCTAGTCAGAACATTCTGTTTTTGCTTCAAATTGGGTTACTATTAAATCAAATTATGTATATGAAATTATATAACTAAAATTAAATAACTGTAATTACAGATTTAGGTTAAATAAAGATGTCAGTCATTATTGTTCTTCTTTTTAGGGCAGCAGTAGCTCTAGCATCAAATCAACCATCCACATTAAAAGCTGCAGGACAGCCCACATTTCAGAAACAAATCAAAGAAAAAATAAACGAATATTACTGTTCCAAATATTCTGTATGTTGCTCAAAATATATTGTTCAGTTTTTTTTTTTTTTTAAACCCAGACATTTAAAATTAACACATTTTAGAGCTGTAACAACAATACCGTTAAACCGTGATATTTTTGCTTAAGGTTATCATACCGTCAAAATCTCATACCGGCCCATGCCTAATTTCAGTTATGATTTATGTGCAGTTGTTCACGGAAAAGTGAGCAAGAAGCGCCAGTTACAATATCATGATTATGGTTAAATAAGAAAAAAGACATCTAACCATCATAACCAATTTAGGCTACATTTATTGTCATATTAAATATCTCAATACACATCATTAGATAGGACATTCAGCACAACTTGTGTAGATTTATTTAGTAAAAAGGCTTGACTGCTTCATTTTGGCGTATATTTGTTCACTTTTACCATTTAATCAATCTCAGCATGCCTTAATTTTGTCGCTAGACGTTTGTCTCACTAAGGCTAAATTAAGCCTACTCTGTCTTTGGCCTGCGCTCTGGAAGTGATATGTTAATTCTGCTAAACTTTAATTAAAACTGAAACTAAACTATATAAAAAACTAAACTAAAACTAACAACAATATTAATCAAACTAATAAAAACTAAACTGAATTTTATAGCAAATTTGAAAATTATATTAAAATAAAACTCATTTAAAAAATCAAAACTATAATAACCTTGGTATGTAATCATACCAAAAAGGGCCTCATTTTTTATTTAGGTGCTATTATTAAATGGTTGTACTATTATTATTATTTTTTTAAAGTTATTAAAATAGTAAATGTATTCACATAGAAAAGCTATTTCAAATTATTATAATATTTTATAATATTGCGGTTTTTACTGTTTATTTTATTTTTTTTATTATTATTAAAAAATGCAGCCTTGCTGAGCAAAAGAGACTTTTAAAAAATTATTAAAAGCAAATCTTTTTGAAGGTAGTGTAGTTAATTACCTAACAAATAGAAGGTAGATAGTTCTCCAAAAATCTTGTAATTTAATCATTCTCATGTCATTTCAAAAAATCTAAAGAAATTCATACAGTTTTGGAACAACATGCAAGTGAGTAAATGATTTTCATTTTGGGCTGAACTATCCCTTTAAGAGAGGCTGTGTTCGAATGTGCCTGTGATTCCCAAAAATTCAGCTCACTGGGATTTGAGAAACAAGCTGAAAAAAAGCACAACACAAAAAGAGTGTTGTGTTTCTGAGTGTCTGATATATGACCACAGTGAGGGCTGCTATCTGCTCCTCTGCCCTGCTGCATATTATCTCGGGCTTGTCACGGGCTGACAAATGACAGCGTGAAGCTCCAGATTGAAGTGCTGTGAGCGAATCTTTAATCAAATTAATCACACTCTTTTTCTGTGATTAATCGCGATTAATTGCACACTTCACGAAATTAAGCATAGACCATTTATCTTGTTTCAAATGTTTATTGTTGTCATCATTTGCTGTCCGATCGTTAAGTCTGACGTGACGCGTCACCTCTTCTGGTCCAAATGCTGCCAGAAGAAAACATCAAACGGTGCTAATATACACTCACAATGTAATATAATACTACCAGAAAAATTATAATCCTACCCTTAACTCCATACCGAAGTCCCAGATAGCCAGACACTGAAAATATAAATAAATATACAAATAATTTGTGTCTGGGACGCTGTGAGCACTGAGACTGTAGTGTACACCGTAAGTTTTTAAATGTTTAGTTTAAATGTGTAATATGAATAAACAGTGCTCATAAACAGCTGTTGAGATAGTATTCTTAAGTGAAACGAGTTGAGGCTTGGACCCGGAAACAGCATTTCTTATGTCACGACTTAACAAGCGGATATCCAGCAAAGTAAACCAAAAGATTGAAGGGAAATTCTCAAAAAAAATTTCTGCAGGCGTTTTTCAAGATAAATTTCATCTCTTTCCAAAAAAGGACACTTACAAACTCCAAAAGGACACCAAAAAACAAAATGATATATATACCATATAAGCACATATGAAAGAAAAATAAATCAGAATTGTATAGTATATGTGTATAGTTTTTCTCACTGTCCAATGAGAGCGTGTTACATTTACAAGTGAGAGAGGGGTTGACTCTTCAAATTGAGACGAAAGTTGATTGATTGCTCCCATGTGTGTACTGTCCAATGGCATTTTTTAACTTGATTTACAAATTGATATAGAAAAGCATTTGGCAAAACAACAAAGAAAAGCAATTGGCAAATAAAGAGAGAAAAGCGTTTGCCAAATGCTTTTTTTTTTTTTTAAGCGATTTAAAATGTGCATTTAAATTATTTATTAATGTTCTTTTTGTTTTATTAATCTACATTTAAAAACACAAATTAAATAAACAACTTTAAATATATGTATTTGTCCATTTAAAAAGTGATTTATTTATATACATTTTTATGTTTGAATTATTCAATTGATAAAATTGATTCTTCATTTTATTTTTAAGTGGCACTCTTTGGCCTCCATACGAATGAGCCGAGAAGAGAGCTAATCTGATAGCCAAATGATCTTAATGACATATGCTTCCTTTAAGCTTCCTCGAGGGAGAGTGCTTTAAGAACAGAAAATACAAAGCACTGTAAGAAACCTTGCTTAGCACACCGTTACCTTTGTGTCTCTGGAACATCTGTGTCGGCGCGTGTTCTTATTGTTATTAGACTGAGGAGCCAACTTTCTCCAGAGCATGTGGATATAATTTTTTTCTCAACATTAACATGTGAAGCAATATAAACATGATAAACATACGACTCAAGTGTATGTATGTTCTGTACTGTAATTGGCACTGTCTGCTTTATTTTTTCAGTTTGCTCTGCTTGAGCTTGAATGATTTTGTTCTTTATATATTATACATATGCATGCATATATATATATATATATATACAGGTGCATCTCAATAAATTAGAATGTCGTGGAAAAGTTCATTTATTTCAGTAATTCAACTAAAATTGTGAAACTTGTGTATTAAATAAATTCAATGCACACAGACTGAAGTAGTTTAAGTCTTTGGTTCTTTTAATTGTGATGATTTTGGCTCACATTTAACAAAACCCCACCAATTCACTATCTCAACAAATTAGAATACTTCATAAGACCAATAAAAAAAATTTTTTTAGTGAATTGTTGGCCTTCTGGAAAGTATGTTCATTTACTGTGCATGTACTCAATACTTGGTAGGGGCTCCTTTTGCTTTCATTACTACCTCAGTTCGGCGTGGCATGGAGGTGATCAGTTTGTTGCACTACTGAGGTGGTATGGATATTTTTTTTGCACACGTTTTCAACTAAAAGAAAACCTTGAGATATAACAATGTTGTTGTCGACGTTGTGTATAAGGCCTAATCATAAGCTTGTTCAGAAATCTTGACAAAAACTTGATTTATTAAAAAATAGCGTTGTTCTTGTTAAACGTCATTCAAATTTAATAAATATTAGAATATTCATTTTTTTATGAGCCGAAATATTCAAATACAATATTTTTGAAAAATGCCCATCCTTAATATAAACAGACCTGCAACCCACCAGTTGTCAATCACTGATTTGGCTGGAGATATTTCCTCTTTCGCTGGACTATTTTAGTTATGTGTGAAGTGGAATCAGTTGTGCTCAGATTTAAAGACTTTTTTTTATTGCCACGAGAGTTGCACAGGCAGGAAGGGTGTGTTGGAGTATTTCCTGTCACCTTTGGTTTTACACCGTACACAAGAAAGGCTGCGGTTTAGCTGAATCTAGGCATATTTAGACTTGAGCGCTAAGCAAACGCTTAAGCGGCGGCAAAGACGGCCTGATTTAGAAGCATTTCCAGGCATCTGCTCATATTAATAGGACTAGTACAACGTCTGGGCATTTGATAGTTTTCCCTCATGTCTCTCTTCTTTTCTGTCGTGGTTTTGATGTTATGTAAGGGTAAATTGGACAGGATGTGGGCTGGCTCTCATCTCTTTGTGGCCGCTTTGTGTGTGAAAGTGCCATCATGTCAATTCATATTTGTGTGATATAATGTGACTGTAATTGTATACTCACTCATTCGTCTTCGCCCATAGCAGCCTCAGCAAAAGGCCAAGCACACTGATTTCATAAGACCCCCCCTGTGTTTGTGCCATTGAGCTAAATGTTAGGCATTCCTGGTATTTCAAGACTGCCAGACTCTGAACGTGTGTGTGTGTGTGTGTGTGTGTGTGTTTGTGTTGGACACACGTAGTGTGTTTTGTGCAGAGTGGTCTGACACCATCTGTTTGTACATGCTCGAATGATCTTAACCAGTTTTACAGCTTTTAACAATTATGATTCAGGCAGGAAGTGCACACGCATCACAATAGCCTTTTCAGCTGTATTCCCTTCTCCCCTCTCTCTTTTACAATAAAGCACTGTCGAGCAGAGTGTGTTTGTGCCATTGAGCTAAATGTTAGGCATTCCTGGTATTTCAAGACTGCCAGACTCTGAACGCTTGTGTGTGTGTGTGTGTGTGTGTGTGTGTTTGTGTTGGACACACGTAGTGTGTTTTGTGCAGAGTGGTCTGACACCATCTGTTTGTACATGCTCGAATGATCTTAACCAGTTTTACAGCTTTTAACAATTATGATTCAGGCAGGAAGTGCACACGCATCACAATAGCCTTTTCAGCTGTATTCCCTTCTCCCCTCTCTCTTTTACAATAAAGCACTGTCGAGCAGAGAGAGAGAGGCAGAAAGCAGAGCCAGCTCACTGGAACAATTTTTGACAGAAAGAAGCCTGTTGTTTCAACAGAGCGGGCGGCTGGTGTCTCTGTAGCGTTCGCCTCCCCCTCTCACCCCTCCTCCACTCACCCCTCGCTCTCTGGCCCCTCCCGTCATCTGCCCTGTTGCCTAGCAACGGCGGACTGGAGCAATCGTAGCAGAGGCAGAGCAATTCAGGGAGCAGATTGGTGGATGATTTATTAGTTGCGCTCAGAATGCAGTGAGCCCAGGCAGCTGAAATGGAGCCTTAAAGTGGAGCCGACACGCAGCGAACGAGACAGCCGCGCACGTAGCCGCCTGCCTGTAGTGCACTGTAAATATTACAGTAGTGGAAACATAATTAAGGTGACATAATCAGGCCGCTAACACGCACCACTCTGGCAGATGTAATTGATTTTTGTCCTGCCTGGTCAGGATCCAGGACCTCGGATAATGAAGGCATGCAAGGAATCCCTTTAACACTTAATGTGTTAAACAAAATCTGCATGTACACACCTTAGACCTGTGGTCACCAGGCTGGGGATTCATTAACACATGAGGCTGTTAGATACTTGTCAGTGTGAGATTAAAGTTGTTCTGGTTAAGTGGCTGTTGTTGGCCCATGGTCACAGTGCCAAATGCTGGTCCGGGTAACCATATATAGTCTCTAATCTTAAAAACTTTTTCAGCACTTTATGGGTGTAACATTGCTTCGATGTTACACCCATAAAAACATTGAGTGAGTTAAATAATTTAGGTACTTGGAGAGTCTTACATGTTGTAACTCATAACTAGTACTTTAGTCATAGGTGCATTTAAAGATTATCATACGCTCGTTTTGCACATTGCACCACCTACTGGTTAATCATCTGCCTCTTTACCACAGCAGATGAAATGTGCTGTCTGTGGTGGGTTTTTTCTAACACCTATGGTTAAGTATCTCAACCCATTACAGAGGCCCTGGCGAGGGTAGATGTAGTTTTAAAAGCTTGTAGTGTTCATTTGCAGAATTAGGATTTTCATTATACTCAAACACCTTATTTATTGCAAGTTTCTTTTTCAAATCTTTTTAAGAGAAACAAGTAATATTCGCTCCCTTCCTCACTGAAGATTGTTCTTCAGAACGCCATATGTAAACAGTTCCCGGTTACATAACCAGTATGCATTTGAGAAGTTGGCCAAGAGCTCCGGTGGAACTCCACGACTGGTTTTGCAGTCGACTTGTATTTTTTAACCACGTTTAAAACCTCTACAAAGATTGCCCTGGCTTTTTCTCACTGGTTTGTGCTCCCTGAAACTGCACAGTTCCCTTGTAAAAACCACCATGAGGGGGTTGGAGTCTGTGTAATGAGAAAAGCAGACGTAGAGTTGATGTACACGCACACCCTTAAAGAGAGCTCTCAGAACATGTGTGACACAACCGCTGCGATCCTCCATGCATCGCATCGCACAGCTCCGCTACAGGTTTTCCAGCCAGCCGCAGACCAGAGGCTCTCTAGCAGAAAGATCACATGTAAAACCTTCCCCTTTGTAGTGGAGGAGCAGAGAGTGACAAGCTATCTCTTGCTCGTAAAAAAAAAACGACGTACCTTCGGAGACTTTGTGGATTTGCAAGTCAGTTTTGTTACTGCCTACAAGTGGACGTAGAAATTTGGGTCGTGTGCCGATTGGACTTTTCATGGGCTTTCCGAACAGTTTTGTTTGTTGAGGACCGTTGACTGCGATTACTGTGGAGCGGGGCTCGCCGCTGGAACAAGAAAGTAAATCTGCTGGTTGTCTGCTTCGCTGGTTATGAATGTTTCTGCCTCCGCTTTTTATGGCTCACAGTCTGTGGCTCTTAAAGGAATAGAAAAGCATTCAAGCTACACAGTCTCCTTTTGTATTACAGCAGTCTGTGTAAACACCTTTTTTTTTTTTTTGGAGTTTAGTTTGTGTTGTAAAAGTTATTTTATTATGGTTTTATTAAGTGATTGTTTTATTTATTAACTGTTCTTGCTTTTTGTTTTAGAGCTTAAGTCGTTTTTCACATTCATAAACCTGATTATTTAAACACTGTTAGCTTAAGTTCTGTTTGTTTGCAGTAACTGTGAGCAAATGGGTTTGTAATTCTAGTACTTTACGCAGGAATCAGGCAGCTGTTTGAAGTGTGAGCATGAAAATCGTAAGATTAAGGAGAAGTGTGTTGTGATTCGTCGTAACTTATTGAAGTTCTGTTTCGCTTTGAACTTTAGTGTTGTGTGACCTCATATGCGTATTGCATTGATGAACTTTCACTAAGATTTCAGACGAGCTGCCATCGTGTTTCTACTGTGGTTTAATCTCGGCTTCTATTCCTGCTTTTGTTGTCATTTCCCCTAATTTTTTTCACTGTAGCTGAGCTGTGCTAGCACAAGCAGAGATTTTCAGATTAAGATCACAACATTGTTTTCTTCGTGTTGCGTTTCACAATGTAATTAATGTATGTGTAGTGCTTCATGTCTTCATGTTTTTCTCTTTTCTTTTCCCAACAGAAACGGTTCATAAAAGGTTTAAGGCAGTACGGGAAAAACTTTTTTAGGATTCGGAAAGAATTGCTCCCTAACAAGGAGACGGTAAGTCATTTGTTTCCTATTGAATACATTTGTCATTGTTCTTGGACACTAAAACAAACTCCTTTTCACTGTGGTTTCTCATTTGTTTTGAAATTGAAGCTACATCTTAGTGGTTTCGAAAACGGAGAGGTTAAGGAAATAATTGAAAGCCATAGCTTACGGATGGACTTGAGTGCATGAATATTAGATTTAACAGTAAGCATGTTAGGTGCTTGAACAGGGGCCCTGAGACATGTTTAGTCAAAACAGAATCATGACTGTTTATTTAATATTTGGTTACAGCTCAGTACAGCTACACACCTGGGGTGTATTCCAGAAAGCACGGTTAACTTACCGTCAGCTAAACCCTGAACTTTCTGTTGATTAACCCCAAACCTTGCTTACTCGAGGTATGTGGTTCCAAAAACGCATCCGGGAGTAAGTTCATTCAACTCAGAGTATGTTCCTGGTTAAGACTCAAGACATTCTCAACAGAGCGATGAATCGATGAGTCACTATGGAAACGGACGCTAAGAAAAAGCGCGCCATGCTGTTTCTTTCTTCTTCTTTTGTTCAATGGTCATTTACATGCTTAGTGCATATCACCACCTAATTGATGGTTGTGCAATCATTTTTATTTATTTTTTTCGTTTAATCTTTAATCCTTGAGAATATGAATTATATTGTTTGTTTGATGCTAATTATATATTAAGTCATATCAGATATGTATTTTGATTTAGAATTTAAACATTATAGAAAATGCCGATCCAATGTGTGAGGAATATAAAATGTAATAAATATCTGTAATATAATAAATTAAACATTACCTTGTCATAGTGTTTTATTATTTATACAGATTACGGTTATATATGCCAATAAGTCGTGGCCTAATGGTTAGAGAGTCGGACTCGTAACCCAAAGGTCTCATACCAGCAGGAATTGTTGGTGGGTGGAGTAAATAACCAGTGCTTTCTTCCACCCTCAATACCACGACTGAGGTGAGACACTTGAGCAAGGCACCGAACCCCCAAATGCTCCCCGGGCGCCGCAGCATAAATGGCTGCTCACTGCTCCGGGTGTGTGTTCACGGTGTGTGTGTGTTCACTGCTGTGTGTGTGCACTTTGGATGGGTTAAATGCAGAGCACTAATTCCAAGTATGGGTCACCATACTTGGCCACATGTCACATCACTGTCACTCACTGTCACTTAAAATGAATATAATAACCATATTAGAATAATATATTACCTTATTTATTACTTATATTAGCGCTTCATCATTAACATATCATACACATACAGTGGGTACGGAAAATATTCAGACCCCCTTAAATTTTTCACTCTTTGTTATATTGCAGCCATTTGCTAAAATCATTTACGTTAATTTTTTTTCCTCAATGTACACACAGCACCCCATATTGACAGAAAAACACAGAATTGTTGACATTTTTGCAGATTTATTAAAAAAGAAAAACTGAAATATCACATGGTCCTAAGTATTCAGACCCTTTGCTCAGTATTTAGTAGAAGCACCCTTTTGATCTAATACAGCCATGAGTCTTTTTGGGAAAGAGGCAACAAGTTTTTCACACCTGGATTTGGCGATCCTCTGCCATTCCTCCTTGCAGAGCCTCTCCAGTTCTGGCAGGTTGGATGGTAAACGTTGGTGGACAGCAATTTTTAGGTCTCTCCAGAGATGCTCAATTGGGTTTAAGTCAGGGCTCTGGCTGGGCCATTCAAGAACAGTCACAGAGTTGTTGTGAAGCCACTCCTTCATTATTTTAGCTGTGTGCTTAGGGTCATTGTCTTGTTGGAAGATAAACCTTCGGCCCAGTCTGAGGTCCTGAGCACTCTGGAGAAAGTTTTCGTCCAGGATAACCCTGTACTTGGCCGCATTCATCTTTCCCTCAATTCCAACCAGTCGTCCTGTCCCTGCAGCTGAAAAACACCCCCACAGCATGATGCTGCCACCACCATGCTTCACTGTTGGGACTGTATTAGACAGGAGATGAGCAGTGCCTGGTTTTCTCCACACATACCGCTTAGAATTAAGGCCAAAAAGTTCTATCTGGGTCTCATCAGACCAGAGAATCTTATTCAGGTGTTTTTTAGCAAACTCCATGCAGGCTTTCATGTGTCTTGCACTGAGGAGAGGCTTCCGTCGGGCCACTCTGCCATAAAGCCCCGACTGGTGGAGGGCTGCAGTGATGGTTGACTTTCTACAACTTTCTCCCATCTCCCAACTGCATCTCTGGAGCTCAGCCACAGTGATCTTTGGGTTCTTCTTTACCTCTCTCACCAAGGCTCTTCGCCCCCGATAGCTCAGTTTGGCCGGACGGCCAGCTCTAGGAAGGGTTCTGGTCATCCCAAACGTCTTCCATTTAAGGAATGGAGGCCACTGTGCTCTTGGGAACCTTAAGTGCAGCAGAATTTTTTTTGTAACCTTGGCCAGATCTGTGCCTTGCCACAATTCTGTCTCTGAGCTCTTCAGGCAGTTCCTTTGACCTCATGATTCTCATTTGCTCTGACACGCACTGTGAGCTGTAAGGTCTTATATAGACAGGTGTGTGGCTTTCCAAATCAAGTCCAATCAGTATAATCAAACACAGATGGACTCAAATGAAGGTGTAGAACCATCTCAAGGATGATCAGAAGAAATAGACAGCACCTGAGTTAAATATATGAGTGTCACAGCAAAGGGTCTGAATACTTAGGACCACGTGATATTTCAGTTTTTCTTTTTTAATAAATCTGCAAAAATGTCAACAATTCTGTGTTTTTCTGTCAATATGGGGTGCTGTGTGTACATTAATGAGGAAAAAACATTAACTTAAATGATTTTAGCAAATGGCTGCAATATAACAAAGAGTAAAAAATTTAAGGGGGTCTGAATACTTTCCGTACCCACTATATATATATATATATATATATATATAATAGGCTATATTACATATTGTAATATTATATGTTGTGTGCTATCTGTCACACACACTAAACGCTCGTCAGTAGATCACACGTGCGCTGAAGTGAACTAACCCTGGAACATAACCTGCTCCGGAGCAGGTTATCTTCAAAGAGCAAGTTACTATGGTTACTTACCCTGAAAGTAACCTCCGATTTTGGAACCGAAAGCTGAGGTTATCCGCTCGCTTATCCTCAAACATACCCGAGTATGTCACATGACCTGCTTTTTGGAATTACCCCGCTGATGGCTCAAAGAACTAAACTTATCTTAAGCTTAAAGTACTATTTGTTAAACTTTTGTTTTAGTGCACAATGCAAGTAATAGAAATTTTAGCAAAGTGTAATTTTGTTACTTTTTTTTTTTTTTTTAAATTAGACTGCACCTTTTTAAATTCCTTGGTTATGTTAAAATGTTAAATGCATATTACTTTGCATTTCATGGTGTCCATAGAAGTTTGTGCGTTTCTGATTTGTTTTGTACATGAAAATATTAGGATGATATTAGAAACTTATCTTTTAAACTTTTATTAAACTATTAAAGCATTTTACAGTAAATACATTATTTAATGTTATTAATACTATATATTATATACAATAACATATTATAATAAAAATATTTTAAATATATTATTTAATTTCCAAATACCATATATGTATATATTTGTATGTGTATATGTATACATGTTTATATACATACACTTATAATTGTTTTTTTTGTGTGTTTACAGTTATGTAAGTTGATTTTTTTTTTAAACATTCTTTTAGCATGCCTAAGTACAGTATTCTTTGCATATCAGTGTTTTTATCCATGTTTTATCAGGTCAGCTGTGTTAGCTTTACTGGCCTCAGTGTTATGTCAGATAGACTGAAACACAAGCTCTGGCTAATAGGTCGGGTATCATGTGCATGTTTTATGGAGTATAGACTTGGCTCAGTGATTAGTCAGTGAAGAAAATCCCTCCTAGCAGAGGGAAGCTTCGTACAGACCTGTCACGCTTGAAGTAGTACAGTCATTGATAGTTTTGTTTTGACTCTTCATGCTGAACAGCACGTATTCCTTTGGCCATGAATTCATATTTGAAATCAACCCTCTACATTGCGAGTAAATCACTCGCATATAACGACAATCTTCACTCTGGGCTAGGGGTCGACCGATTATCGGCGCCGATATTAAGCATTTTTATGATTATCAGTATCGGTCATTTTCAAAACCGATTCGCTGATAAAATAACTTAATTTTGAAACGCACTATTTGGCTCTGATGCAGCCTGTCAGAACTCACCACTCTGTGGCCTAAAGCAGTCTCCGCCCACCGCTCATCTGATTTGTTGGGAGTCATGAGTCCGACCAATCAATGCAGAATTCACTCACTCCGAAAGCGCTTGCTAACTGCAGCTGCTTCTGTGATCACGCATCAGTTGTCTCTCAAAGGTAAGGCAGCAGCAGACGTTGCTTAAGTTGCAATGGATCCCAATCCACTAACATTACACTGAAGTTGCAAAACACCTCAATATTATCTATGATTTCCGCGATGCAGAAAACACGGACGGAATCGCGGAATCCAGTCATATAAATGGAATTCACTGTGGCGCGGAATTTCACGGAATTTGTCAAAGTTTGGATGACTTAATCAAAAGTAGGTCAGTACACTTAGTCGCAATATGGACTAGTATCTGTAAATATTAAGCCAGCAAAAATACTATTTAAATATGGATCCAGCATGTTCTGCGTGTCTCTGTATGTAAATGGCACAGACGAGCGGTGTTGTTTTCTACACGTGCAACGCTCGCGGTGATTTCAGCTTCTGTCGTCTCACTACATGAGGACATAAATACATGAACAACATCTCCAGAACTGCTCTGACTCCCTCTAAGACTCATTTCATGAGCATTTGACAGTTTCATTGGAGTAAAACTATCTTCATATCATTTACATAGACCTACAGAAACAAGTTCCTCATGGCAACCCGTCAAAATATAAATTCGGGTTAGCTTAATGAAATTATCAGAAATATATTACTGTGGTGCAGTATGATATACGTAATACTACTCGGGGATTAAAGTTTTCCGTCGCTACGACGGATTTCCGTCAATTGGAAAAAATGAGGGGAAAAGAAACATGTAGCACATTGTTGTTGTTCTGCCGGTGTTCTGACAATTTGTTGGTAGCATAATCTGATAGGTAGCATTATTTGTCAGAACACCAGCACACCAAAAATCCTCCCCGCCACGGCTGCAGCTTCTCACCGACAACATAACGCTGCTCACATCATTCACATTCAATAAACACGTACTGCCTGATTTTGCTCCATTTCATCAACGAAAATAGTTCCAAATAAAGTAACAGCTCAGCGCTGCGCATCTCTAAAAGCAAACACAGCGGTGTTTCATTCATGAATGAAAGTGCATTTTTGAACGAATCTAGTGAGTCAGTGATTCATGATTACCCATTCATAAAGACAGTCACTTGCTTCATTCCTGAATGAATTAGCCGTTCAAACGACTCAATTGAATGAAAGATTCAGTGATAAAATCAGTGATTTGCCGCCACCTACTGGCGGTTTCAGTTTAATTTTATAATTGCAGTTATTTAAACCATTTAATATTTCTGTATTCAAAATTGTATTTAAAACATTAATCTCCACATGAATTTATGAATTTAATTGCACTCATGCCACCCCTGAGCCTCACTGAATGTCTGAAAATGTACCTACAAACCACTTTTGTGTTCTTTTTGTGCCACCTCTGTAGTACAAATTAATTTTTCATTAATACTAATTTCGTGATTGGTAACTTTTATTTGTCTTATTCTACTTATTGTTTTAAATAGAAATTTTAAAAAGCTTATAAACAAATTTTTGAATTTTACAAATGAAAATGATGCCATTGCAAAGATAAAAAGAAAATGCCCCTGTAAATCACTTCACCTCATATTCGGAAGGCTAATTTTTGATTTTTGATTATTGATCAGAAGGTGCCCCTTAATTTTTTTTTAATTAGGAGGACAAGCGCTCTTGATTACAAGAAGAAAAACACTGCTCTTAAACTGGGTGTGTGACAGGTATGGCTGAGGAATGGGGGTTGGCCGAGGAAAAATTCAGTCCATTTTTTTTTTTTGCTTTAACCCCTGACTACTACAACAATTATTACAGCTTTTGTTTAAAAGAATAATCACACAATACGCTATTTCTTCCATGTTTTAATTTTAATGGTAAACCCTTTGTTTGCCAAATAATAGAGTTTAACTCTTTAAAATAAAGAGTTTACTGTGGGAGTACTACACTCAACCAACACCAGGGAAGGCAGTTTTTGTCAGAGCCCTTGTTATTCTTAATTTTGACAAATTTTCATTTTTACACCAGACATATATATCGGTTAAAAATATCGGTTATCGGTCTACTTGATCTGTAATAATCGGTATCGGCATCGGCCTTGAAAAACACATATCGGTTGACCCCTACTCTGGGCGACTAAATGATGTCTAATATTAGCCAATTGATAATAAATTCTCAGATTTTACTCGCCAGTGTGAGTTGGAGGCTAAGTATAGGTTTAGCTCAGATATATTTTCACTCTCCGCCAAGCGATCTGTGCTGTTTTTCAGTTCATCTGAATGGATGTGCAACGCACCTGTGTTTAACGTACCGTAAACTCTAGTGTGAAGGCGCACGACTCGCCAACGCTTTTTCAGACACACGCAGCGAGAGAGGGAGAGAGAGAATTGACGCGCTACATGTAAATGATATTCTTTGTTGTATTTTGCTGTCAAAATAATGGAGTTCCTTTTGGAATTCTTCAGCTTTTAAGAACTAACGCTTTCTCTGGTAGTGAGCGGAACTAATGCACAAACGGCAATCTCATTGGCTGGCGCTCACCTTTTATCGTCCCTGTTTTGATTTCAGCAAATCAGTTCGAGTGAACGCGCACACAACCTGATTAATATTCATGAATCCAGTAGCTTATTAATCCTTGGTGCGTTTTATATTGTTCTTATTAGTAGAATTCGTATCATTATGATCTTATCAGTATTTTTGTTAGTTTTTCCCCAATTTTTTATTTTTTTACAGAAACACTGAATGACCAAAAAAGCACCACCACAAGTCCGAAGTTCAGTTAAAATTGCTAATATGCATTCATACATGGTTATAAAGTTTTAATTCTAATTACTAAAGTTCTATCATTAAATAATATTGATTATCATATTATAATGCTTTACTGACTGATGTTAAGAGTGTACTTTCAGATATTTATAAAACTGTGCCGTTTTACAAACAAACATATATATATATATATATATATATATTTATTTATTTATTATTTATTTATCAGTCTGGCGAGTAAACAAAAACTTTACTAGCCAATGGTACTTCAATTGCCACGGTGTTCGTAGAGGCCTGGAAATGACCCTTTTTATTTATTAGTGAACTGTGTGACCCTGTAGAGGAAACAAAGTGAAATACAGCGCAAATAATTAACTCTGAGTACACACCCAGATACCTGTTTGGCAAGAAGAGAGATTAACTTTTGTGCTGAAATTTGTTACTCGTTGGTTTTTGTTTACCTGCAACAAGGTAAGAAGATATGTTCATGTCATCTTTTTAGAATTGAGAGAGTAAGTGCAAGTTTTGCTTATTTCTTCATTTTCTGCATTTTCTTTCATCACTGGCAGTGTTATGTACAAATAATGGTTTTGCAGTTGTCTGCATCATGGAAATAATGATTTTTATTTTCTAATTTAAAAAAATTTTGTAGCCCCTAAAATGCATTTTTTTTACATAAATTTGTTACCCCTAACAGAGCATTTGGAAATGTTAATTTATACTGATTTAATAGCAATCCCAGTTCATATAGAGACATTTGTTCTGTTTATGTCAGTTTGTACATGCATACGTAATCAAGCCACCCTCTAGAAACAAGGACAAGAAGAGAGAATGATGGAAAAAGGAGAGATGGAGGCACGACAGTCTTGCTCAAGGGCAGGGTTGAGGGGTTAGTTCAATGTTCACTAAGAAAAGCGAGTGTTCTCTAAAAAGCCCCACTTTGCTTGAGATTGCAGTCGCTTTTGTGCTGAAAGCCAGCTCTCCTGTGCAAGTGCCAGTCAATACCCTGCGGAAAGCTTGATTTATTTTCTCTACAGTCCTTTTCCCACTCTCCTGTTTCGTTTGCCATATCTCTCTTTCTTGTTTGTGACTTAGAGCATATTCTGAAACTCCTTCCTTAATTCATCTAACACAAAAAACTTTCCTGCTCCTCATATACCAGTCTTTCTGGTGAAGACTCTTTCCTTTGCATTTCTTCCAGGTAATCTGGTCCAGGATTTGATATGACTGTAGCATTTTTAAATGTCCAGTACCATGGAGGGTAATACAGTGCAGCTTTTCTGCCTCTCCCCATTTTCCCCCTCAGCACTTATTAGCTGGGTTTCTCATAAAGAGCTGGTGCCAAGGCTAAGCACCCACTGCTGTGCAAACACACCAGGCCTGACTAGCTCTCTGGAATGCTTTATATGAAGTCAAATAAAAGAGGAAGCTGGGGAAGTGGGTGTGTCGTCTTGCAGGCTCTGCTCTTTTCGCTGCCACCATTTCCTACACTTTAAAGACAACGTCATGGAATAATTTGTGTACTGGTGCAAGAAATGTTCCCAAACAAACCCGGCATGATGTGTCTACAGATCGCAGATAACACAGCTTTGCAGCTCTGTCCATGTGCTGTCCCAGAAATATTCTCTCTACTCTTCAGATGCTTTTCTTTAGTGATTTAGACCCATTCGTTTTGATTATTGCATACTAATGAAACTGGTAAGCAAAGTATAATCAGATTTAAACTGCACGTGATCGAAATAGAAAATAATTGCAGATTGAGGTTTTTTTTCTTTTTTTCGGTGCATATAAATGGTCTTTTTTTATTGATTTTTTTTAGCAGCTTATTTTTGTGATTTTTATTGTACTTTTTTTTTTTTTTTTTTAATTTTTATTTATTTATTTATTTGGTGAGATTTCCAGATGCTTCTTTTTTTTAAGGGCACAGAGATTTGTCCCTGGTAAATCTGAATGTGATTTTGGTATGATTACAGTGCAGTCTGTGTTCTTTAACCTCCTGGAAATCTGCCCCTGGCTTTTAATGCCAGGTAGACCCCTTCATTCAGGAGGTTGCAGACTAACTAGTAACACACCAAAGCTGAAGTTGCACCTGCAGGAAGAAAGAATATTAGGTTGTAAAATAGAGACAAGTGTGTGATGTGGTGTATAGGGGACATTTTCTGTCACGTTGGAAAAACAGCCATATCGTAAAGCAGCTGTGGCGTAATCCAGCTGCAGGATCCAATTGTGTAAGGAGGCAGTCCTGGCCCTCTGGTCATGTAATTTTCAAGCGAAGATGGCCGACATGATAGAACTGTTCTCGGCACAACCTTGTAGCAGATGTTTGCCCTGGTGCGATCTGTATAAATGTCAAATTGAATTCATTGCAAAGACGTTAGCCTCACAGCCAGTGCCCTAGAGAGTCGCTTGTGTGATTAGAGGTATTTGGGCTTGGGCACTAATTAAAATGGCTAAAACTCTGGCGGCCTGCTCGATCGCCAGCAGCTGTCCAGGCTTGATAAAATAGTCTGCTTGTTTTGGTAATGTTAGTGTTGTTTATGGAAATGTTGTTTATCTCTTTGTTTTGTCTGTCCGTTTTTATAGTTTAGACTCTGTTGATAGGCCATCCAAATAAATTATAATTCTTTCTGTGTAGTGTGTATGAAGAGTGGGCATGGATAGCCTGTGTATTGTTTGCTCTCTGGCTTTCTGAACAAAGCTGTGGCTGTACAACTTGATCTTTCGGATTAAAGAGATCGACCCCATCAAAAAGTCTTGCTGTGGCATATTTTTGCCTCCATTGGCTAAAAGCGCTTACAGCAGGAAAACACAACTGCTGATTCCTCTGCTTGTGTCTCGTTGACCTGTAATCGCACATGGCTTATTTTTTATTTTCCAACAGAAAACCAGCAGCGCAGCAGGGATCCGCTGTCTATTTAACATCCTTTTACACCCCGCTCTATCAGCCAAGGCCATTGTAGCACACTTTTTTTTTCTCTCTCTCTCGCATTTGCCTGATTTAACCACAAGGTTGGGCAATAGTGTTTGAATGGTAGCCTGTTTTTGCAGTGTGCTACATTGCTTTGTTGACTTTGGAGCAAGGTTACAGTAATATATGTCTCTTCTCAATGTGATTTCTCAGGGCTCTTCTCAGACGGTATAACAGCGGCATTTATTTCCAAACAAACCCGGCATGATGTGTCTACAGATCGCAGATAACACAGCTTTGCAGCTCTGTCCATGTGCTGTCCCAGAAATATTCTCTCTACTCTTCAGATGCTTTTCTTTAGTGATTTAGACCCATTCGTTTTGATTATTGCATACTAATGAAACTGGTAAGCAAAGTATAATCAGATTTAAACTGCACGTGATCGAAATAGAAAATAATTGCAGATTGAGGTTTTTTTTCTTTTTTTCGGTGCATATAAATGGTCTTTTTTTATTGATTTTTTTTAGCAGCTTATTTTTGTGATTTTTATTGTACTTTTTTTTTTTTTTTTTTTAATTTTTATTTATTTATTTATTTGGTGAGATTTCCAGATGCTTCTTTTTTTTAAGGGCACAGAGATTTGTCCCTGGTAAATCTGAATGTGATTTTGGTATGATTACAGTGCAGTCTGTGTTCTTTAACCTCCTGGAAATCTGCCCCTGGCTTTTAATGCCAGGTAGACCCCTTCATTCAGGAGGTTGCAGACTAACTAGTAACACACCAAAGCTGAAGTTGCACCTGCAGGAAGAAAGAATATTAGGTTGTAAAATAGAGACAAGTGTGTGATGTGGTGTATAGGGGACATTTTCTGTCACGTTGGAAAAACAGCCATATCGTAAAGCAGCTGTGGCGTAATCCAGCTGCAGGATCCAATTGTGTAAGGAGGCAGTCCTGGCCCTCTGGTCATGTAATTTTCAAGCGAAGATGGCCGACATGATAGAACTGTTCTCGGCACAACCTTGTATACGATCTGTATAAATGTCAAATTGAATTCATTGCAAAGACGTTAGCCTCACAGCCAGTGCCCTAGAGAGTCGCTTGTGTGATTAGAGGTATTTGGGCTTGGGCACTAATTAAAATGGCTAAAACTCTGGCGGCCTGCTCGATCGCCAGCAGCTGTCCAGGCTTGATAAAATAGTCTGCTTGTTTTGGTAATGTTAGTGTTGTTTATGGAAATGTTGTTTATCTCTTTGTTTTGTCTGTCCGTTTTTATAGTTTAGACTCTGTTGATAGGCCATCCAAATAAATTATAATTCTTTCTGTGTAGTGTGTATGAAGAGTGGGCATGGATAGCCTGTGTATTGTTTGCTCTCTGGCTTTCTGAACAAAGCTGTGGCTGTACAACTTGATCTTTCGGATTAAAGAGATCGACCCCATCAAAAAGTCTTGCTGTGGCATATTTTTGCCTCCATTGGCTAAAAGCGCTTACAGCAGGAAAACACAACTGCTGATTCCTCTGCTTGTGTCTCGTTGACCTGTAATCGCACATGGCTTATTTTTTATTTTCCAACAGAAAACCAGCAGCGCAGCAGGGATCCGCTGTCTATTTAACATCCTTTTACACCCCGCTCTATCAGCCAAGGCCATTGTAGCACACTTTTTTTTTCTCTCTCTCTCGCATTTGCCTGATTTAACCACAAGGTTGGGCAATAGTGTTTGAATGGTAGCCTGTTTTTGCAGTGTGCTACATTGCTTTGTTGACTTTGGAGCAAGGTTACAGTAATATATGTCTCTTCTCAATGTGATTTCTCAGGGCTCTTCTCAGACGGTATAACAGCGGCATTTATTTGGACAGTCAAAATAGACTGTCTAGAGTGGGAGCAAAAATTGGTGGCAAGGCATTTAAAAAATGCAGAGCTATCAATGAAATCTTAGTAGGAACTGTAAAAATAATCTGTAGTAATTTTAGATTTTATATATGCATTTTATATATAAAGTGATAGTTTTGTGCAGTTAATTTTGTTGTGAAAATTTTTTTGTTAAAATGTATTTTTTAAATGTATTAATATTTTATATATATATATACATATAAATTTTTAAATATATGTTTTTTTAATTATTGAATTTGATCAATTAATATTTTTATATTGAAAAAAAAATACGTGTGTGT
>NW_015505349.1:135421-154549 GCF_001515645.1 Sinocyclocheilus grahami | reverse complement strand
TAATGTCAGTTGAAAACATTGCAATTGTGTTTTAAAATACAACAACGAGCACCACGAAACCATTTAAAGAGGTGCGTTCAGTGGTCCCTGTGACGGGATAGGAAACAGTCAACACAGTAAAATGATCTCAAATGAGATATATTATAAATATATTATATATATATATATATATATATATATATATATATTATATATACATGTTGTGTGTATATATATATATATATATATGTATATGTTTTATATATATATATATGTTATATATTTTTTATATATATATATATTATATGTATGAAATATAAAGTGCCGTATGTTAGGCAAACCTCTTTCAACTTTTCCTGTTACAGAGGCTTGAATTTGTAGTTACCTCTGCATGTCACTCCCGCCCACATTATACACTGGCACAATCGGTCCCATGAAAGAACCGGAAAGCACACGGGCCAACTCGACTAATTAATGTTTACAGCTGCACATCGCCCATCTGTACCTAGTGACCAAATGTTCTTGTATCAAAAACATTGTTTAACCAAGCAAATGCTCTTGAGGTTTTCGTCAGGCTGTCTTGATTGTCTGTTGCTATCTTCCATTTTCTCTTCCCCCTTCGCTGCCCTCCCTTGCATTCTCTGCTGCTCTCCTTCCCCTGTATTTGCCAGCTACAGCCTTAACCGTTTGGCTCACTGTCAAAGCAGGGGCCTTTTGTGGCTTCGTCACAAATCTGCCAGGAAAAACAGAAACCATCTGTTCAAGTCCAGGCCTGAGTGCGGATGGGTGTATAAATACAGGAGTTTAGGCCTTGCACCCATCCTACATGCAGACGCACACATGACCAGAAGGTCCAGCTACGGTTTCTCCCCAACGGTCTGCTGCGATGAAAAGAAGCATAATCTGTTGGAAATTACAGTTTGTGCACACGCGCTCACACATCGTCGGTTTTCTCGAGGCAAAATCAGAGTGGAAAAGCATTTCTCTGTGCCGTGATAGGAGGTAAGCCCCATCCTTATCAGATAATCCACCCTCCAGAAATATTCTGCAGATGGAAGCATTCTGAAATGTCTCATAATTCCAAGCTTACGTTGTCAGTATATCTCGCTCCCTGGTACACACCGTAGCTTTTCACATTTATCCTGGCTCTGGGGGGACAAGCTATTCAGGAAAATGTATTTTAGGCCGAGTATTTTGACATGAGAATGAATTTTCATCTTTGGGTGGACTTTAAAAAATTAAAAAAAATTAAAAAAAATTATATAATTTTTTTTTTGCACATTAGTGTATACAGAAAACAAGAAAATGAAGGCTTAAATTTGACATTTGATGCTCACTACAGATAGTTGAGATAAATCTCAGTTTTGTTTTCACACAAAGACCTGGCTTTGTTATTCAAGCTGTCAGTCTTAGCACTTGACACTCGCTATGTGCATCCTGCTTCACAGGCCTCCACTGCAAACAGAAACTCATGGGAGACATTTCCTCCCCCAGATGTCATCTTTTATTTTGCTTCACAGTAGGACATCTCCTTATATAAAAGACTAATAGCTACTTCTTTGCCAGTCCTACGTTTCTGTGCAGCACCTTGAGAAAAATATAATTTTTTTCCCTTATCTGTGCAACAAACAAACCAGCAACGTCTTGTCAGAAAGAATGGGCAGCGCTGAAACGGGTGAGGGATATGAGAGAAACCCGGCGCCGTGACTTGGCACAGCCCCTCCATGCTTCTAATCAAATCATATTTCCTCTTCCATCTCCTCTCTTCCAGCTTAAAAGGGGATTTTTCTATAGCTCTCCATCGTACAGTTATCGCCCAAGGAAATTTGTCATCACAGATCCTCTCTAAACATTTCATCACTCTTTTCATCCTCATTCCCCCACTCCTCTACATATTGCTTCAGCAGATTGCATTAAACATCACTGTGTTATCTTCGCCAGTGGATGTCTGCTCTTCTCCAACCTTGACACCTGTCTTGATAGCCTGTGGACTGAATTACTTTTGAATGACCACGGTGATTCCTTTCACAGTGTTATTACGCCAAACCCCAGCAAATTTTTTGTCTAGGATGTTTAAGAGCTATGAAGTGCTCCGGCGAAATGGTTGAGGGCTAAAATGACCTTTTCTTTTTATCTTCTAAAGCATTAAGTTGAGGTTTCATGCTTCAAAGCTCACATCAAATAGAGGGAAGGAAAATAAAAAGCAATGGGCAACTGTGAGGGAGGGGAGGGGGATGCTGTGGCGAGCAGTCATTAGGCTGTGAAGAAAGCCTGCCGCTGTCCTGCTGAACAGTTTTGATCTGCACATTTCAATTAAATTTCACATCAGGAAGCCTGCCATCCTTTGGCCTGCACCTGCGCCCTGACCGACCCCTCCAAAAAGCCTTTTGTCTCAAACGCGGCCCTGGGCCTTTCGCCATTGCACGTTCCACTCATCACAACGGATTTAAAAAACCCGCTGGAGCTGGGCTTATTCTTAAGAGTTATAGCAAGGCATTAACTCACAGGTGTTTTCAGATACAAGTAGAGGTGGTTTGTTGACTTTTTGTGTTTTGTGAATTTTTTAGAAATTTTAATTTTTTCTTCAATGACATATTCAGATCTCACCATTATTTTCAAGACCATAACGTGGATTTAAATTTTAAACACCGAAGCCTTTGCTTTAATGTGACTTTCCATGTACTTTTTGATGAACATGATGCTGTACCTAGATTGCTTTTGGAAAAAGGGGCAGTCAAAGCTCCTAAGAAGCTGTAAGTACGAGACTTATCTTGCGTGTTTGCCCATGTCAGACATGATAGCTTAGCAAGCTGGCCATCAGACTGCTGCAGCTTTTTTAGTGATTTATGTAAATGTAATTCATATACTCAAGTGCAGGCATCCGAAGCGAATTTATATGGTTCAGTAAAATTCACTCAAGCAATAAAATAGCCTATGACTCGTCTGATAGGATTCGAAGAACATGTTTTCCGCTTGCTACCAAGAATAGTTTGAAGTGTTTGCTGTAAAGCTGTTAATGTGTTGGAGAGAACAGCATTTTAATGACAAATTTATGTCAAGAAGAACAGTCGAAGCAAAGAGGAAAAGCAATCAATACACATTAAAGATACCCAAGCCCCATTCAGCCTGAGTTTAACAGTCCCTGTCAAACCTCATGACTGTCCTCTTCACTCATTCCTGCACCATTAAAACATTAAAGCATGTTAAAAGCTCAGCCGTTGACACGCAAGCCATTCCAATGTAATGTCTTAAAATTAATATCCAAAATCAGGCAAATGATTCAGTTGGAAGGAAACTGAAAGGTACAAGAGAGAAACAAGAGGAACCACCGTAGGAAAAGTGCATAATTGCTTCTCCACCAGACAACGGTTTCAGGGCATGTGTATTTTGAGTGTGTCCGGAAAGCGACAGCTAATTTGCGTAGGCTGCCTCAGCAAAGCGTCTTCTGATCCATGATTTCATGTGTTAATGTTTCAGTAGGGTATTGATTTCCTGGCTTGCTTTTGTGCTCGGGATTTATATGCCTTACACACTGGCAAGCGCGCCCTCTGAATGTTTGATTAAAGTTCAATTGACTCTTCTAGCACAGGGGCTTGGAGCCATTTCACTCCCTATTTGTAGCGCCAAAGCTCTCCCTGACATGTTCCTTTGTTTCCATTCAAGAGCCTGCCACCCAGGCAGCCACCAATGTACTGATCCTAATATCCCAGCATTCAGAGAGCTTCACTGCCTAATCCTGGGACAGACACGGCCATGGCACAACAAGCCGGCCTGCTGGTAAACCCGGCATGGATTTTTTGTCCAGGACTGTGTACTTTCTTCCTTTCTATCTGTCATCAAAACTAAACCGTTTTCATCAACTGATGTTTTTCAGTGCAGCTGCCTTATCAGTTTGACATTTGAAGTCTTTTTATTCGCTTATCAAGTCAGATCAACATTATTTTTGTATAGTAGTTGAAGACTTTATTTGTTCAGTTTCATACACTGAGACTGTCTGAGTGCTTGTAAAAACAGTTGGCTGATGAGATTTTTTTTGTTTTCTTTCTCACAGGGGGAGTTGATCACCTTTTACTATTATTGGAAGAAAACCCCGGAGGCTGCTAGTTGCAGAGCCCACCGCAGGCACCGCAGACAACCCGTCTTCCGTCGGATCAAGACCCGCACCGCCTCCACTCCCGTCAACACTCCCTCCCGCCCACCTTCCAGCGAGTTCTGTAAGTGCAATCTGCCTCTCTTCCCCTTACAGACAGAGGACAGACTCTTGTCACAACTAAACATAACCAGTGTTGGGAGTAACGCATTACAAAAGTAATAATATTACAGTAGTATATTACTTTTTGCTGTAAAGCAGTAATATAACGCATTACTAATCAAATTTGGGTAATATTATTACTTGTTACAATCTCAGTAACATAAGTTACAACAACATATTTTAACTCAAAATTAAGTGGTGAATTTACTAACACCGCAAAACAGCACCAGAGAAAACCTGATCTGTATGACCAAAAATAACAGAGTATCTTTTTGTTGTTTGTTTCCGCTGTTCGATCGCGCCGATGTCTCACGCACACACATACAGCATTGCAAACGTTGCAGCCTGTTCATTATCAAAATTAAAATAGTCAACCAAACATATAGATACACTGTTTAATTTAAATAGTGCGTAGCCTACTGCGTAGTACAATCCATGCCGATCAGCCTGAGCTCAGGCCAAACACATTTGCTCATGTGATGAGGATGTTTTTTAAGTGTGTTAAGCAAGCTTGGTTTGTATAATAAATAGTTTAGCATTCAAATGCATCGCAAATATGGACACATTTAATTGGATTAATGCCGAATGAGAGAGAGATAGGCTGCGCGAAAACGCCGTTTGCTTTCAGTTTCGCATTGAATTAGCCTAATTCATTTTGGCTTGTTTAGCAACTTATATTTTTCAGTCTTGTTTTCTTCTGAAACCGTTCAAAATAGCCTATAGGCTAGGTATTGTGTTTATTGTTTGTACATGATAATATTTAGCTTTATTTAGCGGTGTTATTTATGAATGTAAGAATGCGATTTGTGCTTATATTTTTTTAACCTAAACTACAACGTAACATTATTGTAGACCTACATAGCCTACCGGTATCTAAACATGATTTCATATATTTTATGCTATATAGACCTACCACATTACCCTCCACTGGATGTTGAATGAGCAGCAATAATCTACATTTTGGCATTTTATAATACTTCTGTGGATATTTTGGTGAAAGTAACTCAAAGGTAGTGTAACGCATTACAATTCAGAGACAGTAATATTGTAATGTAACTAATTACTTTCAAAAGACAGTAACTAGTAATATATAATGTATTACATTTTAGAAGTAACTTGCCCAACACTGAACATGACATCCCTGAAACTTTTCAGAGTGCATATCCCCCTCTGTGATTCTTAATAGTAAACAGCTGAAATCTCAAATCCGATAAGAGACATAACAGTGAGGGATAGCTGTTATTATGTGTACTCTACTTATCTCTTCAAAGAGCCAGTGATAGTGTTAAGTGTAGCAGGCATGTCTTACAGAAACTGTAGTTGTGAAATGACATTCATTAACTAGCATGTTTATCTTTTCCAGTGGACTTGAGTTCAGCCAGCGAAGATGACTTTGACAGTGAAGACAGCGAGCAGGAACTGAAGGGCTACGCCTGCCGTCACTGTTTCACTACCAGTGAGTACAACTATCACACCATGCTGGTATTTAGACAGAAGGGTTAATATTGAGTCACTTAAATTTTAGAAAGAAAAGAAATTAATATATATATATATATATAAACACACACACACACACACACACACACGTACATAGTGGGGGGTTTTTTTGGACTCAAATTAGAGACCCGGCACTAATTGTTGTATAATGTCACCCATGTTCTTTTTTTTGCCGAATGGGTCAAAGTGAGAGAAAAAGCAAACAATGAGTTTTGTCAGTTGATGGTGTGAAGTGATGTTACCCTAATATAGTGATACCATAAGACTTCCCCCTTCAGAAGACTTCAATAATCCCCTCTGTAGGCCTGTAATTAGTCTCAATTTGAGAGTGCTCTGATGCTCGGCCCTGTCCCTCATCTGGCAGATGGACATCAGAGCGTGTCGTTTCTAATCTGACACTTACTCATTTGTTTTTTGCCTCATTAAATCCTCTGACCTGTTGGATGCAGTTGGCATTCATGTCGCTCTCACTTCTGATACGAAAACATCCTCAGCACAGATGAGTAAGAGTCTTTGACCTTAGCATGTCCATAGGTGTTTGGCTAGGCCTGGAGCACTTCCTGTTAGTGTAGTGTTTAATAAGCAGAGCTCAGCTGAACTCAAATTTGTGTTTACAGCCTCCAAGGACTGGCACCACGGGGGTCGCGAAAACATCCTGCTGTGCACCGACTGCCGGATCCATTTTAAGAAGTACGGCGAACTACCCCCTATTGAGAAGCCTGTAGACCCGCCACCGTTTATGTTCAAACCTGTCAAAGAGGAAGACGATGGACTCAGTGGGAAGCATAGCATGAGGACTCGACGGAATCGCGGCTCAGTAAGACACAAACTTTGTTCCCTTTTAGTGCCATTTTAACTGCATATAATGTGTTTTAGCATTGTTAACAGTGTTATATCAGATATTTTGTTTTTCGGTTCAGATGTCAACGCTACGAAGTGGCCGCAAGAAGCAAACTGCCAGCCCAGATGGCAGAGCCTCACCAAACAATGAGGATCTGCGGTCCAGCGGCCGAACCTCACCCAGTGCGGCCAGCACTTCCAGCACTGACAGCAAGATTGACTCGATGAAGAAACCCAGCAAGGTATGACCTACAGGACCCAGACTATAGCAATCAAAATCACACTGAGCATCACAGGACCTTGTTTTCAGAGGAAACATGTTTTCATTTTGTCAAAACAGAAAACAAAGGAAGAGGCGCAATCGCCTATGAAGAGTGCCAAACGTCAGAGAGAGAAAGGAGCCTCGGATACAGAGGAGTCCGAGAGAGCAAGCGCCAAGAAGTCTAAAACGCAGGTAGGTAACTCCTACTAAACAAGCAACCTATGTAATCAAATTATTTTGTGTAAAGAAGAGTAAGTGTAGCTCTAAACAGAAACAGCTTGGACAGATTTTTTCTGTTCTTTTCTATACTTCTAAATTCATGCTGCTGCATTAAAGATGGTTGTTTGATGAGAACTTCTAAAGAACTAAGTGATAATGTGACTTATTGTTAGCATGGAAATGTGGGATTTGTTTTGGGAGAAAAACTATCAACAAGAGGTTTTCTTGGAAGAATAGTTCTCCATTAATCTAAAAAACATAATATACTTAGACTAAAGTTCACTGAAGGGTTCATGGCAGTTCTATTTGAGTCCAGTGAAGACACTAGATTTTACGGATGTTTTGTATTTATTTTGGCCGTTACCTATGGTAGCAATGTGATTGCACGATAGAGTGATTTCATATCCTTTAAATGTCAGGAGTTCACATTACAACTCAAGCACTGTGATGTGCAAAGGTTATTTGTTCTTGATCGTGACTGCACCCATTATTCAGTCATTAGTAACTGCTGCTATGGCCAAGTTTATTGACCCTTCCTCCTCCCATCCATCATCCGCAGGAACGGCCGGACTCGCCCTCAGAGTGTGAGGGAGAGGGCGAGGGTGAGAGCTCGGATGGTCGCAGCGTAAATGACGAGGGCAGCAGCGATCCCAAGGATATTGACCAGGACAACCGCAGCTCCTCTCCCAGCATCCCCAGCCCGCGTGACAATGAGAGTGACTCCGACTCCTCGGCGCAGCAGCAGATCCCCCAGGGCCAGCACCCTCCGGTCATTCAATGTCAGACAGGGGCTTTACCCCCGGCCCCTCCTTCTGCTGTAGCAGCCTCCACACCACCCACCTCAGGCGCACCTTCGCTGTCTTCTCAGCCGTCCCCATCCATCCCCTCTACCTCCATGCCTCCTCAGCAGATACCTCCAGCAGGTCCCCTGTCTCTTATCCAGTCAGGAGCGCAGAGGCTGCCCTCACCTCATTCCCCACTGCAAGGCCTGCCTCAACCGCCTCCACCCTCTCAAACCGGCCCTCAGTCCCTGCAGCCTCCACTACATGGCCCCATGCCGCCCATGGGCCACCCTCTGCAGGCAGGGCCATCACACATGCCTCACCCTCACGCTTTACCCGCTCAGTCTTTCCCAATGGGTCAGTCTCAGGTCCCCCCTTCTGCTCTCACCGGTCAGGTCCAAGCCACCTCCCTGTCTCAGCAACAGCGACCTCATACCCCTCCATCCCAGTCGCAGTCCTCCTCGCAGAGCGGCAGCCAGCCTCCCAGAGAGCAGCCTCTTCCGCCCGCACCATTGCCTATGCCCCACATCAAACCTCCACCAACCACCCCTATCCCACAAATGCCAAACCCTCAATCACACAAGCATCCCAGCCACCCCCCATTCCCGCAGATGCCTTCCAACTTGCCCCCTCCCCCCGCCTTGAAGCCCCTCAGCTCTCTATCCACACATCACCCTCCCTCCGCCCATCCGCCACCACTTCAGCTCATGTCTCAAAACCAGCAGCTCCAGCCTCCACCAGTGCAACCTCCAGTGCTAACCCAGTCCCAAAACCTTCCGGCGACAGGAAGTCAAGCTCCACCGCCGGCACCTCCGCTCCCTTCCTCTTCCTCTGCCTCGCACTCAACGCCTTCTCAGCCCCCGTTCCCTCCTCATGCCTTCATGCCAGGCAGCTCGCCCGTCCTGTCACCCTCTGTTGTTTCCTCCTCTGCAGCGAGCTCAATGGCTACGCTGCAGCAGCCACCCTCCTCCGTATCCATGCCCCTGCCTGCATCAGTCACTGCACCCTGTCCGGGACCCTCCACTGTGCCACCTGTACAAATTAAAGAAGAGCCTCTGGATGAGGCAGAGGAGCCAGAGAGTCCTCCACCACCACAGAGGAGCCCTTCACCTCCACCCACTGTCGTCAACACTCCCAGTCACGCCAGCCAATCTGCACGGTAACAATTTAGTATATTCATTAAACATATTAATATTTTTATTATAAGATAAAATCATAAACCAAAAAAAACATTAAATAATAATGTATTATTATTATTATAAAAATATTAAAAATGATCATTTTATTTGATTGCATTTATTAGAACGGTATACTAGTCATTTATATTTTTGATTGTAGGAAGTAATTTTTTTTAAACTAAATAAAAATATTTTACTACATTTATTAAAATTATATATAATAATATTATAATATACATGATAAAACAATACAAAAAAAATGCAATATCAATATATATAAATAAATAAAATTTTATTTTTTATTATGAATAAAATATTATATTTATTAAAATTGTGTATTAATAATGATACGCATTTTTGTGCTCTGTGCAAAATGTACTTGTTTAAAAGTTGTTAAATAGCACTATTAATGTAGTGTTCTAATTAAACCTGCTTCGGCTCCTCTGCATTCATCAAGCGTGGACAGGACACAGATTAATGACTGCTTCATAGCACTGAAAGCCTCCATCAGAACATGAGCATGTCTTTGTGGAGCTGCTGTGGCCTTGTCTCTCACTCCCTTGCAGTGAATAGCAATAAGCTCACTAATGCACAGAGAGAACAGCTCATTATGGCACTAGCGATTAAAAAGACTGATTGAGTGGCTCTTTTGCAGTATAAACGAGAGGACATGCCAGAAGTTATTTATTTGTCACAAAGTTAATTGCATTGCTTTTCAAATGGCTGCAAATTCAGCCTGTGAAAAGATTTCTGCACTTTCATATCTTATGTCACATAAGAAGAAAGGTTTCACACAGCAAAATGACGCTGACAGTATTCATTCTCAAAGATTATGCTGATGGTCTTTCCATCTATCCTGTTTACAGGTTCTACAAGCATCTGGACAGAGGTTACAACACATGTGCCAGAACAGACTTCTACTTCACACCACTGGCCTCGTCAAAACTGGCAAAGAAGCGGGAGGAGGCACTGGAGAAGGCCAAGAGGGAAGCGGAGCAGAAAGCACGAGAAGAGAAAGAAAAGGAGAGGGAACGAGAAAAAGAAAGAGAGCGGGAACGGGAGAGAGAGAAGGAGGCTGAGAGAGCTGCTGTAAGTTTTGGTCTAACGTGTTGCATAAAAGTTGAAATGCAACTTTATTCGATGATTTCTGCTCAAATTGTTCATTATCGATTGCTTGCTCCTAAATGTCCTCTCTGTCTTTACAGAAAGCTTCCAGTTCTTCTCATGAGTGTCGAATGGGTGAACCCCAGATGGTGGGATCAGCTCATATGCGGACATCTTTTGATCCACCACCCACCACCATCGCCACTGTGCCCCCTTACATCGGCCCTGACACACCCGCTCTGCGCCAGCTCAGCGAATACGCTCGTCCCCACGTCATGTCTCCCACCAACCGCAACCATCCCTTCTTCGTCTCACTCAATCCCGCAGACCCTCTCCTGGCCTACCACATGCCAGGCCTGTACAACACAGACCCCTGCATGCGTGAGCGTGAGCTGCGGGAGCGAGAGATACGGGAAAGGGAGATCCGCGAGAGGGAGATGAGAATGGAGAGGATGAAGCCGGGCTTCGAGGTCAAACCTCCAGAATTGGACAGCCTGCATCCTTCCGCCAACCCCATGGAGCACTTTGCCCGACACGGGCCCATTGGTCTCCCGCACATGGCTGGCCCACATCCATTCGCCTCCTTCCACCCGGGCCTGAATCCACTGGAGCGGGAACGACTTGCTCTGGCCGGGCCGCAGCTACGGCCTGAGATGACGTACCCCGAACGGTTGGCCGAGAGGCTACACGTCGAGAGGATGGCCGTGGCTAACGACAACATCGCACGGCTCCAGATGTTCAACGTGACGCCACACCACCATCAGCACTCGCACATCCATTCACACCTACACCTGCACCAACAGGACCCACTGCACCAAGGTGAGGGACCTTTCACTCTAATGTTGTGTGCTGGATTGTTGTATTAGGCCCACATGGAATCTCATGCATATCTCTTGTTTTATGAAATATATTGGCTAATTTGATTATGCGTTCAGCTGCAATTAAAAGTGCAGTATTCTCAGCTATGAGAACATACTTGATTGAAATCATTTCACAGAATTCCACAAGTGATCACGCAAAAATAGCCCAAAAATGTGAAAAATCTTCACAGGTTCCATCTGGGCCACTGAAGGATAATCTTTTGAATTGAAAAAAAAAATAGCAATGGCTTAATTTCCAGGCTAAAAAATACTTTAAAATAGGGATATATTGAAATTCTGGCTGGTAATTGTTTTCATGTTATGACTGATAAAAGGCTGATATAAAAATTCTATATATTGTCTAAATAAATTAAATTTAAAACACAGAAAATTCAATTCAGGTGGATTTAGGCATCACCACATTATAATACACAGTATGAAAAATGCACCAATATAAAAATTTTGGCTAATAATCATAAGCTAGTAATTATTTTCATATTGCCGATAACCAATAAATGGCTAATATTAAAATTCTATATTTTGTTAATATCAATTAAAAATAACACTTAAACAATATTATAATGTACAGTATGATAGATTATAAATAGATATTAATTTTCAGATTAGCTCAAATATTGGCTGATACAGATACATTTAACAAAAAATCTTCAACATCGGCCGATGACCATATGATGTTGATGTGTCATGCATCCCTACTATTAAATATTATTGAACGCTTGTCTTTTAAGCATGATGTTCATTTTGAATGTCAGTGCTGTGAATAGTAAGTGTGTGTGTTTCTATATAATACTGACTGTGTACCATTACAAAAAGCTACTGACACGGCGAAGGTGGTGGTGAATGTCTTGTGTGTCCCCCAGGTTCTGGGGCACATCCGCTAGTAGATCCGCTGGCCGGCGGACCGCACCTTGCCCGGTTCCCCTACCCACCCGGAGCCATCCCCAACCCCCTGATCGGACAGCACCCACATGAACACGAGATGCTCCGGCACCCTGTGTTCGGTAAGACACATACGTGAACATCTCTATCATTCTAGCACTTTGTCGAGGCATTAACTAATCAATTTTCCCATGTCATCTGTAGGCGCTCCATATCCCAGAGATCTCCCAGGTGGACTCCCACCACCCATGTCAGCGGCTCACCAGCTGCAGGCCATGCATGCACAGTCTGCAGAGCTACAGAGATTGGCCATGGAGCAGCAGTGGCTACACGGTCATCACCACATGCACGGAGGCCCTCTGCCAGGACAGGAGGACTATTACAGGTAAGTCCTGCAGCCAAACTTTTGCTGGAATGTTTATGTGCTTCAGACATCTGTCATAGTACTCTCTTCTCTTACTATTTTCTAGCCGGTTGAAGAAGGAAAGTGACAAGCAGCTGTGATGTACCGAGGACTCCCAGAGCATCAGCAGGACACAGGAGGTCACAGCAGAACAGTCACACACGGGAACTCCTAGGAACGTTTTCAGTTCGGTGGAGTGACGGGGATTGTCTGAGGAACCTTCTTTCTGTTGTCAGCTTTCTTCACTATTCCGGACTTTTTTTTAAGACATTGTTTTTTTCCCGGGGGGTTATATATCGTTCAAGTAGTGACAGCGTCCTCAAGACTGATTGTGACTTTCCTGCATGAACATACTCTGAGAAGCTTCCCTGACGTCTTTTGTAGGTGCTAGAAAACCAGATACTTTGTCACTGTGCTAATTGGGGGAAAAACAAAGGAACAGAACAGTCGGGCCATTATATCTGAAAAGTGCTATCTTAAATTCAATGTTTATTTTAATACATTGTAGGAGGTTTTCATAATGTTAAGAAAAGCTGCAGCATGGCGTTTTTTGAGTCTGTAAATAGTATATAAATATATATATATATATACATATATAATTATTACTATTATTATTATAATTATTATTAGGTGTGGATTCGTAACCGAGTCGTTAGACCTCCGATATAATAATTTTCGCAAGTGTCATCCCTTGTTTCAGAGGGGAAGGAGATGGCACTGTTAGAGCAGGTAACCATGTCAGATGGTTCAGTCCATGGAAACGGGGTTGGCTGGGTAGAATGGTACCAGATTTTAATCCAAACACCTCTAGAGGTCAAAGCTCAGATGACGGTTTTTTTGTTTGTTTGTTTGATACATTTCATATATATCGACAGTCTGCAACAAACACTCATGACATCATGACCATATTTTTACTTTCATGGCTGAACTCAAACCGAGTTGCTTGTAAAAACACTTGAAGGAGGAGGATATGCGGTGCCTCGTAAGTATTGGGGCAAGTAGCCCATTTAGAAAGAATAAATATTGCACTGATTAACCTCAGTTTTTGTTATTAAACTATAATTGGCTTTCTTATGGCTTTTTAAGTGTATTTCGAAAGCCCTTTGCTCTGTTTTCTGTGTACCAAAGTTGAATGGCATTCAGTTTTGCAGCTGGATAGGTCCTCAGTGCTTAGAGATTGCGAAACCGACCGGACTGCTTTAAGTAACAGTATGACATCTTGATGCATATTTTTTTACTTCTAGATTTACACATTGTCAAAGGGTGCTGGAAAAAGATAGCAATGCCCCCCGGTTTGTCTCCTGACATCCTGGCGCAGTTAGTTTCCCAACCTACTGTACAGATTCATAGAACCATTCTCACTGTGAAGCCCGGGGGAAGAGGGTGGCTTGGATTGGAGTCTGTGTACCCGTGTGTGCATGTGTTCACAGTAGTAGTGGAGATGATGACTGTGTTTGAGCTGCTCTCTGCATTCCTGACACTGCATTACCTATGATGCATGATGCCTCTTCAGTTGCTCTCCATCATGTCGAGGCTGTTTGATAGCAATCATCGACTGTTACATGCAGTATTTTTGTTGGGTTTTGTTTGTTTTCTCCAGATCCATCAGAATTAATATTCATTTTTTGAAATGAACATTTTCATTTTTCGAGCTTACAGTTCAAAGTACAGTCAATGCCCCTAGTACTGTTTTTAATACTCCCCTTTTGGTTTTCAAAAAAAGCCATTGTGCATCCTTTGAAGAGTATGCCTAGAAGCCTGTTTTTAGCAGTATACGCCCAAAGCCGATCACTTTCTGTAATTGGACTGTCATATATCTTTTAATCTGTCTCAGATGTATACAGCATTTTACTTTTGTTTCAAGCATTTTCTCCTTTTGTCCCTCTTTTGTGTCTTAAACCTTTGATGTTGAGTGTTGTCAATGGTTTAGCTTCTTGTTTCAAAGCGGCAATAGCAGAATGTACATTCTGACTGCTAAGATTTATATATACTGGTATCTTGAAGCTTATTGTATATATTAGTAGTCGCCATGGGATGACAGTGTAAACAAAAAAGTAGAGATAATTAAGGCAGATTGTGAGTCCAGTGTTCTCCCCAATTGAGTATTTTGTAATTTTTTTGACAAATTTGTGGAATTAAAATAAAACTAAGTTACACCACATGGAAACTTGATTTCTAGTTAATATCACTTTTTGTTAAATGACATGGCAAAAGTAAATGTTCATGCTGACAAAAAAAGTACTGGGTTGAAGTGTTTTCTGTCTTCAAGTTAATTCCTGGTCTACAACTAAAGCTGGGTTGAGTGGCGGGTTTATATGAGTGAATATAAAGATTATTGCTCATAAGTGTGTTGTGTTGACCATATCATGCATATTGTGCTGCTCTAAAGTAATGCTGTTGTCCATCATTTTCCAAGCACAATCATTCTGGGAAACGAGCTCATAAAGTGAATTCTAAGAATGGTTCCCTCGGTAACAATAAATGGGAGACCAAAAATGGCTTCTAATCCACAAGAATGCTCCCATTCAGTTACCATGCATTAAAACATCTTAACATTGTTTGAATGTACAGTACGAGCAAAAACCAGACTATCTGGATGTTTCAACATGACTGTGATCTTGTCTTTTTCTTCTTGACTCAACCCATAAACGGCTCTTTATGCACAAGATTTTCACTAAACCAAAGAAAAGAAAAGCACTAAAATCCTCATTTTGCAAACATGAATACAAAAATATATATATTTGCTTGAACTTTTCCTGTGCCGATTATAGAAAAGGAATATAGTTAGTAAAATTAGGGTTGGGTGGATATGTGCATGTTACAATGTTCATGATCTTCTCTATAAACCTACCTCATTGCTAATATAGAGTTTAGACAGTCACTTGCATTTTTCATAAACTAAGTACATTAAATATTTAATGAACAATTATTATGTTTGATTATGCTCCTGTTCTCCTGCAGTTTGCAGTGCATTGCAAGTGCAAGTATTTGAGTTTTAATTAGGCATGTCTGTGTGCATGTCTACTTGGTTTAATTAAACATTATTTACAAAAACAAAAGAATATAGGCAAGCATAGTGAAAATGGATATTTGACAAAAAATGCATATGTATGTGTATAAAATGTATTAATAGATTTACAAACAAGAATTCATATTTACAAAAATGTAATTCTAATATATATTTAAAGAAATCTGGAACTGAATGAATTCATATTTTTAAATATATATATATAAGTATACATTTGTGTGTGTATATATACAGTGGGTACGGAAAGTATTCAGACCCCCTTAAATTTTTTAAGAATTCATATTTACAAAAATGTAATTCTAATATATATTTAAAGAAATCTGGAACTGAATGAATTCATATTTTTAAATATATATATAAGTATACATTTGTGTGTGTATATATACAGTGGGTACGGAAAGTATTCAGACCCCCTTAAATTTTTCACTCTGTTATATTGCAGCCATTTGCTAAAATCATTTAAATTATTTTTTTTCCTCATTAATGTACACACAGCACCCCATATTGACAGAAAAACACAGAATTGTTGACATTTTTGCAGATTTAGAGTGAAAAATTTAAGGGGGTCTGAATACTTTCCGTACCCACTGTACATATACATTTGTTTGTGTGAGCAATATCGCTCTCGTACTCGAGTGATATTGCGTTTATACAACAGTTCGACGGAACGTGTGTGTAATTAAACAAGAAACAACGGAGTGTCTAATAAAACCCTCTTTTGTGCGGAACTACTTCCTTCCGCCACGTATTCAAAGCTCAAGTTGATAGTTAAACATACATCAATTTTAGAATTCATATCAAGGGCATGTGCTGCTTCAGTCAGGTTATTAGTGAGAAATAATGAGGTTATAAGAGAGAAGCAATGCGACAAGGCATGCATCCAAATGAGAGAGAGAGAGAGACTGCGAAGCTAGACGTTTCTTCTTATGTTAACTAAATATTAACAAATTTCCCTTTGTCCTTTGATATACAGAGATCACATCAGCTAGTTATTAGGTTGTTTTGGCTGTTCGGAGTGTCTAATAAAACCCTCTTTTGTGCGGAACTACTTCCTTCCGCCACGTATTCAAAGCTCAAGTTGATAGTTAAACATACATCAATTTTAGAATTCATATCAAGGGCATGTGCTGCTTCAGTCAGGTTATTAGTGAGAAATAATGAGGTTATAAGAGAGAAGCAATGCGACAAGGCATGTATATATACACACACACGTTTATACATTTATTTAAAGTTTGACCTCATTCATAGAATTATACTTTATATATAAATCACTGAGATTTATACTTGTTAGATTTTATTGAATTTTTTGGCAGCAGAAACATTTGTAACAAGTATAAAATAGGCAGTATTTTGCTGCTATATACAGGAAGGGAAATACATGAATATAAAGTGTGCCTACATTTCACAGTGCTTTTGCATGTTACATGCCACTTGCAATTTGTATTCACACGGTGCAGTGAATAAATGCTTATACATCCTCATAAAGTGAACCTAAAGGTCTTGCAGAACAATTTTCAAATCTGTCTGTCAAGTGTGTCTGCAATTTGTTTCTGTCTGGATAGCTTGAGGGGGCGAGCGGTTCAGTGTGAAAAAAAAGAGGCCTTCTTCAAAGAGGCCATCTTGAAGACCGAAACACACAGTAATGATTTCTGTTCTCTCTCTGCGGTTGGCTGGTTCTCTTTATGAGGATAGTGTGCAGTCAGTGAGTATTATTAGGCAGCTGTTGTTGCTGTACGTCCCTGTGGTGTTAGTCACCGTGTGTGGACGAGAAAGCTGCTCCCTCTGCTTAATGATATTCCACTCTCACATTCCTGTCATAGCAGATCTCTATTCCCTCATGTGCTCTGCGGGACTACATTCACATTTGGCCGGTCCTGTGCATTCCACACCCAGTCTACGCCAGCCGTGTGCACACGCTCTCTCTTTCTTTCCACCCTCCTCCCTTTGCTTTTCGTCTTTTTTTCTGTCCATGATGCTCTCTGTCTCTCAGTTGGATTACATTGTTATCCTCAGAGATATATGAAAGCTCCATTTCACACTTATCGTCTGTGGCAGAGTCTCAAACATTTGCTTTGTGATAGTGTCAGTAATAACTTAAGCCTCTTTGGGCCACCTGCAGGCTCTCATATGTACAGTATGAACCTTGTGATCTTGTGTCCTAATAGTAAAATTATTTTTCATATCTGTTACATAAGGAGCAAAGCACCATTGTGATATCGGTATATTTGATTGCATTTAAGTTGTTAAACCTCTATCAAAAAATGTAGTGCCTAATTGTGAGTTTTGTGTTTTCTTCGAAACCAAGTAGAAGTATTGCTGAGGTTTAAAGGGGTAATTTTTTATAATTCCCTCCCAAGGTACACTTATCAAATGTTTTTTGTTTCTCCATTAAAAGTATTTGAAATGAGTAACAGCACTAGCTGGAGGTTTGCTGTCAGATGCAATATAGTTGGTGGCGGTGCTGCTCCATTCTTTAATTAAAGCTTTTTTGCAAAGTCTGTATTGCATCATGAGAAGATCACAAAGAAACCCACACTGAAATGTGCTGCACAAACTGTTCTGATCTGACTGAAATAATCAGACTTTGCTATGCAGAGCCGTAGGTGCTACATAGCCAGTAACATCATGGTTTGACAGACTTTCCCACATTTTCTCTTTACATACATTTTTCTGGTGTTTAGGAATAATAATTTAAGTCATTTATTTCTGTTTGGTTGTCTGTTAATAATTTAGCACCATACCAGCTACCATGGCTATATTTATGGCAAGAGGCAAATTAAAAATAAAAGGAAAAAAAGATGCTGATTTGCTGCTCAAGAAACATTTCTTATTAATAATGTTGAAAACAGTTGTGCTGCTTTATATTGTTATGAAAAGCATGATAGACAACCATTCAAAAGTCTGGAGTAAAAAAATCTCTTAACAGAACTAAGAACCGATTTAAAACTTAATTTAAAATAGAACACTTTTTTTATTACATTTTAAATTTGTTCTTTTGAACATTCCATTCATCAAAGAATGCTTTTATTATTTATTACCGTCACAAGAATAAATTACATTTGAAATGTATTCAAAAAGAAAACCACAATTTTAATGTGTAATAATATTACTATATTACTGTTTTACTAAAAATGCTAATGTAAATGCTACTGTATGTATATATATATATATATATATATATATATATATATACTCATGGCTGTATTAGATCCAAAGGGTGCTTCTACTAAATACTGAGCAAAGGGTCTGAATACTTAGGACCATGTGATATTTCAGTTTTTCTTTTTTAATAAATCTGCAAAAATGTCAACAATTCTGTGTTTTTCTGTCAATATGGGGTGCTGTGTTTACATTGAGGAAAAAAAATTAACTTAAATGATTTTAGCAAATGGCTGCAATATAACAGAGTGAAAAATTGAAGGGGGTCTGAATACTTTCCGTACCCACTGTATATATATATATATATATGTGTGTGTGTGTGTGTGAGTATGTATGTATAAAAATCTAAATCTGGCCTCATTTTAATTATCTGTGCTGAAAGAGCTTACAGACAACAAATGTAAAGTTAATCACTTACTTTTCATCGATTATTTTATACAAAATAACTGTTTTGTTGCATACCATGCATACAGTGTGTATTGAAAAGAATCCCCCCCCCCCAAAATAATCAAATTTTGTTGTTTTGCAGCTTGAAATGAAAACGAACACAGTTTTTGTTTTATCCAGCTCTATTTACTAGGATATAACACCAACATAAATAAAAAACAGAATCACTGAGTTGGAAAAAGGACCCCCCCCCCCCCCCCCCCCCAAAAAAAAGACAC
>NW_015505349.1:126110-135224 GCF_001515645.1 Sinocyclocheilus grahami | reverse complement strand
TCAAATTTAACTGAACTTGAGCAGTTCTGCAAAGAAGAGTGGGCAAATATTGCAAAGTCTAGATGTGTAAAGTTAGTAAAGACATTTCCCAACAGACTAAAGACTGTAATTAAAGCAAAAGGTGATTCAACAAAATACTGACACAAAGAGGTGATCCTTTTTCCAACTCGGTGAGTCTTTTTTTTCTTTTTTTTCTGACATGTTGGTGTTATATCTTTCGCTTGGATGTTATAAGTTGCACTGAGTAAATACAGCTGGATAAAACAAAAACTGTGTCCGTCTTCATTTCAGGCTGCAAAGCAACAAAATTTGAGTAATTTAAATGGGGGGTAATTCTTTTCTATACCCACTGTAAATGATAGAAATACAATAATTTCCTGTGCTTTCGATTCAAAAGTAGTTATTGGATTTAATGTGAGTTTTTAACTTTAATGTGCAATGCCATAATAATGAAATCCCAACTCTGAAGTAGGAGCTTCCCAAGTGCACTTGGCGGCAGGATATGTTCTGCTTCCTCCTTACTACCTCGCCATGACGTTGTGAATGTGATGTACAGTATTCATCTGTTTGACATTTTCACAGCTTTTGAACCTTATACATAATCTCTTCATGTTCCTAAAGTTTTCATATTAAGTTTTCAAGAGTAAGTTTTCATAGCACATTTTATTACTATTCTAAAAGTGTTTCTCACTTCTAATTCTCTTGATAAAACGGTAATCTTACTAAAAGCCTGTGTGAATTCGCGCTGGGTCATTATAACAACTTGAGAAAGACATTGATTATCTTCTTACAACAGATTGCCTTAAGGTGTGCTGATCATGTTGAGATTCACAGCGATGCAGCTTGAATATGAATGCATAAACTCTCATGCCCCTAATAAAAGAGATGTTAAACCCATACTGTTAAGATGTTGGCCTGTGGTGGCCCCGAGGACTTTGGGTGAAACCACATGCAGGAACTAGATGTTCTCTGGGGCCGTAGAGACAGGGAGCACCCTGACCTTGTGTTTAATGAGCGTCCTGTGATAGATCGCCATGCCAATGCTCTCACTCGCCTCTCTGTGGGGCTGTCCGATTTCCCAGGCGCAGATAGATTGTTCTTTGTTTTTCTTCACACCTACACAGTGCAATTAATCTTCCCCGAGTCCATCTCCATGCCTGAATCTGGCATAGCAGACACCGCTTGCACCGCCAGGAGTAAATACGCCACGGCCTGCTGAAAATATCAGAAACAAGATGTTAAAATGCAAAGCTGATTTGGCCTCTTGCACCTTTAACTCTGAAAAAAAGTTTATTATTTATCTTTGCTCCACTGAGTAAGATTCATTTTGGTTTCAAATTATTTCAAACCTAGAGTTTCATCAACAGTCATCTTGCATCAATTAAAAAAAGTATGTTGATCTGCTGAATTGCCAATTGCGTGTTTTGCATTAATAATTACAACATACTGTGGAATTTAAAGCTAGATTTCTTGCTCCTTTTGAGCCAATGCAAACAAAAGCAGTGTTTCCTATTTTAAACCAGCAATTTCTGAGGCAAGTATCATAAATTTAAGAGGCAATGGAGCGCTGAGCTACCTCAAAAATGTATTCAGAATAAACATAACAACTGAAGTGACAAAGTTCACTTTAGCCATTGTTTTAATCATTGTGCATATAATGTAAAGTATGTTTTTTGCTTTCATGCATGGTAGCCCAATAATGAGTAAACCAGTTAAGCGTGACCTCCAGCCTGAGGCCGTTTCGACAGATTTCATTGGTCATGTCAATCTAAGTTTTGATTGGCACAATGCCAAAAGAAATACCAACCCCAACTCTGCCCTAATCCCTTAACTTAACCTTAGTAGCATAGCATTACTGTTATCATGATCGGATCCATCCATCATTTTTGTAAAGTCTAAACTTTGGAAAGATGGAATGGGGCTCTCCATTATTTTTTCAGTGCTTATTGGTCGTACTTTGAATTGAATTACATGGAATACTGACCGTTTCCCAGCCTATACAACTGTAATACAGTCATAGGTTAGTTTTACAGAAGCGTGTACATTTTGCGGCCCTGTTTGAGCGTCATGTCAACTTCCGGCGACATGTGATTTTGGGTGGAGTTCACTAATCTATACATCATATATAATAAGTTCCATGTTTGTCAAGCTGTGGTCGATAGGAAGTGTTTGGAATGGCACAAATGTGATTATTTTAACCTGACGTTGGGCAAATCAGAAATTAGTGATACCAAATGAATAAATCGACTTGCAACAAGTTTTTGTTCTCAAGAAAAAAAAAAGTTGAAAACATGTTGACTTATGGGGTCAAGATTTCTGCTCATCCAGAAGTAATGTGTTTTCATTTACATAACATGAAGATAAAGCAGAACATATAGTTGAGCTCAAGGATATGTTGTTTATTTGCTACAAACTGCCACAAACAAAAATCTTAAATCTTTCAAAGACTATTGCCATGACCCTTGCAAAACTTTTAATAAATACAGCAACAAACATCTTCCTTAGAAGCGTTTGTTATGGCAGCCTACTACCTAAAGCAGTGGTTCCCAACACTGGTCCTGGAGGCACCCCAACACTGCACGTTTTGCATGCCTCCTTAATCAAACACGCCTGATTCAGGTCATCAGCTCATTAGTAGAGACTTCAAGACTTGAAATTGGTGTGTCAGAGAAAGGAGACATGCAAAACGTGCAGTGTTGGGGTGCCTCCAGGACCAGGGTTGGGAACCATGGACCTAAACAGCTTTGTTGTACAGCAGACCAATATAAATGAGTGGGACTGGTTTTCAGCCAGCTCTTGTCTATTTGTGTACACTAGATGGTCCTTGAACAGTCTGTGAACTTGTTGAAGTGTTTACATTCAACCCTTTGGTGTTGTTCGGTCATTTTTGATCGGAAAATGTTTTTTTGAAATTGCGATGCGGACTTAATTCGAAAAAGCTAAATGGTCGTAAAAAAAATAGTCACACTGTGTGTTGATCCCGGTCAAAAATGACCCCCATTGGAAATGAATGGGAAAATGCAAAAATACGAAAATACAGAGAATTGTAAATTAAATAAATTAAGCAGTTAAATAAATTAAACTCCATTCAGCGTTTTACCTACAGCCTTAACTTCCGCGCTGCTGCTTCCTTAAATCCATTCCACTTGGTTCACTCAGAGTCCATATAAATTAAACTCCATTCCGTGTTTTCTGTACTCGCGCACCACAGCAACGTTAACAAAGCATCTTATTAGCATCTCTGCTGCTCAGGTGGGTCTGGCTGTGTGCTCACATACTGTCACTAAACAAGCTGCTATTTAGGTGAATGTTCATCATTTGTTCACCTGTTGCTTTTAAAGGCATCAAATATAGTATTTGTTGCAGAATTGAATTACAGTTACACTATGTTGGACCCAACCACATTTTTGTTGCTTCCGACGCCCATAACACACAAATGAACTGATGTGGCTGTAACAATATTGCAAAATATTTATCAGATTCACCTCTGATAAAGCATTCATGTTCATTTTTGTTACATTTTTGTTGAATTTTGGTGTTGTGTGTCTAACAAAATGTCTTTCTTTGAGTTCATGTTTGATGTAGTAAAATTAACGCAAAAACTGACATTTCAAACCAACATTTAAGTAAAAAAAATCAAACTTTTTTTCAAAACTTTTACAAACAGTTGTCTTTGAGAATGTCTAAATATATATCCAAGTCCACAGCTTAATAAAAATAAGTATTTATGCCAACTACAGAATTTATAATCCTGTTTATGTAGCGCCATATAGGAATCTAGTGGCTAAACCATGGAATTGCAGATGTTATTCTTTTTTTACTCCCACCAGATGGCACTAATCTGCCTTCAAAAATTTGATTTTAAAGGCATTGTCTCTATTTTAACATGAAATACATAATTGTAATGAATAAATATGAAATATTAGATAAAAAAAATTATTATAATCATTGCATAAATATTCATTAGTATCATGAAATTCTCTCAAAATACAAATTTAAAAAGAAAAAATATTATTGAACAAAAATATATTACATTGATTTTACTGAAAATAAAAAAAAGTTACATTTCAGTTGTTGGGTCACTTTTGACCGCGAACAACACAAGTGTGACCCCCAAATGAACAATACCAGAGGGTTAATTATTTTCTTCGTCTTTCTCCTGTCTATTGCATGCTAAAAAATAAGATTGATATTTCAAGATGAACACTACTGTTCAAAAGTTTGGGATTAGTAGGATTTTTACAAATGTTTTTTAAGAAAAGTCTCTTATGTGCACCAAGGCTGCATTTATTTGATCAAAAATGCAGTAAAAAATATGAATGCAAATTAAAGCTTACATATTTAAATTATATTTTAATATATTTTAAACTTTATTTATTCCTATGAAAATACAATAATCAATAATCAGAATAATCTGCAGTGTAGCTCTTCAACAATGTTTTTTTATTTTTTATTTTTTTTTACTATAGCAGCTGCAACTGTGCTATTGTGAGAAATCTTGTATTCATTTAACTAGCTGTAGTTACTAGTGGTGGTAATGTTGCAGATTCATATTAATATTATTCATCTATATATTATGGCAGTGGAGGAACAATCCTGCTTTGTTTTTTATAACAAAGGTTGTTTATTATCTGAATGTTAATGCTCCATAATTGCTGTAGTTAGTTACAATTTTTTTTAAAGAAACAATATATGTTTATGTCGGCAGTGGTATTTTAGAATTATTTGTACACTTATAGTTTTTATTAGTATTTTGGGTTAACTATTTGTATTTTTCATTTTAATCTGTTTAATTTGTAGTGATTTTGTTGTTTTTGTTTTTAATATGACTAATTAGGGTTAATTCATTTTTCTTTCAGTTTGTTTTAGTTTTAGATCAGTTTTAGTTTTTTTTTTTTTATAGTTAGTAATTTTAGTGCTTCAGCTTAAACTTGTTTCAGATAGTTTTTAAAGGAATAATAGTTCACCCAAAAATAAACTTTTTAATCAATTTTTAATCATTTTAGTAAATAGGAACTGTCATGCCTGACGTCTTCTATGTCCAAATGAAGACATGAACAACATGAGGGGGAGTAAATGATGGCAGAATTGAATTAATTTGATGTCTAGGGGCAAGTTACAGCTTTGGTGTTCAAACCACTGAATCCAATCGTTGCATTCATTTCAGCGCCACCTGGAGGCCGCTGGAGGACCTGTGTCTCGGGTTAACAACGACTGACTGGAATGTGGACTCAATTCTTTTGTCTGCCCAAATAGGAGCATACCACATCCTACAGAAAACACCACATAGTAACACTAATAATTTAATCTAGATAGTCGCATAAATTCCGCTATTTGGTTTATGCCTCCTTTTCAAATACAAGCAGAAAGAGTCTCCGGTGATGTGTACTGTGATATGATTCCATTCTTTTAGACGCCACGTGACTGTCTTGAACTTGGCCTGAGCGCGCCCTCTAGTGGATAACAACACAACTGACATAGAGCTGATTATTTTAACAGTTTGTCTGCTCGTTTGTCTCTCTCTCTTTTTTTTTTTTTTGGTTTATCTATCAGGGGTTTTTTTCTTTTCTTAATATAAATATTTAAATGCAATCTTTTTCCTCAGAGCCATGGTATAATATTAATGGAGGGGGAAAACAGTCTATGCTGGTTTGCTGGTCTATTGGTGTTAAAAGGTCATTTAGGCACTCTTCAATCTGTTCGTTTGGGGGACTCAATGGTCACGTATCTTTTATTTTATTTGATCTTATTTTATTTGATAATTGTATTTTATTTCACTTTATTTAGCCTACTTTTTATTTTGCTAGCTGTAACTTACTAATGTTTGCATTTATTTATTTATTATTATTTGCTTTTTTTATTTTTATAAAAAATTTTGTATTTTTCATGTTAATTTTAATTCTATTAGTTTTATTTATTTATTTTTTACAATTACTCTCTTTTATTTTTTTTATTTTAGCACAGCAGGGATAGTTTAAAGCAGCTTTATCTTTGTGTGCTTTTGTAAAGACCTGGGTCAGAATGTGCTTTTCATGATTTTGTATGTAGATGTTAGCGCTGTCTAAACAGTGTTAATCCAACTCACTCACATCCAGCCAAGGCAGGTGTGTCAATATTGAATGAATAGTGAGCTGCAGAGGAATTTGCTTTAGCTGTTTTCTCCTTGAATCACAGGAACTGCAGACAATAGATTTCCACTCAACAAATACCTTTTTTTTCTCTAGTTCTGCGACGTCATTTGCAAGCAAAAATACTATGCATTCCTTTAAGATGGATATAAGTAGATGAGCGTCTACAAATAGCCTCGATGAAGCTCACGTTGCTGAATCAGTCCGTTAAAAGCTGCTTGACTGATAATGGCTCCTCGGTTGACTAGACCTTGAGTAAACAGAGTGGAGGTGTGTGTACTCTGTGGTCAGTCATCATTTACTTCTGCTCAGCACATCACTATGTGGGAGCTTAAGAGAGACGAGACGATCCTCCATTTTAAATGGGATTCTTCCTTACCAGAAGAAAGAAAAGATGCACATGCACATTTCCTTGCTTTCCATAATATATTTGGGTTAAACTGTATATGTGATATGATTTTGTTTATATGCATATCTCTGTGCCACTCTCTGTGTGTTTATTTTGTCTCTCAGCCAGTGAAAAGAAGATAGGACGTGCTTCACATGCTGTATGCGGTTGTGTGGGAGTGTGTGAATATGTGATGTGAGTGTGTTTTTACTGCCTTATTTCCCTGGCTGATTTGATTTGATATTGGAGGGTTTGTGCTGTGTGAGCAGAGTGCTTGGGGGAGGATAGGGTTTGTAATGAGAAAGTGGTAAGGGTCGGCTCTGTAAAACTGCTTCTGATGGGTCTCCTCAACACATTTAATGAGGCCTGGGCTCCCTGTGTTCCCTAGACGACACGACTCCCTGCAAAACCTGGAGAGGAACTGTGTCCTGCTGTGCCACAATCCTCCCTGCCTCACTGTTTCTCAATGCCCATTAGCGCCCATTCATCCAGATGCATGGTTATGGTCCTGCCTGTAGAGGGACATGGGTTTTATGATTTGTTTTTGGTCAGTGCACAGGGATGTTTCACTAAGATTTGGCTATATAAATATATGTGGGATGAGGATCTGGTTTTGTGTTTTCTCTATATAAACAAATAGGCAGTGTTGCTTTTGGGCCATTGGCTAATGGCAGATTATTTTTTATTATGTGTTTTTATTTTGTTTTCAGACTTTTGATACCACAGATGATCCCCTGTGAGACTATATGAAGGCACCAATATACACTAACACTATATGGGAGACTTCTCTTAACTATTGAATTCAGGTGCCAAAGGTGTAAAGCAAGCCATGCAGTCTGCATGTACAAACATTTGTGAAAAAAAATGGGTCGTTCTGAAGATCTCAGTGAATTCAAGTGTTGTACTGTAATAGGATGCAATTATAGGGCCCTATGAAATCCAGTTAATTTTTTCCCCCAAATTCAGATTTATTTTTCTCCAAATCCAATTTTTTTTTTCATTTTCATTTTTATGGATTCTGTTTACATTTTTCTAGACTCTCTTTTAATGGTTAAATTTTATTAATCAAAAAGCATGTCTAGTTAGTTAATTGAAATTATTAAATGTACACAATTTAACAGTCATTTATTAAAAGTTTAACAAAAAATATATTTTAAGGCCCTTGATATAAGATCAAATTCAGTTTTTACCAAGTTCTGTGTTTTCCATTAATTTTCTAGATTCCATTTTAATGGTTTCATTACATTTTAATAAACATCTCTAAACAATATATTTTATAACAAAACTAATGTAGGCCTATTATTTTTTTCTTTTCTTTTTTTCCCAGAAATACTGTGTTTTGTATTTAAATTTTTTTCTGATAAATAAATTGTTGAATAATTTTTCTGGTAAATATTCCTTAATAATAATGTTTTTCTAATAATTTTATTATTATTAGTAGTAGGCTACTATCATTACGTTAAGTAATATATTTCTGTCACAGTTTCTTCATGTTAAACCGAACTTTTATTTTAATGGGTTGCTGTGAAGACCCTTAAGTTTCTGTTTGTGTATGATATGATGATAGTTTTTCTCGAAAGAAACTGTAAAATGCCCATGAAGTGACTCTAAGAGCAGTTCCAGTGATTATATTCATGTGCTCATATATTGAGACAGTAGAGGCTGAAAACCACGTCTGTGCCATTCACTCGCAGAGACACGCAGAACATGCAGGATTTATATTTAAATAGTATTTTTGCAGCTTAATAATCACAGACGCTCGTCCATATCGCCTTTTCATTTAAGAGTACTACTGACCTACTTATGATGTATTAACCCAGAATTTGGTCAATTCCACGACATTCTGCGTTACACAGTAAATTCCATTTTTTTGACTGGATTCCGCGATTCCGTCCGCATTTTCCACATTGCGGAAATCATAGGGCCCTAAAATTAGTTTATTTGTGAAATTTCATCCCTGCTAGATATTCCATAATCAACTGTAATTGGTTTTATTGGAAAGTGGAAGCATTTATGAACAGCAGCACCTCAGCCATGAAGCAGAACTGAATACCACATGGAGTCACAGAAATGGGGTCATCGAGTGCTGAGGCACCTGCTGCTAAAAGTTACCAATGTTCTGCTGATTTACAGCAAAAGAGATCTAAGTTACCACTGGCATTAAAGGGGTCATATGATGTTGCTAAAAAGAACATTAGTTTGTGTATTTGGTGTAATGAAATGTGTTTATGCGGTTTAAGGTTAAAAAAACACATTATTTTCCACATACTGTACATTATTGTTTCTCCTCTATGCCCCGCCTTTCTGAAACGTGTCGATTTTTACAAAGCTCATCGGTCTGAAAAGTGAGGTGTGCTTTGATTGGCCAGCTATCCAGTGCGTTGTGATTGGCCAAATACCTCAAGCGTGTGACGGCGGATTCGACGAAGGAGCGGCGGGCGGTCTTGTGGCAACCACATGTGACGACCCCGGGCTGGACTCCGCTTCGTCCACAGTGAAAGCCGATCCGGTGATCCACCGCGTGAAGCTTATGTATTTCCTCAGCAACCAGCAATCAGCTCCAGGCATGACGAAACGGATATCGTCCTCTTTTGGAAG
>NW_015505349.1:87730-126083 GCF_001515645.1 Sinocyclocheilus grahami | reverse complement strand
TGAAGCTTATGTATTTCCTCAGCAACCAGCACGGATCAGCTCCAGGCATGACGAAACGGATATCGTCCTCTTTTGGAAGGCCAAACAAAGTAGTTTTGCTTTCACAACGAAACACAGTGTCTCCACAGCATGACGGCGGTGGCAACAATACTACAGCGAGAATAAAAGTTACGCCTTCTTTCTTTGTGTGAACATTTGGGCGGCATTATGCAAATCTTCCCACATCGTGAGGTAGACATGTGGGGGCGTGTTAGAACGAGCCATTTTAGGTAGGTGTGGTTGACTCTTAACTTTTATAAAGAATATCTCTTTGGATTTGAGACTTTAGTCTTTACAACTTTACAGATCTTCTTTATGCACCAAGAGCTTGTAACACTCCAAAGAGAAAGGAAAAATTGAAATCGCATCATATGACCCCTTTAATATCAGCATCAAAAACTGTGCCACAGGAGCTTCATGGAATGTGTTTCCGTGATCGAGCGACTGCATGCAAGCTTCACATCACCAAGTACAGTGGCAAGCATTGGATGGAGTGGTGTAAAGCACACTGGACTCTGGAGCAGTGGAAACCTGTTCTGTGGAGTGACGAATCACGCTTCTGTTTGACTGATGGGCGAGTCTGTGTTTAACAGATTCCAGGAGTACATTGCATGCATGACTGCATTGTGCCAACTGCATACCAAGACATTTTGGACAATGCCATGCTTCCCACTTCTGAAAGAAAGGCCCTTCTCTTCCAGCATGACTGTGCCCCAGTGCACAAATCAAGGTCCATGAAGACATTGGATGAATCTGGTGAGGAATAACTTAACTGGTCTTTAAAAAGAGCTTCAACCCTGTCAAACACCTTTGGGATGAACTGGAACAGAGATTGTGAGCCAGGATTTCTTGTCCCAAATCAGTACCTGATTTCACAAATGCTCAACTGGATTTATGTACATATAATGTATATTTATGTATAAGGACCCATTTATACATTGTTTAAAAAAACATGCACGAAAAAAAGATACACACTACTGGTCAAAAGTGTGTTTCTTTTTTTTTCTTTTTTTGGAAATAAGTCTCTTATGCCCACCAAGGCAGCATTTCTTTGATCAAAATACAATTGAAAAGAACTATGTAAGGATAAGATACATTTTAAAAACGCACACACACAAAAACAAATTTCTGGGGTTTCGCACCTGTATTTGTTCCCCTCATTTCAGTGACAAATGATTTCTAAACAAGGCCTAGGTCGACGCTGGATTTACAGATCATTTGATACTGAAAGATGAAGAGGTCCCAGCGATAAAAGAAAAAAAAAGAAAAAAAGATACACACTACTGGTCAAAAGTGTGTTTCTTTTTTTTTTTCTTTTTTTGGAAATAAGTCTCTTATGCCCACCAAGGCAGCATTTCTTTGATCAAAATACAATTGAAAAGAACTATGTAAGGATAAGATACATTTTAAAAACGCACACACACAAAAAAAAATTTCTGGGGTTTCGCACCTGTATTTGTTCCCCTCATTTCAGTGACAAATGATTTCTAAACAAGGCCTAGGTCGACGCTGGATTTACAGATCATTTGATACTGAAAGATGAAGAGGTCCCAGCGATAAAAGATCCCGGTCATGAGCTGGAACCGCAGGCCGTAAGCACGGCACGCCTCCGGAGATCGGCTGTTTTCGGAGAGAATCGTAAAGCCGTATCTTACTTTTATAAATCTGATAAAACTAAAGACTCTTCGGAGATGCATCGAAAGATGCAAAACTATTTCATAGGTACTCAACATTAACATGAGATTGTCCGAAACTGTGTTGTGTCAACTAGATTAGTTTTTTCTTACTGTAAAAAGGGCTCTCAGTAGAATTAAATAATTATGGTAAAAGTAATATCAAATATAGTAAATTACGTTAAACAACTCCCGCCACGAATTACACAATTATGTAATATATTAGATTTAATAGTAGAATACTATTTCAAAATAACTGCCTAGCTTTTAAAAAGCTTTTATTGTGGCGTTTTTGATCAGCTAGGTCCTCTGTCGGCCAGGTTTCTTCGTGCTGTGTGGATTTGTAGGACAGAGTTCACCAAATCTGAACTTTGGAAGTAAAGGACAAAATTCTTTGTATAAGCTCTTGTGTGTTCTTTCCCAATCTGCTGTGTTCACACGCTTATGAATAGAATTGAAGGGAGCATAAGGTCCACCGTATTTTGTATTTCATTTGTATACCTATATGGTATTGTTTGTTGAAAAAATTTGTCATCTTTTCATAGCAACCCGTCTTTTCTTTCAAAGTCGCATTTGATGTTTTTTTTGTTCTGCAAGTAGGTTGTCTTCCAGTTTTGTCTTTGTTATGCCCCAGTACGGCCACCAGAAGGCATCATATCCAAAGAGTAGCAGAGGAAATATCTATCAGAGGTGTTCGCCACACTTCATGCACCAGCCACCCACACAGAGATGCAACTTCTGATCAACACAGACTGCTGCTGTTTTCATCTGCACTCTGACCTGCACTCACACTCCGCTTCCTCTCGCTTCTCTTACCGAGAGCAAAATGTCTAGTGCATGTGGAGTACAGTGTAGGTCAGTACTGTTAATTATTACTTCTTATATAACTTTTTATCCTTACTTTCAGTGTAACAATATATTTTTTTTTATCAAGAAGAGGCAACCATCCTTTTCTCACTTTTAATAAAAAATATTTTTTTAATGCAACATGATTTTATGTGGGTAGATACATTTTGTTTGAGAAATGTCTAACATGTTTGCCAAACTTATTTTTTACGACCGTTTTGCTGTTCTATCTCACATTTAGCCTTCCTTGACTTTGAATATTTCCTATCTTTATCACTAGGTGGTACTAGAGACGCATGCAGCGTCTGCCAGTCTAGAGTGGGCTTCATCAATGTGACTGACATCATTATGAATGGCACACATCAGTGTCTAAATGATGCTGGCTCTCTTTTCTCTGATTGCAACAGTTAGTGCTCATTTAACTCATTACAGCTGACAATTTGCTAGACATCAGTACAGTCATTATGTTGCCATTAACTGTTATGTTCATGCAGGAATAGTTCTAGCAATGCTGATATAGTCTCAGCCTCAGACGTCACGTCCACAGCCCGTTGGCTGAACGTCTGATGCATATGGCACACAAAATTGGAAACGCTATCGGATTAGTTGAATTATACAGGATTTCCAGGAGATGTGTGTGCTGCGTTCTTTAACATTCCGCCTGGAAACAAAGATGCAGTGATGCCAAACCCCCGCATGGAAGAAGAAAGCCGTCGTGTGAACAATGAGTGCTTATCAGGATCAACTAAACGCTGGATTTTCAAAAGTATATGAAATATTTAAAGTTTTGCGGGATATCATCTTTAAAATAAGTCTAAGAGTTTTACACACCTGTTTGTTACTGCGGGGACATTTCCACGGCCCTAAGCATGATGTGGCACAAAACAAACGTGATTGGTTGCTTTACCTGTCAGTCATATGACCTATTGGGCGGTCTTTGACCATTCAAAGCGGAGGTGAGAGGTGAGGACCTCATTCGTCACTCCACATGCCCAACAGGTGCAGTACCTGGCCATATGTAAATAATGACAAGCTGGTACTAGTTCGGTTTTGATATAGTGAACATGTTGAGATGTGACAGTAATGCAGGGTTTCTTAAATTTTGTGATCAAATGAGCAATTATGATATAACATAATACAATATTGAGTGTAATAATACTACTACAAGTACAACAAATAAGTGAAAAGTTTATTAGGAAATATACAAAAACTCCAAGGTGCTCTCTTTGCGTAAGATGCACCATTAACTCAAATTTAAATAGATTCAGCTTTATTAAAATAAATAAATTTTAATCATCATCATATTATTATTATTAGTATTATTGGAAGCAGTAATAATAATAATTTATTAAACCTTGAGCTCAAACGTTTATGCAGCTTCATTAAAAAGCAAATACATTTGATGAATAATTTAATAACAATTGTTTTATTATTGATAATAATAATAATAATAATAATAATAATTTAAGGCATGAGGTCAAATGTTAATTGATTCAGGTTCATTAAAATAAATAATAAATAATTCCTATAATTTTAATAACTGTATTTTTATTATTATTATTTTGGACCATCTGCTCCTGCATATGCGTTTTTTTTATGAACCTGTTGTGTGTACTCAAATCTCCAGTATGAATTTTGCAGCCAGAAAGTTTGAGAAACCCTCAACTCAATCACCTAAACATCATATCATTACTAAATAGTTATTAAATGATGTTGTTCTGATGAGGATCTATGAATTTTTGAAAATAACCTGACTTTCGTTTGATGTTTGATGAACCTGGCCGGCTCTGCAAATGATCTGATTTCCCTAAGTTTAGAGTTGAAGGCCTGATGAAGATGAGTAAAAAAACACAGGAAGGGAGGATGGCATTTGGCAAATAAACGAGTGTTTTGGTTGGTGTGTGTGTGTGTGGGTAGGCTGGATAAATGAGGGCTGGAACACAGGTGTGGGGGTGTGATTAGGCTCCCAGGGCAGATTGTCTCTCCCTCTTTCTCTCTCTCCCTCAAACAGCCTCGTGTTGTTGTTCTTTTCGCTTGTGTGGAAGTTGTGAGGGCACCCTCTGGATTGCCTCACTGCCGGAGCATGCCGGACCCTGTTATCTGGCTATCCATCTGTGCTATTGATTTTAGGTTTTTTCATCTTTCCCCTCCCTGGGCTGGTGTTTGAGCGCCGAGATAGGGAGCCGGAGGAGGCGGGGGGAGATCTGAACATGTTTGCAGGGGTTCGGGGGGGCTGAGGCTCGCAAGGTCTGCCTAGCCTGGGCCAGTCTCTTAGAGCAAGTATGTGTGTGCACGTACAGGCCTATGTCTATCTATTCTCTTTCTCTCTTTTACTCCCTCTCCCTCCAGGGATCGCTTTCACCCTCGCCTTTCAGAAGTGCCCACACCGCACACGCTCCTGGCGGCGCTTCCCTCCTCCCCCTCGCCCCTCGCTCTTTCCTGCCCGCCCGCCCGCCTGCCGTCTCCTCTCCCGGGGGGCATCAGCAGCTCTGCCGACTCGCCCCGTGATTTGCAGAGATTTGTCTAAGTGAGAAGCAATGAGTGTGGAAGGCCATTTAATGTATGCACACTCAGGCCGACCTCCGGCTGGCTCAGGGAGAACTGGGGTGGCATGACCGCAGGGCTCCGTGATGCTCTCCCCTTCGTTTTGTTGGCAGGAACATACCGAGACATTGGCGTTCCCCACTGCCACCTGCCCCCTTTGATTTCTATTAATGAGATAAACGCAGCGTCTAATGCTCTAAACTGTCATGTTTCTTCATGCATTCACATGAGTCTTTTTGTTGAAGTATTGACTAATTGCTTTGTGCAGTCTTTAGTGTGTGTGTTTCAGGTTTAGACTACCTGGCACAGTAGTTGAAGGCTTTCCTGCAAGCCCCCACACACGTTCCATTGCAGATGATTATCAGCAGTTTGGAAAAGCAGTAGGTGTGGACTGTGTATGGGCCGTGGGAGGGTTCCCTCTGAGGTTTGCTGTGGTGGTATGGGCCAGGGGCATTTTCTCAGAGGAGGCAGTGCTTACTTAAACAATACAGTAAGATTAGGAAGTCATAGACAGTACAAGAATAAAACATAGCAAATAATACAAAATATTCATGCTTAAATATTTGTATGACATAATGGTATGGTACAATAGTGAAACCCATGGATAAAGCATCAAAGAGAGTCTTGTGCCCACAATGAGCTCATTGTTTTTTCATTGAGGTGTGAGTATAAGGTGAATGCCTCCACGTCACTGTGTTTGGCTGATTACCCTGTCAGTGCGTTGATATTCGCTTATAATACTTGCATCCACTCCACAAATTAACAGAATGACTAAAACTGGTGAAAATTTTGGATTTGAAATCATTCAAAGTTACTTAAAGGAGTTAATCCAAAATGAAAATTATGTCATGTACTCACTTAAATTTGGGTATTTGGGCAGTTGAGCTCTGTTTGTTGTTCAGGTTGGTGTGTTCACAGGTGATAAATCAGTCATAGTAAAGTTCTACAGCATAACCTTCTAGCTGCCTCTCGATATTAACATTTTACATATTGCTACTCTAGCATAATTTTTGGTCACTGTAAAGTTGATGTTGAAACCACAATGCTGATGCGATATTTACCTGTTGTAGCTTGCTGTGCGCACAAAATTGACGCCGACAGTCAAAACGATTCATCGTCTGAGAAACACTGTTTTCGACCCTCCAAAAACAATTTTGGCTGAAACGGATTTTTGAAACGGATTTTTTTTTTTTTAGACATATTTTAGATTGCTGAAATTTTGGTGAATCACTAATGGGAACCAAAACTGTTTGCCTACCAACAAACTTCAAAATATTTTATTTTGTGCAGAAGAAACACATACAGGTTTGGAAAGACCTGAAGGTGATTTTTGGGTGAACTGTCCTTTTAAAATATGAAATTAAGCTATGTATGAATGAACCAGAAGTCCAGTTTGTTCTGGTCTCAGTAACTTATCTCAGCAGAATTAGAGGCTTAAATAAATACAGAAATAACACGCTTTCTATTATATCTGGTGAATTGAATGCCTCCTCCTGAAGTCAGGCACTGTATCTGTGAGGAGCCGGCAGTTCCTGGGTGGCTGGGCTGAGGTGTTGGTTAATTAAAGATATAGTAATTAGAGACGGTTCTTACAGTAGCTTTTAGGAGCTTGATAAGAGACTAATCCTCTGAAGTGAGGCTGAGATCGAACCGGTCCCTGGTGAGGCTGTTCTCCGTATGCTCAGCTGAAGTACAATCTCTCCTCCAAAAGAGCAGGATTTAAAGAAATGGCACAGAGGTAGTCTTTACAAACCTGGAATAATATGAGAGGAGAGCGAATGTGTTCTTAAAGGTTTACTGTGTATTTATTGTCCTTGTTAACAAAAAGTACACATTGAAATTATTAATACTTTTTAAAAACACATTCAAAATCATGTACACTCACGTGAGATTAAGACTCCAGTTATATCAAATCAATTTCCAAACAAACCCAAATAAAACAATTTATCCACCATCCCTCCACCACACCAATTCTATCATCTTGCTTTACCATCACATATTAACTTACGTATGATGATCTAATTAAGTATTATGGCGGATAAATTAAGCTTATTGAGTCAAGTCTCATACTCAAGCCCCTCCATTACCAGTAAGCCTTACCGGTTTACTTTAATCACTCTTAAGAATGATAACTTGCAGAGACTGCAATGATTCCATTTTCTGGAAATCTAAAGACAAATGTATTTATCAGAATTTTGGGACATATTTGTTGAGTTTCCTGTAACTGAACATTCTTGGATAGTGTACTCACCCTCATTTTATTCCAAACCTGTTTGATTTTGGTTTAATCTGTGGAACACAAAAGAAGATATTTGAATGAAAGTCATTTGGGTCCAGTGTTGTTTTGGACCTTACTGCCGTGTATTATATGGACAAAATCAATTGACACTTTCTTTAAAATATATTTCTTTGTGTTCTTCAGAAGATACGTCATACAGGTTTGGAACAACATAAGGAAGTGTAAATAATGACAGAATTGTTATTTTGGGGTGAACTGAAAGACATATGATGTTTATTTATAACAGTTTCATGACCTGCATGTTTTAATTCATGGCACTGTATGTGTTTTTGTTAAAGTCACATCAGATTAAAGCCTTACCAGGTATATGGAATTGGAAAATTATGTGCATATAAACATGGTCAGTAAGTCTCCTCTAAGTGCCATAACAAGCAGCATTTTGTACCTCTAACTCAAGGGGGTCTGTGCCCATATGTTTGACGTAGGCTAATCTATAATTCAGTAGTGGCAGATGTCTCTGTTAATCATTCATACGTGTACATGTTATTTGCCAGTCTATGCCATCATTTGTTGTTATTCTGTCATTACTTGCAGTGGCTCTTGTCTGCCAGTGACTCCAAAGTTGAATGTACACTTACACATCCTTTTACATACAGTAGTAAGCCAGTAGGCTACTCCAAAGTCAGTACTAATACTTACTGTTAACATGAATTTAATATTAATTCTACATTGTAATTGTATCGCAACTTTTTTGCCCCAAAGGTGCAGATTTTCTTATTCTGTTAGTAAAATCTGTGGTGAGGCTAAAATGTGAACTCACGCATACACAGTAGTCTTTACTTTGCACTTTTTTTTTACTAATTTCAGAGGTGATCATAGGCCAAAGCAACACAATGTGGTCCATACACAACAATACGTTGCAGGTTGTTGACCATAATCTAAGTGTTGTTAATGGGGTGAGAAATGAGAGGTGACAGAAGACAGGTTAGACCCGTAATGACTTGTAATTGCCCTAGAGGTGTCTATCACAGGTGGTTCTGCACCTCGCTGGGCTTTTAAATGCTGCTGAACCTGAGGTTGCTCATTGCTGGGCATGGTAGGGGATGACACATTCCTCAGCATGCAGATAATGCCGTCGCTCCTCACCGCCAGTCTGCTCCGACACCAGCTATAAAGCAGCAGCCGCAACATGACACCTCCACTGCTAGAGGGATTTAATATAGTCCGCCACACACACGGGAGAAACCAGAGATATAAGTATATGCTGCCAGGGCCGTGCCTGTACATGTTCACCCTTACCACGTTTACCTCAAACACACGCACGTGTGAAATTCACACATGCTAGTTCATGTATCATTTAAGACAAGGAATCATCATTACACCATGCACAGTCCCATAAACACCAACCTTTAAAGTTTAGGATGGGTACGATTAAAAAATATATATATTTGAAAGAAGCCTTATATGGTCACCAAGGCTGCATTATTTGATAAAAAAATACAGTAAAAACAGTAATATTGAGAAATAATATCACAATTTAAAATAACTGTTTGCTATTACGATATATATTTTAAGATCCTGTGATGGCAAAGCTGAATTTTCAACAGCAATTACTCCAGTCTTCAGTACCACATGATCCTTCAGAAATCATTCTAATATGTTGATTTGCTGCTCAAGAAACATTTCTAATTCTTATCAATGTTGAAAACAGTTGTGCTGCTTTTTGAGGAGACTTTGATACATTTTTTTCACAAGTTTTTTTGAGTAGAAAGTTTCTAAAGAACAGCATTTATTTGAAATGAAAATCTTTCGTAATGTTATAAATGTCTTTATTATCACTTTTGAATGTGTCCCTGTTGAATAAAAGTACTAATTCCTTTAAAAAAAAAAATCTGAATTTTGGAGGGGACATGTCTTCCTTAATGTCTGTTGTTTGCAAGTTATCATACAAGATCCTGTCGCCCTTCCTCAATGCCAAAAACATAGTGTGTTATAGTGGCATTTTGTTCTAGCTAATCATAAGCTTTTCTATTCGGTTAGTGCTATGCTAGTAGGCTAGCTGTTAGCTTGCATTCAGTTAACTGAATGCTGACTAAAAATGTAAAGGCAAGTGTTTAATTTGACTTATTTGACTTAACTTCAGTAAATTAGTTCCATTTCAATAACATATCTTACTATAACAAATCTGGCAACAATGCTGTCAGAATTTTGCATATTTAGCTCAAATAACACACAAATCAACTATTTCTCCGGCTGGTCATGTGCTAGCACATTAAAAGGTGGGACTTTCATTCCCATTGCTTCAGTGTTCAGCAATTTCTTGCATTAGTTTTTCTTTGAGCGGGTCGTTTCAGATCATGAAATGCCTAACTAAACATAATTAAACTATTCTAAATTAATTCTAACTAATATGCATTCAGAGAATGCATTAAGCCATGTCTCTCATACTGTGCTAAAGCTGCAGTGCTGTCCCAGCCAGTGAGGAGGTTAACTGATCCGCTGAGGGGAGGAGAGCCGCCCTGCCACACCACACCACACGATATTGACAGGTTAGAACCCGAGGGCTCCTGCAGGATATGAACATCGCTGGAGGGGGGTTACTACCATGCGCCATTCCTGCGTGTGTGTGCGCGTAGGTGTATCTGTCAGAGGGAAAAGAGATAGAGAAGCAGCACAGAGGAAAGCAAGGCTTATGTGGTTAACTTGATGGCTGACACGTTATATTTGGGTTATTGGATGTTAATGTGTCGGAGCAGAATGCATGGCAGAGAGAGGTGGTATTACAGCCGGAGATCAGACAGAGCGCCGTAAGGCTGCAGGTTGGGTGAGGATGGGTGCTACGCAGCAGCTTGCAGCGTTCTGCTTGCTGATGTTCAGATGGGCTTGACCTTTCCCTGACTCCCCGCACCAATCAATAACCCCAGCTTAAATTTTCATGGGTCCCTGTTTGGCTGTTTTCTGCCTTATTTCTGGAGAAAACGGAAAGCAAAAGTAACTAATAATGGCAAAAACATAAACACAAAGACATAATTTAAATTATTTGTTGATGCTTGTACATCCGCTGACACAACAAAAACATTTTTGAAACAGTCACTTGTGATGCTGGCACATTAATGTTTATTCATGTTAATAAGCAGCAGGGTATGTTATTATTTTATGTACAGCAAATATATTAAAATTGACAGTAAAGATGTTTACATTGTTGCAAAGGATATTTGTTTCAAGTAAATGCTGTTCTACTGAAAAAAGTATCATGTTTTTTTCAAAAATATTAAGCAGTACATACAACTGTTTTCAACATTGATAATAAGAAATGTTTCTTGAAAACCAAATCAGCATAATCGAATGATTTCTGAAGGATCATGTGACATTGAAGACTGGAGCAATGATGCTGAAAATTCGGTTTTGCCATCACAGGAATAAATTATATTTTAAAATATACAAAAATAGTAAGCAGTAAATAAGTAATTTTTACAATATTACTGTATTTTTGATCAAATAAATGCAAACTTTGTGAGTATGAAAGACATCTTTCAAAAACATTTAAAAACGGACTTTTGAACAGTAGTGTCCACTAGCAGGTGCTAACTCTGCCATGCTAAAAATGAAAACTTGTCTTTGGAAATGTCTTCACACATCTTCATCCCTTCGTCTGAGGGTGTCTGTATGGAATTTTGGATTGCTTAGCGCTACTCAATTTGGGTTACAGATCAGTCCGGATATAAATTACGCTGGTAAAATCAATCTGATGGTGCGTGTCTGTACTTATGTGTAATATATTAACCCAGATAAAGGCTGTGGAGATTTATGGACATTAACAGGCTATAAGGTTGTATGTTTTAATATATAGTACACACAGATTTTACTATCGGCCATCTTGTGTTTATTATTATTATTATATTTTTAAATGTTATTATAAAAATATTTTATTTATATTAATATTACACTTAGTAATATACTTTATTTATTTATTTGTTTAATCCAGATGATATCCAGTATTATAAACAGCATAGCAGAATCTCTACTGGTTGATAAAGAAGTTTTAATTACACCATGCCTCTTATCAACATGGTAAGAAGGCGTGTGTGTTATTGCAGTTTCTGGTTGCCATGATGATGACACCATCACATGGGCCACAGAATCAGGTTTGAGGGTCGTATGCAACCCACGGAGTGCTTGTTCAATATCAGTCTATGGCAAATAAAACAAAAAATATTGATTGTGGAAATCATGTGGATCTGTGGGAGGCTCATACAGTGTGAAAGAGGTCTGTGTAGCCATTGAGTCATTTCTGAGTGTTTGTATTCTTTGTTTTGTCCTTTTACGAGGTAGGTGTGGGTTGCAACCTGATTTTTCCATGCACCGATGAAGATGATAAAACGACTCCTCGCTTCAGCAGCAGGCCTCAGTGAGCTGTGGGGCAGACAAACTGGCTCCTGAGTGATCAAAGGCAAGTGCAGCGCATACGAGGGGGCGTTTAGCGTCGCCACCGACGCAGGCAAGCCCTTCTGTGGTCGGCTCGTGTTCTATATCTATACTCCTGACATTTTCACTTTTACGCTCATCGCTCCTCTTCATTCTCACTTTCGTTACCCACAAGACCCAGTCATGGGGCATGTATGTATGTATGTATGTGTGTGTATGTATGTATGTATGTGTGTGTATGTATGTATGTGTGTGTATGCATGTGTGTGTGTCTGTAAACGCACCCACAGACTAGGGTTTCCCTCCAGAGTGTGTGTAGGTGCAGCGCACATTTTGCATTCCACGCCCCACGTTCTCGAGGGTCACACTTTTCCATTGCTTATCGCTCGGGTACCTCTTTACTCAGAAGCATGATTGCTCAATAATGACAACTGTAGTTGCAACATCCGCAGTGCGAATGCAGTTATGAATGTCTTTAGATATAAAGGGGGATGTGGAAAGTGGCTTCACATTCACTACTATTAAAATGCATATGAGAACAGCCGTTTTACTTCAGTGTAAAACATTATGTATGACCGACCGACCAATTTATTTATTTAGTTACTTAGTAGTTGCCCAATTCTTGGTTATTCCCAAGGCAGTTAAAATAGTTATTTATTTATTTATTTAATATTTGACCAGGCCTTCTTCATTCCAGATACTATTTATTTATTTATTTATTGTGGCCAAATTCTTGTTTATTCCAAGACAATTTTATTTATTTATTTAGCTGCCCACTTGTTTATTTACCAGGATACTTAAAATGATTTTATTTATTGAATTCTTTTTTTAATTAAATCATTTGATAATTGCTCAATTCTTGTTTATGACCAAGAAAATTTGTATTAGTATATTCATTTATATTAGTATATTAATAATTTAGAATAAAACAAATCTTGGGTCTTGGGAATAAACAAGAAGTAACTTCACAGGTGGTTCAGGGCTCATAACAACACACATGCAGATAATATTGGAGTAACTTTGTGTGTGTGTTTTTCTCTTCAATCTTCAGTGTGGTGTTTGACTTGTGAACCGTGGCCCAGGCAGGCAGGAAACGCGTCATGGTGCTAACTGGAACCAGATGTCAGAGGCTGCTGGGGATTCTCACAATGGAACATGCTCATCAAAAGGAAACTTTTCTCTCCTCCTCTCTCTCGTTCTGTTTCTTTTTTTTTCTTTTCTCTGTAAGCATCAAAGACCCTGCTTGTTTGGGTGCTGATTGATTGCTAGAAGATGACAGTCACCACCACATCTAGTTTCAGCAGGATGGAGAGAGATAAAGCAAGATGGGGTAAGGGAGAACCAACCCAGGAACAGGATGTTAAAGTACCTTAACTCTGTTGCCTAGGAAACGAGGGAATTTGGGGGGGAATGAGTCTGGCTTCTGAAGGATCATGGGCACCAAGCACCTGACACTTTTTTAATTTTAATTATTTACTTGTATAATTTGTAGACACACCAGTCAGGAGAAGGTGAGAGAGGACAGCAGGAGAAATGCACCAGACATGATTTATTATTTTTTAACAGGACATAGCAATCATTAAACACGTACTTGTACAAGTTCGTCCTCCCAACTTTTCAAGCATTAATCATTATTATTAAGTGCTTCTGTGAGAGTCTGAACAAACTAAATGTAGTCAGCTATGTCACATATTTTTTTAGACAAGGCAAAAGCTTTGTTCAACCCGTTGTAATTACAGTCAATAGAATTATAAACTTTATCAGCCTGACTCATGAATATTAATTAGGTGACGTAGAGTTTGTATAATCAGTTCATAAAATGGCTAGCACACACTTACCTATGAATGCTTCTGCATCCTAATTAATATTCATGATATATGCTGATTAGGTTTATAGTGTGCACCTCCCCCACTTTTCAGCGCATTTCCGATTTTTAAAGATGATTCTTTGTTGTCGTTGTTACTTCCTGTACTCAGTTTGCTCAACATTACCATTTCCCCTTTCGTAATTTTTGGATGTTTCTACATTCTCTTAAAGTTTTAATTTCTCTATCACTTTCTGTCTCTGTGGGCCTGGCTAGTGGAGCAGTGAATTGGCCTCTTCTCAATGCCCCAAGGCATGGCCTGCCTCCACTCCGCCTGACTGCACACACAGCCGAGCACAGGCATGCTGCCAACTGTGTCCTTGGTTTCAGCCTCTCCATGCTGCCAACCTCCCTTAGCTTCTCTAATGTCCTTCAATGCAGTTTCCCAGAATTAAGGCCACCAGGAAGCCTTGCATTTCGGCACAGCGATGATTATATGTTGAGGGAATATGTGAAATTCTACTTTAGACAAGAAGCTTCTCTGGGAAATTTTAATACAATATTACTTTAAAATCTTAAATTAAACTAATCTTACAATAATTTACCATAGTTTCCAACAGGAACCTATAGGTACTACGTTTGTAACCCCATGAATCAAAAAGTTTTTTTTGTCATTAACTCTTTACAGATTAGGAAGTGGCAAATCATGACTGTGATATAAATAGCTTGTTTGATATTATAAAGAGATGTGTATGTTTTGCTCTAACTTCCTATTTCAGTATGAAATTGTCAACACAGGAAAGAAAACATGATTTCTTGCGGGTTTTTAGAAGTAAACGATTTACTACTAAAAAGTATTTATCTTTAAGGAAATCCAATATTGTTTTATCATCTTTACAATGGAATTTAGAAGGTGGAGTTTGTATTATTATATGTGTATTTATTTGCTTATTTTATTTATTAACCTTTAGGGAAGTCTAATATTACTTTGGTATAACAATAGAAACAACAACTCTTTGATATTTTGGGATAGAATATGGTTTGTTTATTTGTTTTTAAAACATTTTATATAAACATTTTTTGTTTGTTTGTTTTCTTTACAGGGTATTACTAAATGATTAGACACCATCACAAATAAATAAATACACTTTTTGATATTTAAGGAAATCTAATATCAATTTGGTTTAATAATAGAAACAGCATGAACTATTTTGTATATTGGGGTAAGATAAGGTAAATAAAAATATTTGTATTTATTAATTATTATTATTATTATTATTATTATTATTATTAATACTACTAGTAAAACCATTTCTAAAACCATTATTTTAGCCATTTTTTTTTCTTTTTCATTCTAATTTTGGTAAGCGAGTGGCTAACCCTATAGAGTTTCTTGAGGTGTTAAAAGATCATTGTGTTTGAACTGTGCTCTCTCTAGCCCATGACCTCTATTTCCTCTGCCCACAGGCAGCCTGCCCTGTGAACAGTCCCTGGTCCCTCTAGATCGATATTCATCTGCCTACCATGAGCTATGCTTGACCTGTAAGTGACCTTACCGTGTGTTGAAGTTGGATCCATTACATGGATGGTGCAAAACAGTCTTTGTTGGCTGAGGTCAGTTTACAAATATGTGTTTGTGTGGGTAAAAGTGCACTAATTCTGACTGGTGGAGTATGGTTGCCTACAGAGCTCTGCATGTTATGGTGCTAAGCCAAAAAATGGTTGGAAACCAATGTTTTTTCTGGCATTTCAGGGACGTTTGACAGAACCAAGCACCAATGATGTGAGCGGATGAGTGTTTTGTCATGTTTGCGTGTTTGCAGTAGGCCTCTAGTGTGGTGTGGTGTTTCCTGCTACAGGCTCGTGGTGCAAGCTGCTGTCACTGCTAATTGAAGCCTGTAGGTGAAGTAAGGATGGAGGGATGCAGTTGAAGGAAAGAAAAGAGGGGTGGGGGGAAGCTTGGGTGAGCCTGTGGTGCCCCTGGGGGTTTGGTCCCTGCAAGCCTGCTTCCCTTGGTCTAAATATCTGGCTTGATGCTCTGGGGCTTCCCTCTGCCTTATCTGCTGATAATTGGGTGCTGTAGCTACACAGCACACTTATGAAATATAGATTTCTTCTATATCTGTGCAGAAAGTACACACGAAAACCTCCCGGAACTATTAGTCTGAGGTTTACGTTAGAAACCAAGCAACCCTGCATTATGCACTTTGCTTGCTCATAATTCTGCTAAACAAAAGGGCAAGATTGCAAAACTGAAACAATACTACTTTATTGTAAAGTAGCGTCAGGGTTGTAAAGTGGTACCATTAGATGGTAGACGATCTCACATCGTGTTCAGCTGGGTGTTCCACCTGCATGGGCCCCTCCAGCCGAGATACTCCTCTGAGCCACTCTGTAGACCAGGGATCTGAATTGCCACTGGCTCTCTTCGAATTACGGTATAATATAATATACAGTGTAATGTGCTGGTAAAGCAAACCAACCAGAAGCCAATAAAGTTTGGCTGCAAAGGCTCCTGCAGGATACCAAACACACACAGATCTGTGTTAGTAGTCATAGTTAAGGAAAGTGTTAAGTGTTTTAATTTATACACACATTTATTTGTGTGTATATATATATATATATGTATATATATATATATATATATATGTATATATATATATATGTATGTATGTATATGTATGTATGTATGTACAGTATGTGTGTGTGTGTAGAAAAATTAAATATGTAAAAAACATTTTGAAATTAGCAGTATTAGTGATAGTGATTCTTTATCATAAAATACAAATTATACACATTAATGCCAAATTAATTGATCATGTAATTCTTATGTAGTTCTTTGAAAAAATATACAGTGTGTTGTTTATTCCATGTTTAGAGAAAATAGAACTATAGAGAAGGTCTGTCAAATTTAACATTTCAAAGATTAGGTATTTAATGAGACGCAACAAATGGATTAACAGTCACAATGACAGTAAAGACATTCAGAATGTTGCAAAAGATTTCCATTTCAGATAATTCTGTTTTTTTTTAGCTTTCTATTAATGAAAGAATCCTGAAATCACGGTTTCTACAAAATATATAAAGCAGCACCACTATTTTCAACATTGCTAATAATAAGAAATGTTACTTGAGCACCAAGTCAGCATATTAGAATGATTTCTGACTGATCATGTGACTCTGAAGGAGGAATAAATTATTCCTCCTTCAGAAGAATATATATATATATATATATATGTGTGTGTGTGTGTGTGTGTATATATATATATATATATAATATATAAATTATAGATATAATTTTTAAAATATCTTAAAATTGAAAAGTTATTTTAAACTGTAATCATATTTCAAAATACTACAGGTTTTACTGTATTTTTGATCAAATAAATGCATGATGAGCATAAGATAGGCTACTTATTCCAGAAACATTAAAAAATCTTACCAACCCCAAACTTTTGAAAAATAAGTGTATATTTTATGTCTAAATATAATAAAGTTACTAACCATTGAATCTGAAGAATCTTATGTGATGAACTGACCTGAAAGTTTGCAGGTCAGATGTATTAAGCCAAGACCGATAATGCTGCATCACGTGGACAATGTATGAATGTTTGGTTTGGTAATACATATACATTTCAGTTTATACCTGCAGTATAATAGCATTTATTTATACTTATTCTTTTACAATAGTACTTTTCTATTACGAGAAGATCACAAAACACAACTTAATGTAATTTTTCATTGACCGTGCTTTAAGATCATTTTAATGTGGCACAATTCCCCATAAATCTACAGTATTAGCCACCTTTCGAAGGCTCATTAGCATCTGACACGCACACCGGGCTTAGCTTGCTCCATCTTCTCATTGGCCCACAGTGAGATGATTGTGTCATACAGTGATGTATAGACCTTACAGTGGATACTCTGAATACATTTTCTCAATTTCATTTTCTATGGACCACCAGGGCTTTGGTCAATATCAATTGCAATGCCTGGCTCCTGGCAGACAAATTCATTTCAATTACAATTACCATCGTCGCGACGTTGATTTATAGTGTTGTTTTCTTTCCAGCGCCTTCCCACTCCCATTAATCACCACTTGCCGGCCCGTATGATCTGCAGTTCATCTACGTGCCAAGCGGGATTGCTCCGCCGAGCATTCCTCCGCCTCACCCCCCGCCAGAGACCACAGGGAATATTAGTGTCCTTAATTCACACTCCATCTTTCCACATTTACTCACAACAATGCTAACTTACGGGAATGCTAAGGTGACGTGGTTCTCTGCTTCTCTCGTTTCTCACTCAGTCAGTATATCCTGCTGATCTCAAGTTAATAGGAAAAACTGTTATACTATTTACAAGAAAAATTGACACTTAAGACTTTTAAAAATGTGGTATGGCCATAACAAATATAAAATTTTCGTTAAATACATGTGAGTGTAAAAAAAGTCTTTATTTATTTATTACTTTATTTATTTATTTAACAAATATTATGAATGATTAATTTATAAATATTACGAATTTGGAGGGTCGCACCACATGAAATTTCTCAATCTGATCTAACTTTACCTTGACGTAAACAGGCCAAAAGATATCATATTTTAAGAGGCTTATGGGCCAGTCATACTGCACTTTTCGTTTTGAAAGTTTTGACTTCAATTCATATGCATGTGAATGTGGGAGGCAGGAATCGCAAGCTCATTATGCATTTTAGGTGTATTATATACTGAATTATATTTTTAAAAAAGATGCTGTGTTTACGTCATATATGACCGTTGTAAAATTTTGCGCCCTCAAAGTCTAGTGTGAGTGCAGCTTGACTTGATCTTTTAGGTCTTTTCTATGATATCATTTCCTGCATGAACTGGATTTTAAATGTATTATTAGGACAAATTTTTTTTTTGTTTTATTGCTCCAAATGGTCATGTACATGCTCTGTTACTATTCATTCACAAGTGTCTCCTTTCATGAGACGCTCACACAATATTCCCATTCCCAATTCAACAGCCATCCAGTAAACAACCTCATTACATATTTATGAGGTTTGGCAATTTTCGTTGCCTCATAAATACTGTAGATCATGTTATTGTGGAGCCTGCGAAGTGCTACCCTCTCTTAATTCACCATTTGTTTATAATCAGTCTGGTACAAGCTATACCTATTTTGGATTGTCTGGAAATGTTAAAGACGCTGTCTCTCGTTTTGTCGGTGCTTCCTCCTCTGTATTTCAGGGTGAGTCAGAGGCTTAGATGTCGTCTAAATTTGTGAGCGGGTGCCATTCCAGGGCGAGCGTAGCTGAGCCGGGCTGTCGCTGACGTGACTGTGTTTGCAGAGTTCAAATTTGTCCCCACGGCTTGGCAGCTGCCGCCGGATCCTGCCGTGCTCTCCCGCGGTCAGCCGGTCTCAAACATCACGTGAAGATTGGAAACTGCGTACACACAGTTTCCAGAAAAGGCTGTGATTCAGGCCTCCAATAAAACGTAGTGCTGTGGTTCAGCCTGAACAGATTAAAAGTCTGTTTGGACAACATTTTGATTGTCCTGTTTTGGGTGTTGTGGGAAACGGATTGGGTTTCAACCAACACTGGAAACTAAACATTAAAAGTGTAACCGGTGTAATTTGTCACTGGACAGATTTACTCCGGATAAGATTATGGGAATCCTTAAAGGTTCATTTGAGCATGCTAACGTTTGCCTATTTGCAGGCAGGAGAAAGAGAGGCTCATTGAATTTATATGTTACAAAGACTTTAGATCATCTTCCAAAATGAAGTGAAATGGTAAATATTCAAAATAATTTCTTCCTGTAAGGCTCCGTTAACTAACTTGCCAAACTGCCTCCTCTTTTCCGATATATTGCTTCCTTGTCATCTTAAATCAAGAAAATAGATTTCAGTGAACTTTGAGCTACGGACGCCTGGTTTTTCTTACTTTGGCTAAAGATCATGAAAACTATACATACGATATTGGATCAGGTATCACCTGAATGAGGGCTTTAGAAGCGAATATTATATGTTGAAATGAGATGAACCTCCCAAACAATGAAGAGATGTCTTTTTATATGTTGTCAGGTAAAGATTATCATTCAGTATTTTTAGAACATTATCATGATGTCTCAGACTCCTGTGCTGTTTTCATTTCATGTGAGTGAAATTATACATTATTATTTTATTAAAGCTGTATCTAATAAACAACAAATAGCTGATATTAAAATTGTCAAAAATAAAAATATACGCATATATCTTTTTAAATGTCACAAGCAAATTTAGGCATCACATTATCATGTACAGTATGAAAAATATGTATTCATTTTGAGATTATCTGAAAATTAAATAAATCTGTGGATTATTAAACGGTAGCTATAAGCCCATAATTGTTTTCATATATGCCGATAACATAAATGGCTGGTATTAGAATTCTATAATATTATTTCGAAATAATTTAAAAATAAAGCTCAGATTAATTTTAGATGATACAAGTGAATTTAGGCATCACAAAATTATAATTGTACAGTATAAAAAAATGGATATTCATTTTGAGGTGGCCTGAAGATTACGTTCATTTAAGGGTTATTAACGGATAGCAATAAGCCAATAATAATTTTTCATATTATTGCTAATAAAAAAAAGAAATGGCCCATATTAAATTTCTATAATATTTTGTCTAAATAAATTAAAAATAAAAACTAAAGTCAGTAATTTTAAATACTACAAGTGAATTTAGGCATCACAACATTATGATGTACAGTATAAAAAAATATATTCATTGTCATATTTGATCAAAATTGAGGTGTTATGAAATTATTATTGTTTTTAAAGATAATTAAAATGTAAAATAAAGGAAATGTGAATGCGCAATTAAATATTTAATACTGATCATTACAATAAATGTAAAAAAAAGGGATATACTGATCATTACTGATCAATTTAAAAAATGTGTATATATTGTGTATCTCTTAGTGTTTAGCGCAGATTCTCTAACATATTTAGCTGTGCTGCTCACGCAGGCAACTCAAGTTCAGATCAGCAACATTTCCTCATGTTGTGTCGTTAACTCTGCATCTATTAAAGCAGTCAGAAAAGCAGACTGCCACTAATGAGTCAGCCTGTCGGTGAGAAAACCGTACCCAGCTCTCTCAAGGCTGGATTCTTCAGGAAGTGCAGCTTCTCCACAATGCTGGTCCGATGAAAGTAGAAGAGCACTATCGATCGGGGTTCTGGGGGAAGAACGGCCTGCGGTGGAAGTGAGGCAGAGCTGCTGAACTGGAGGGGTTCTTAGGACCTCTAAGGGCAGATGAGGGGGGATCTTAACCCCCACTTCTCTCTCTCTCTTTCTCTCTCTACCGCTCTAGTCTACTTCCACAGGGCTTCAGAATGTGCAGTGTTGTGTTGCTGATGAGAACTGTCGGAGCGGAGCATGGTGGCTGAAGGTCAGAAAAATGGCTGACTTTAGGGATGTTGTGCCCACAAACTCAAAACATACACCAGCTAGAACCCAAGTCTAGAATTGTGACTGACTTTATTTCACAAGTTCACATGCAAGAGTTAAATATACCAAAATATGTGATGGACCGTTGAGCAGAAGCTGAAGATATCCATTGGGCTAATGTTTGTTTTGCAGAATTTCACTTCTCTCCACAAGGTCAGTGACACTGTCCTAGTGGATTGTAGCGTAGTGACTTAAATTCCCTAATCAAAGTATTACATATTTAAAAAACATTTTAAAAACTTAAAAATTAAAACAAGATTGTCAAAGTTATAGTATAGATGTTAGGTAGTGTTTAACACTATAAAGATTGCCTTTTTGAGTATATTACACTGACTATAAACAGCGCCAGCATAAAGTTATTCGCTAGTTGTACAAACTTGAGTTGGATGAAGTGGATCTGCTGAACTCCATGCCCATTTTTTTCTTTTTGTTTTCACGTTCGTTTTTTGTTGTTTTTATTGCCCTTTTCCATTTTCTTCTTCACCTTCTTAAAAGCAATGGCCCAACTAAGAGTGTTGCCAACTAGTGGACCCACCAAGCAGTGGTGACAACTTAAGCATATATATATTATATATATATTAAAGTATGAAAAATGTATAGTCATTTTGAGATCTAAAGATTACATTAATTTAACAGTTATTACATGATTAGAATTTTTTTTAATAACTTTGAAGTAAGCATTAGATGATGGTAATCTAACTGTAAAAATGAAGGAAATTAGACTGTACAATTAAATATTTAATAGTAATTGATGCCGATAAATAAAAATCCTCTAATATTGACCGTTAACCGATATAGAACTGTTCTCTTAGTAGTTTGTGCAGATGCTCTAACACATTGAGCATTGCATTAATATGACTGATATGCAGTTATTAATGTGTGATAGACCTCATGTCGAGACTTTGCAGACCTTATGAGTCTGTATTGTGGCGTCTGCTATTCCTCCATTACCCTCTTTAGCAATTTAATTAAAGAGGGAGAAATGATTGAGTTGACTAGAAACCGAATTACCTCACTGTCATCTGTGTGGCATATTCTCACACACATTGTGAGTTTATGCACAGATTTACCTGCATTGCCCTTTCTGATATTTCCCTAAATCATGTACCTCTATGGAACATCTCTTCTGGGATGACCAGCCTGCGGAGCCAATGTGCCCCAGGGGACAAATCGGCCTGGGCTGCGTGCTAATTGAAACGTGTCGGCGACTCATTGACGTCTTGGCTCTTGTTTCAGGGCTATTTCAAACCACAATGCTGATTGCTGGTTTCAGATCACGGAGGGAAAAATCAATATGGCTTGAGAGATCAGCAACTACTCTTTGCAGGTTTAACTCTTGCTGTAGCATACAGATCAACCTGCTATGTGCTAGTAAAATAATACATCTATCGGCACAATAATAGTCTTATTTGAACACCTATAGTGATTTTTAGGTCTTCATTTAAGAAACAAAATGTAAACGTTTTTTTATTTTTTTTAAAAATGTTCTGAGTATATAAATCTTAATGATTATAAACTATAAATACTAAATAATATTCGTAGTTTGAAATACAGTACTTTTGTATATTATATGAAGCCAGGCTTATATGTATTTGTTTTCAAATACATTTTCATGCCTTTTTCATGCCCTTGTTATCTCAGAATAATCCTGTACATTTCAGCCATTGCTGTGGCTTAAATAAATGGCATAAATGTAATTTTGTGGAGGGCTCACTGAACAAAAACATTAATAAAGGAAAAAAAGCGTCTCAATATTTTACATTAATATACAGTATCACCTCTTTTCTTAGTCTTCTAGTAACACATTTCCAGCTCCACCACATTTTAAGAATAATTTGAGAGGTCCCCAAACTCCCATCAAAAATTTTATATTTATCACTTATATACGTTATGTAAGTTATCTTTTCCACTGACATATCTGTTACCATTTCTTTCATCCAACGTCTTATATTTGGTGCACAAATACTTTTCCAATTTAGAAATAAGCCGTTTTGCTTTAAGAATGCATATATTTATAAATATATATATATTCTGTCTTTTTTAATTTGTAACTTTTTAAAAATAGTAGGTGACACCAAGGGTCACCCCTTTCACACCTTTTAAAAAATTCTTGACTTCTTCAAAATTCCGTATACTATGATATAGCGTACCTTTAAACTCGCTGCATCTTAATCAAGTGTCAGGGACATTTTCATTATATTTATGTTGCAATGCAATCTCTATGTGTTCCGGGAGGGCTAGCACTAACATGCTTTCGTCATCATACATAACCTTAACTTGTGCAGCGACTGGTTGGAACAAACATACTTCTAAGAAATATGAAGTCAGGACTAGTCTGTATGGGCTGAATAAAGCAAACCAGTATCTCACCAGTAAAGTTTAGATGGATGATAATTGTAATGGAGGTAAAGATGATTACAGTGACATACAGGAGTCGTACATTATTAGTTATTAGTTATACAAGTTATCATTAATATGCAAACAAACAGACCATGTATGTGCCCTCTCTGATAGCTTTTTTTGCACAAGCACATTTCAGTTTGGTCGCATGTCTGGCAAGTTTTTTATAATGGACACTCACTGAAGAAGCATGTTTTTATAGGAGTTTGCAATAATCAGTGGTGTTTATATAGACACTCAAACACAGACACAAACATTCTCTCTTGACAGAGGAACTGCTCAATGGTGATGTTGAGTTGTCTTCAGAGCTCCACATTCGACAAATTCAGAATGTTTTTATTTGCTTTTTTAATTTGTGTTTTGCTCTGTTTAATAATTCTGGATGGATCTGTATATATCTATATACAGTCAGGTTAAGGCAGCTGGTATAGTGGTCTGTTGGCATCTCTGTGTGGTCCTGTTTGGTATTGCAGCTTGACTTGTAGTTATTAATATTTGTATAGAAAATGCTCTAAACAAATGTAACATTTATTTTTTCCTCACAGTTTTTGCTGTTGCACTGTATACAGAAATTTTGAATGATGAAAATTAAAAAATGTTTTAATTTACCTTGAAAAAAGATTGCAGAAAATATAGTTGTGTGGGGAATCATCCTCAAACTTGAACTTCGTAAAGAAAGTTAAAATGTTTGTTAAATGTTTCAAGTCTTAATACTTTTCCTAATCTCCTTGGTTTAAACTTTGTATTGCCCCAAATGGGACTAAAACAAGACAATAGGGTAGAAGGCACCTGAATATTTTTTCACATCATACCATACGGCAATGTTTGTAGTGTATTTTTAATCAAATAAATGCAACCTTGGCAAGCATAAGACTTCTTTGAAAAACATTTAAAAATTCTTGCCGATCCCAAACTTTTGAATGGTAATGTGTGAGTCCATATTCAGTTTGTCCATTAAGAACATTAAAGCGTTTAGGGAAGGCAAGGGAAGTTGGTTCAGTTGCTTTTAATGACACTGACAGCTTCAGACAGTGGGCTAAATTCAGTATCCTCCCGGGCCGCCCAACCGTCCAGCTAGGAAATAAATCCCATGTTGGGATCACAGACTGCCTCCGTGGCCTTTAGATCTCCAGAGAGTAGCGGAGGGCGCCGACACGGCAGCACAAACCTGAAGAGACGCTCAGGGTTTTACATTACACAGCATCACTTTACCGGCGCTGCATGAGCTGGCAACTGTGATCTCCAAAGTCCCTCTGGAGAGTCCATTTAAAATCCAATAGAAGCCTCCTTTTCTGAGAACCTGTAGAAAATGCAGATGAAGGAAAAACATCAGGCTACATGCTAGATTTAGATTATTTTGACAGACGTATAACATTATTATATTATTTTTAGTCAGTGTTATTTTCATATAATTAACATACTAATATAGTTTTTATTAATATCTTGAATATTAATATTTTTGCATTTATTTTTAGATTTTCTAATTTTGCAATTTTGTTGTTTTTGTAAATTTGAGCTTTTTTTATGTTTGTATAGTTTATTTCAGTTTGTTATTTTAGTACCTCAAGTTATTAAATTAAAATGATAATTGTTGCCTTAGCAACTAGCTGAAATAAATATTAAACGTTTATTTCAGTTGTTTCTATTTCAAGTATTTTTCTATTTTTTTAAGTGTTTAATTTTACTTAACTATAATAACCCTGACAATAATAATAATTTGAACATTTTGAATTAATAATATATGAGAAGGATTTTAAAAATCATTGTAATTTGAATAAAAGTTCTAGCATTTCAGGTACAAGTGTACAAGTTTAGTGGTCTTATTTGTCTCAATAATACCAGTTGTTTTGGACTTTATACTGACACCTGTTGACCTGGATGTATGAAATGTATTTAGTACCTGCTGAAGATTCACAGCAAAGTTTTTTTTTCCTTTTATGTTCTCGTCTCATAAATGCATGCATACAGACATACATATATACAGTGGGTATTGAAAAGAATCACCCCCCTTTAAAATAATCACATTTTGTTGCTTTGCAGTCTGAAATGAAGACAGACACCGTTTTTGTTTTATCCAGCTGTATTTACCCAGTGCAACTTACAATATCCAAGCGAAAGATATAACAGCAACATGTCAGAAAAAAAGACTCACTGAGTTGGAAAAAGGATCACCTCTTTGTGTCAGTATTTTGTTGAACCACCTTTTGCTTTAATTACAGTCTTTAGTCTGTTGGGAAATGTCTTTACTAACTTTACACATCTAGACTTTGCAATATTTGCCCACTCTTCTTTGCAGAACTGCTCAAGTTCAGTTAAATTTGATGGTGAGTGTTTGTGGACTGCAGTCCTCAAGCCATTCCACAGATTTTCAATGGGGTTTAAGTCTGGGCTCTGACTAGGCCAAGCAAGGACATTCACCTTTTTCTCCTTCATCCACGGTGTGCTCAGTACTGCTGTGTGCTTACAAACTGCTGAGTCATTGTCATGTTGGAAGGTAAACCTTCTTCCCATTGACAACTTACTGGCAGAGAGCAGCAGATTTTCCTCAAGAATTTGATGGTATTTTGCCCCATTCATTTTTCCTTTTATCCTGACAAGTGCTCCAGTCTCTGCTGCAGAGAAACACCCCCATAACAGGATATGACCACCTCCATGCTTTACTGGAGGAATGCTGTTATTTGGACGGTGAGCTGTGGACATATTGTTCAGTGTTGAAGCCAAATAATTAAATTTTAGTCTCATCTGCCTCAAAATTTTCAAGGTGTGTTTTGGCAAAGCTCAGTCAAGACTGCATGTGGCCTTTCTTGAGGAGCAGCTTTTTTCTTGCAACCCTTCTATACAAGCCACATTTGTGGAGAATTTGTGATATTGTCATCACATGCACACAATGACCACTCTTTGTCATAAATTCCTGCAACTGCTTCAGAGTTGCTGTAGGACTCTTGGTAGACTCTCTGATCAGTTTCCTCCTGGCTTTTTCATCCAGTTTGGAGTGACGTCCTGATCCAGGGAGGGTCTGTGTTGTACCAAAAACCTTCCACTTCTTAATTATAGACTTCATTGTGCTTCTAGGCATTGATAAAGCCTTTTAATTTTTTTTTTATATCCGTCACCTGATTTGTGCCTGTCCACAACTTTATCCCGGAGATCTTTTGATGGGTGCCCAATAGTTGATTGTTTGCTTCAGGTGCACTACCAAGGACTGAAATGCTCCAGGAAAGCTCTTTTCATGCTGAGCTAATCAAAATGACCACAGCTGATCACATTTAAAAGTCAAATGGCTTTATGTGCCATTGAGAAGGTGATTAGCTACAACTGATTGAGTTTACAAATCATTTTTAGGAGGGGGGTGATCATAGGCAGAGTTTAGGGGGGGTGGGAGCACTGCACCCCCAGACAAGAGCCAATCATGACTTTGTCTGAGCTATAAATAAAATATAAAAATTTAATAACTTATATTTTCTCATTTTATTTGTATTATCTTATTATTTTAGTGGATTGAATAAGTAAGTTTTGGACTAAATAAATTTCTATGATATTTAAGCCCCATCCTCGCGAGCCGCGACTCATGATTCTTAACTTGTGATAGGCTGCATGAGAGGACTCTCTTTTCATTATTTTCCCGCTTTAGCAAGTTAACTGAATAATGGAAATTCGTTGTATTTTTTTAATAAACCCGCAAATAAAAATATGGTGGACTGAGTCACTGCTGGCTGAATTGGACACAATTTTTTTACATGAAGCGTTGGCCTCGAGTGTGGCGTGTGACGCAATAACGGCATGTAGCGGTGACATGTCGAGTGGCATATGCCCGTGGCACGGAAAGATTTTACTCTTGTTGGAAAAACGGCATCAGTCCTCTACTAAGCATGTACGCAAGCCTTAAGCTTCACCCTCGGCTTGTGACAGCTGAAGTGGATCTTGTGAAATGTGCGATCGCATCGCCGATCATTCTTGAGAAACTTAAAGATGAAGTAGCCTAGGCTACGGAAGGACAAATATCCAAACTTTTTCAGACTACTGCAGCTTGCGCACGCTGCCCGTTGGTTCGGCTACATCAAAAATAAGTTTCTCAGTTATGAGGAGAATAAGAAACTTGCTCTCTGATCTAGCACACAGAAAACGATTTGACTGAAAATTGATCAGAAGAGATGAAAGAAAGATAGTGGTCATCTACGCAATTGGGTAAAGAGGCGGCTTTTCTGCATTAGGAAGGGTTTTTTTTCCTACTCACTTTGTACAGCAGTTATTGTTCATTCTAAATGGATTTTTAATGTAGAATATGTGTTACATAAATACATGAAATGCAGAACATAAAAAAGTGCTTGTGTCTCTATGGTGTCCCCCCACGCATAAAAGTGAAACTCTGCCTGTGGGGGTGATCCTTTTTCCAACTCATTGATTCTGTTTGTTAATGTTTTTATATCTTTCACTTAGTTGTTATGAGTTGCACTAAAAACTGTGTCCTTCATTTCAGGCTGCAAAGCAACAAAATGTGATTATTTTAGGGGACTATTTCTAACACTCATTAAACCATGCTTGTGCACCTCTGGTACAGTATTCCACAACACCTAGAGAATCACCTGATCATCTTTGATTATATAGAGACTGCATGTTATAACGATTATGTCAAAATCAAATTAAAGTGGGGATAAAAACCATAAAAAAAATGAAGTGAAAATGGAAGTAAACCTTGTAAATGTGTAAAGGAATTGTGATGCTGTATGTAAATAGCACAGTCAGCTTCTTCGGATTTGTTTACAATAAACAAAGTAGGTTTTTAATTGCATTTGACCAATTACCAAAAATAAAAGAACAAATAAAGATTTGTCCTTTTATATTTTTAATATATATATTGCATAACATCAAAATGTTTCCAATATGTTTGAGAGATTAAAGGTTTTGGATTATAATTATAAAATTATTATTAACAGGTTATTGCTGGCAAAACATCCAGTATAGCCTTAGTATAGTATAGCGTAGTATAGCCTTCAATGGCACAGTTTATTTTTGTTTACATTAAAATGAAAATACAGTGAATTTTACATCAGTACATTTTACAACCACCCTGTTACTTTTGTAACTTATGCATTTTTACTGTAAATTTCTGGTAACCACAGCCTCCATTATTTTACAGCAAGGCCACATGATAACTTTAAGTTCAAAATTATATCAGATTAAAGAACTAAAATTGGCCTTTCTGGCAGTTTTCTCCAATAACAAAAACATATAGTCTCATCCAAATATAAATATATATATATATTACTGTATACTGCATTTTAGGTAACTTACAGTGATAGTTTTATTTTTTTGTAACATTCTTTCTATGCATAATATGGTAACTTGTATATTTATAGTCAACAAATCTTTTGATAAAAAAAAAAAATATTCCCCTTAACTGAATAAAAGTAACCACATAGCTGTCTGAGAATGGAAAATAAAGGCTAAATCAAATGATTTCTGTGAACTTCATGCAGTGACTGGAAATAGTGACTCAGCCTCGTCCGTCGCAGACCCCCTTGAGTGGGGGTCAAGTGACTGCCTCCGCTGTTTAAATGGGCCAAGTTTGAGAAGCGGCGGAGAGTGAGTGCAAATCTGGTTTGGTCTGGGTCTGTGAACTAAAGCGTGACTTCAGCGACGTATTAGGGGTTAAAATAAAAAACATTCCCATTAGCGCCAGGCATCATTTGCAATCGAAAAGCCGCACATAGATAACATAATTATTATTTCTGTCCTCGTCAGATATGAAAGTGCTCCGAGCCAGTCTGGCTCACTACACACTGTGCATGTACTACTGAACTTTTACATGATCTACACTACATATACACACGGTTTATTATGCGTTAAAATATCCTAGTCGTATGGTGTCCTCATTACTTTCTGGACAGAAATAAACTTAGCTCTGGAGTTGACGGAGGAAATAAACATAGCGAAGTTGCCATAGTGATTATTTTAAAGGAAACGCGGGATAAACGACCACTAAAGCACGCTCAGAGTTAATATCTGGCGGAGATGTCAGGCATTAGTCCGATTAGATGTGGTGGGCAGGAGCGCGGGGAGACCCGTCATGCGAGCAGTGCTCAGGAGAAGAGTGAAGTGGTGAATGGCTGAACTTAAGCGCTCTGCTGTCAGCCAGCGACGCGGGAGTCGTGCGTAAACACACCGGTGCGCCTGGAACTCCGCGAAGAGGGACACAAGTTGGGACGCATGAACTGCTAATCACTCGTTACCGGCGCTGCGCTTCGGGTAACATGCCTGCCATCAAAAAGGAGAGACTGGATGGAGAAGACATGGCATTAGCCGCCTTCAACCAGCCCGAATACCTGGCCCCTTTAAATGCCACAGCTATCCCCGTGGTGACCCCTCATCCGCCGCCGTACGATCACATTTTCGCCCATCACCAGCGCGCGTACTTGGGCTTTCGCGACGCCGCGCTGCATCAGCAGCACCTACACCACCACTCGGACGACTTCATGCTAGAGAGCTTCTCGTCTATCCCGGACTTTCAGCCGTTTTTCGACAACGGGGAGCCTTGTATCGAAGTGGAGTGCGGGGAAAACAAAGCACTACTGTACATTAACAAACTGTGCCAGGGCAGCAAAGGGCCCTCCATCAAATACCGGGCTGAGTGGCTCACCCCAAACGAGTTCCAGTTCGTGAGTGGAAGAGAGACAGCCAAAGACTGGAAACGGAGTATTAGGCACAAGGGTAAGTCAATGCCGCGTGCAGCCGAATGGATATTACTTTTGAAATAAGGGCTCATCAACACTCCGTCGTGTTCGTGAATTAATAGAACAGCTTCTTTTAGGGATGACAATACGGGTTGCTGAACAGCAGCTACTTTAGTTCATTGAGAAGAGCACTGTGCTTTGAGTCGAACGGCTTTGGATTCGCACTGTTGGAAAAAAAGGTGAAAAGTCGTTTTTACGCACGTGGATTGTACAGATATTAAAGTAAAGGAACAGATTTTTACTTGAATTGAAAACTTATCTGACTGAAGTGCACTTCTAGATAAAGTTGTTTTTGTAATGGAGTGGAGTAGAGCAGGATTATGACACCGTGGCACATTTTCAAGCAGTTATGGATTAAGCAACTTGTGTTTACTAAGATTTTAACCGGTAGACTTTTCTGAGGTCTAAAACATCAAACTTGATGTTATATTATGTGTAGTAACTCTGTGCTGAGATATCTGCTAACTAAATTGTTTTGGTTCGTGGGTTTTTATCATTGTGTCGTAATAACATTTTTATTTCCATCCATTCAGTTCGTCGCGATAATTTGTCATTTCTATTCAGTTTACTACTTTTCGGAGCTTTAACTCGATTTTCTTTATCAGCTCTTGGTCGATAAGTACAACAAACCTATCTGCAGGTTGTCACTGATTTTTACTGTACTACTTTTAAGTCTGCAATTGAACTTAAGCTGTCGTCTTTAGTAAGTTGCTATTTTTAATAAATCATTATAGTTTTAAAAATTGATTTATAGTTAATATATTGTTCAGGCTGTGAATGTGAAATACATGTCTATATTGAGTTGTTTTTGAAGTGCAGTACATCAGGATTAAGATACAGTGGCACATTATCATATGAAGCAGCTTGTGTCTTCAAAGATTAAAAGTGGGAAAATGCAATATTTTTATACATATTTTGATTTGTTACAGTATGTGGAATAACTTTGTGCTGATGTATCAGCTCATCTAAAGAGTTTTATACAGTTTACTTGAGTTTATTTCCAGAGGTTTCAAGTCTTCTTTCAGACAACAGTTTATTTCGGTTAAAACTAATTTTGTACATGTGCACTCTGGGTATTACTCTTGGTCACTTACTATAAATACAATGAATGACCTTTTAAGACACTTTTGTTGCATGGTGACACTGTTCCACGGATGAGTTTGACAGATGGGTGTATGACCGCAGGAGTTAGCCACTGAAGGGGTGCATTCGGTATAGTTTCATTGGAGTCATAAGATGCAGGACTCTTTTTAAAAGTAGATTTTGTTGCATGATGCTAACATGAAATTAATTCTGTATTTGAATTCTAGATTGTTTTGTACTCCATGTGGGCATACAGGAATCTAAAATGTTAATGATTGTGTTTTTATTTTTAGGGAAAAGTCTGAAGACACTTATGTCCAAAGGAATCTTACAGGTACATCCTCCAATCTGTGACTGCCCTGGCTGTAGAATTTCATCTCCTGTGGTAAGTGTGCAATTCAGTAAATTGATTAAATGTGCATTTTAAATATATTGACAGTGTGTTCTTTTATATATCACTTTAAATGGATAGTTTACTCAAAAATGAAAACTCCGCATTATTTATTTATCTTTATGTTGTTATACATCTGTGTGACTTTCTCTCTTCCAAAAGGAGATATTAGTGACTCAGTCACCATTCACTTTCATTGCATCATTTTTCCATTTAGTGAAAGTCAATGTGCTTAACAACTAACAATAAAGACGCAATGCTAACAAAATTGTCAGTTTTGGATGAACTGTCCCTTTAAAGTTTTCAATAACATTAGGGGATGACCAAGTTGTCATTGTATGTTGAAGTTGTCCTGCATGTAAAGCATAAAGAACATTATTCTGTGAAAGGTTAAGCAGAGGATGACACACCACTGCTGATGAATTACACGGTTTGATGCATTTTTCTCTGAATTGCATTAGGGATGTTAAGAAGGACAGTGACTTGCTGTTAGTGCTGTCATGGTTGTTTCTCAGAAAGTAAATAAAGACCAAGTACAAAGAAATGTGAAATGGTTGGAATTGATTGTTTTGGTTTGTTGGACTCCGAGCTGCAATGTAAGGTCACAAGATTGTCGGTAGCTGATGTTCCAGCAAAATATGCCACACACTCCTTATTTTCACTTTTTCAGGACGCTTCATCGATCATGTAGACGACAAAACTAGTTCAGTGTCCGTGAAGGTCAGAAAGAAATTGGGAGTAGTTGAAAGATTCATCTCTCTAGAGGGCATTTTTGCTGAATTTTTTGCTCTGTTTCTGTGACATGGCAATTTCACTGACAGGGATCATATCCTGAAGTTAATCAGTAGTATTAATAGGTGATGTATGGACTTTCATATCTCTTTATTCTCACTCTGTGATATCTCCCACCTCTGTTAGAACAATCTGCTTTGTGCATTGTGTGTGTGAGTGTGCAGCAAGCCGGCTAGCGGTTGGCTGCTTGCAGTATTTGTCCACGCCGGTGCTGTGTTTTATCTGAACTGAGCGCGTCTGTTGCCGCCTCTAACGGTTAATCTGGAGGGGAAGGGCGTAAGAAGCTTACTGAGCTACTGAACGTAGCTACCGGTGATTACTGAGGCAGCGGCATGCAAAGTGAAGGCGCTTCTTCAGATAAGCTGGAGATGTTTGAGTGATGCAGGTAAACTACTGAAGAGGGTCTGAGCCAGAGCCAGAGCCAGAGGAGATAAAAACTTAATGACTTAGTTGTTTGGGGCCCTTATATTACCTCTCACTGAGGGCGTTAGAATCTCATGGAGGCTGATTTTGAAGATGAAGTCATGGAGGCTCGTCACTAGCTCTGTCTGATTGTTGTCTTCTCATTCCCGAAGTGAAAGGGTTCTGTGGTGCCGTATCATCGGATACTGTTCGGATGAATCAAACCCTGACTGAAATTGTCTTGCTTTAATTGGTTTAACCAGCTTCCATCTGATTATTTCAAATCCCACGTAAAGTTCTATTGAAGTTTGAATGTTTACTTTGAAACAGCTACAGTTTCTTTTAAGTGCTGTGACATCTGCAGAATTTCTGATCTGACTACTTGGTGAGATGATTGTTGTATTTGATCTTTAATGTGCACTTTTTACTAGACCTTTTTTTTTATATATATATATACCATACAAGTGATTATGAATTATCACAGTTATCTTTAAATCTAATGGCCCACTTTTCTATTAAGAAAAGTAATAGAAAAGAGTAATATCCGGGTTTGTAGTTCGTTCATTTGTTGTTGATGCTTTTAATTAGTTTCATATCCTCTCATTCCCCCATTTTGCTCTATGCTTCTGCTTTTTGAAGATGTGGATGTTCTGTGTCTTTGGCCTTCCTTTGGTTTCTCCCTTAAAGATGAAATTGGCAAGTTTAGCACCACTAGTGGTACCAGATGGAATTGCAGAATTTTGTTTAGTGGCTCCAAATTCATTTTGCTGCAGCTAGTGGCACAAAAAATACACACTTCGTCTTTAAGGAAAAAACGACTGTTTGCAAACAGCTTTCCTAAACACTTTACTTGCCCGCCATTGGTCTTCCAAACAGGTAGCCATGTCCCAAACACACTTGATTGGTTGGAGTCAATGTTGCGCAAATAAACAAAGTAACATTAAAAGAGCCACAGTAATTACACTTTTCAAGGGAACAACAGATGGTGTACAGAGTTGGGATAGTAGAAAGTAGAGTGTGAACAATATACTTACTGCTTTTTCTTTAGCATTTGAAATTTACAACTGTACTCGCTAACATGGTGACTTTCAGTTGACATAAAATTCTTGTGAAGTCCATCCCTCACATCAGTGATGTGATGACATGTCTGCTGTTGCACATCAACAAACTCACTCTCAATTCGGTTGTGAGCCCTGAAAATGGAGAAGCCCTGAAAAGAGTCAATTTCGTTACAGAATGTGTTTATCAGTGACTTCAGTAAATGAACTATGTAATGTATTTAGCGAGAATGTGACTCCTTCTGTTTGAGTGTAGCTTTTATGAATTAACATCCACAGACCTTGCAAGATTAAATGTAAAAACAAGAACATGTACAAAACAACAGGTCCTATCATGCACTATGCAAATGAAAATGGCAACATGCTTTGTGCTGGTGTGTGTTGTCTCTGACCAATCTAGTCTTTGAATCAATCGAGAGACATTCTAAACAGCTCAGTGCTGTTTGTTACTCTAATTACTCAGTACCTGCATTTTTAACAATTTCGACCCTCAACAGCTATATTAGAGGCAAACCTGCACTATGGTGAAAAGTTTTATTTTCAAGGTTATGAGTAGGGCTGAACGATTTTGGAAAATAATCTAATTGCGATTTTGTTTTTACCAATATTGCGATTGCGATTTAATATGCAATTATTGTTTAAAGCTCTTTGTGTTCTGTATTATTCAACAAAGACAAGCTATAAATCATTGTATAGTATGACCAACACAATATTAGATAGATTAAACATAAATGTTCTTTTCTGTAGGCGAGGCCTATATGTTACTTAGGTGAAATTAGGTGATGCATGAATTGATATGAATGCCATTTTTATTTAACAACTACAATCACAGTAGTATATTGACTGATTTGTTGAACTTTGTAACTTACGACCTTATAAGCATGTAATAATTATGACAACATAAAGCACTGACAAATAAGCCTGGTGTAAACATTATTATAAAAGTCAGTAACAAATCACACAAACTAAAGTAGATTGCAGAAATATAAAACAATCACTGTAATAAACATATGTAAACATGTGGACTTCACTTTTTAAACACTGTTAACTTTAGACAGACTTTAAATAAATAAATAAGAATATATATATTACCTTATTATATATATTATCTTAAGGTTGAAGTCTTCAGTAATGAAATGCACAGTAACACTGTTACTGCTTGAATAATTTCAGGGCTCCAGACTAATTCTTCCCACTGGTCGCTCTTTTGCAACTAACTTTCTCAGTTGGTCGCATGAACACATGATTTGGTCGCAATTGTATTATTTTATTTTTGCTACAACATGGGATTAATCAATGCATGCTGATTAAATTTGATCATAGTTTATAGTTATATGGAAACGAGGTTAACATTCAACCTGTTCTTTTTCATTAGTAGTATTATTTGTGATTTGAATATTGTGAACTGGGGGTTCCTCTTTTGCTGTGTTATAAGCCGCGGGCTTCAGATGCTTTTGCTTTTGAATTTGCGATCTTGCTGTCACGTTTTACAAGAAAAGATAATTGTCTGTTTTGCTTACATCTATACCTTTCACTTTTTAAGACTAAAACAAAAGTTGGATTAATTGTTATTCTTAATTAAAAAGTACAACAACAATAAATCAGTAAGATACAATGACAAACAAGCCTACAAAACGTTTATTAACAAAACCGAATAAGATGAGGCATGGCACACGCCACATGCTGTATTATATATAGACTAATAAATTACAGAACGTTTAGCAAACACTGAGGAGTCAAATAAATAAATAAATAAAAGAGAGCCTCCATAGCATAACGTGAGGTAAACAGCAAAGATAACTCAAATGAAAACAAAAAGAAAAGTAAAACTAAACTTGCTGTTGGTGACAGTGCTTGCATGTTTTTTTCCCCCCACAAGAATACCAACATGTTCACCTTTGGTTTAAGAAGCGGTCTTTTACTTTACTTTAGCATGAAAACCATCCATCGTTTCCTCAATATTTGCATAATTTTTGCTGCGCGCACCTTCGCGCTCCTGCTGACGTGGCGAGTATGAACCGTGCTCTTCTACAAACGAGCTCAAACGAGTAGCGCGGTTTCGTTATGCTTTCAGTTTCGTTTGCCGTGCTTAAATGTGCTCGACTTGAAGCAGCGCTGCTTAGACTGATCGGTATGTGTCATCAAAGTACTGCGAGAGCTATAAGAGAGCGCGGACGTCTCCTTATGCTTTCTCTCGCCGTACTTTGATGTCATATACCGATTGATCTTCAAGTGGAACACACCTCTCGTGCTTAAATGTGCTCGACTTGAAGCAGCGCTGCTTAGACCGATCGGTATGTGTCATCAAAGTACTGCGAGAGCTATAAGAGAGCTGACATCTCCTTATGCTTTCTCTCGCCGTACTTTGATGTCATATACCGATTGATCTTCAAGTGGAACACACCTCTTTACTCTCGCGTGTCACGTGACCAAGTGTAATCGCAGCCTCTGCGGTTGAAAATCTTGTTTTTTCATATCGCGATATTATCGCAAATGCAATTAATCGTTCAGCCCTAGTTATGAGTTCATCATAACACCTAGCTTAGGTGCGATATGTGACTGTGGACCTTTTAGCTGTTGTGGTTTATTGTCTTCCTGCTAATGAATTATATGTAGATTTATCCTAATGAAGCATGCTTGATGACATAGAACCATTGTTTGCATGTTTCTGTGTGGACAGATGATTGAATGATTGTGTGTTGTTGTTCCTTTAAGAGTCAGAGTCATTCAGTCGGCCTGGCTGTTGTCTCCCAGGGGAAATGTGCTTCCTTTCCCCTGTTTTTTCAGCGGAACTAGTGGAGGCTGGCAGGAAATTACACTCCGCTCCGTCTCGTAAATATCTCTTAGAATCTGGGCTTCCCCCCGCTGCGTCCCGGGTCAAGAAAAAGTTGTCACTGGGGGGTTGGGAACAAGGCTGGTTAAAAAACATGGAAGATGGTGATGTCGCAGTCTAAACATTTTAGAGTTGGTCCTTCAAAGAGAACAATCTCAGCAGTTGTTGATGTATTCATTGCACGGCTGGTACACAGCCTTCGGAGGCAAGAAGAAACTGGACGTGGATGGAATAGTTCTCCCAAAAATGAAAATTCTGTCATTATTTACTCACCCTCATGTCGTTCCAAACATGCATGCTGTTATTTTTCCTGTGGAATGCAAAGACATTTTTTAAGCTCTTACAGCACTTTAATGCAACAGTAGACCATAGTGACCAAATAAAAAATAATTGAGGGAAACATGTTTCTATAGATTACTGAAATTTAAGTTGATATTCATGGATAACATTCCTTTCTACAAAGCTTGTGATTAGAAGAAGTGTTTAAAGTGGTAATGAAGTGCAAATAGCGACATATCTTTTCTTCCGTATTGTGACAAACGTCCAAGTGTAAAGGATTATCAGTTTATTCGTCAGTTGTTGATTGGATTTTAAGATGTGGCTGTTGCCCTCAAAAATTTATTTGACTTTGCAGTCGATTGTAAGAAAGGGGCGGAGTTTAAGCAGGCCAAATGATTGGAGAAGTCCTGCATATGTCACCAGAGAGAAGTCCATAGTTTCATTGGAAGATCAATTATGACAAGGTCAAAAAAAATTATAAATGAAAAGCATGCATGGACGAATCGGTAAAAATTATGTATAATATACATATACAAAAGTGAATTTTCATTTCATGCTGACTTTAAAGGGACAGTTTACTAAAAAATTCTGTCATCATTTACTCACCCTTTCTTCTGTGAACCACGAAATAATGTTTTGAAGAATGTTGATACTCAAAACACTTTCTTTGTCCTACACTGTATGGACATAAAACACTAAGACATTTCTCAGAATATCTTCTGTTGACTTCCACAGAAGAACTGAAGTCATACAGGTTTGGAACGACATTATAGTGAATAAATAAAGACAGAATGTCATTTTTAGATGAATTTTCCCTTTAATGAGGTATCATTCTTTTATTTCAGATCTTCCACTCTTCTGTGGGATGATGTGATAAAAAGTAGTGGTCGACTGATAATGGTTTTTTGACAGCCGATGCTGATGCCGATATCTTGGAAAGCAGGGTGGCCGATGGCCGATATAAAGCCGATATAATTGTATTTATTTTAATTAATATTTAAGAAATTTGAAATAATTTGAAAATGGATTAAAAAATTAATTTGTGAAATAAACATACTTATACTTTAGATGACAAAGTATTTTCCACAAATAAATAAATATTTAATTAAAATTTAATTAAAATGGAAGTAAACTTTAACCAACAGAGCACTCAGTATTCTGGGAAGTTTTTGTGCATTGGGAATCATATTTTTTCAAATAAAGCCAAGGTAACACTCATTTCATACAGCACACAGTGAAAATTACATGAATATGACAGTGGGCAAATGCATAAAGTGCAGCATAATTTGAAATCACGAATTTAATGTTTAAAGCATTCAATTTGCACG
>NW_015505349.1:83671-86469 GCF_001515645.1 Sinocyclocheilus grahami | reverse complement strand
TGTGCATTGGGAATCATATTTTTTCAAATAAAGCCAAGGTAACACTCATTTCATACAGCACACAGTGAAAATTACATGAATATGACAGTGGGCAAATGCATAAAGTGCAGCATAATTTGAAATCACGAATTTAATGTTTAAAGCATTCAATTTGCACGAATCGAAATTCACGCAGAGAATCATGCAGATCGCAGATCATGCAGGTCACATGCACACTTCACAAGATCTCACAGCTGGATTTGACTAAGTTTGCATGGATTGTGAAATTACATTTTCATAAGCCATTCAAAGATTTGTTTAAATGATGCGTATTTGCTGAATGCTGACGGCAAACGAGAAAGTATTATAATGTTTGCCTTTCTATTACTAATAATATAAAAGAAATCGTTATAATACTTTTTGTATACATTTTAATTCCTTTGTTTAACAGTTCTATCGGATTATTAGACAGACCTCTATCCGTATTAGACAGAACTGTTAACAACGACGGTGAACAAGAGGGAGAATGTGAGCACTGTGTGCTCAGGTGCTGCCGCTCTCAGCGCCGTCAAAATAAAATGATGCCTCGAACGCATCGGCCAAACAGAAACTTATCGGCCGATGCCGATATTTGAAAAATGCCAAATATTGGCCGATATATTGGCCTTGGCGATATATCGGTCGACCACTAATAAAAAGGGCTTGTTTACGCGAGCAATTGAGGTGTTGACTGTGCGATTCAAATTTGCTAGAGCTGCTTTAATGGCAGCATAATTAGACAGTGATGTTTTTGCTGTGGAGCGCATGGTATTAGGTGAGGTTTGTTAGCGTAGACCAACGCTCATTTGACAGAGTGTTGCTGGAGGGCTGGGTACGGGCAGGAATGGGGGCTGACGCCACACAGTCTCACAACAGCTCCCTCGCTGTGGGGGGTTAGACACGATGTGTGCGCGTGTCTGTGCGCCGTACAAGGGTTTGTGTAGCGGAGTGTTTGTATCCCTCACATGGAGCCGAGGCTATGCTGCTATGGCAACGGCAGGATCTCTCCTCAGGACAGCAGCGAGCAGCCAGGCAGTCTCTGCAGTGTGTTGCATTCATGAATTAAAGCAAATTAGAGCCCACTAGAAAACCGCACCAAACTCACAATAGGATTTTTCTGTTGATTTTATTAGCCACTTTTGCTTCAAATGGTGATTGCGCTGATGAGCATTTGAAAGCACACTAATGTCTTCCACTAGTGACAGGTGAGACGTTAGTTTCAACTAATTTAGTTTGTGCACATCCTAAACTGTCATATATTTTTCAGATCCTATGGAGGTATTAATCAGGAAATGTTGTCACTGAAGTTGGAGAAGTCAGTTACAGGAAAAGGTTTATAGGCAGGTGGGGGATGACTGTGTGTGTGTGTGTGTGTACTGGTATCAGAGCTGTGCGTGTCTGTGTGGGTGTTGGTGGGAAAGGTACAGGGCTTATCTATCAGCTCATACAGCTGATCGTTACAAAGCCACTGCGGCTATATATGACACACTCCTCCCAAATATCAGTTTTTACATATGGCTGACCCAGCTCTCAACTGTTGGGTATCAAATGCGGTTTGATACCATCCGACAGAGTTTTCACACAAAAAAAGTACAGCGTCATGCTATACTTTATATAAAACTTAAATTCTTGTAGAATTCTGTTTTATTAAATGTAAATGATTTTAATTATTGTAAATAATAAAAATAAATGTATACTTTTTATTGAATTCTTTTTTTTACACCTTTTACACTGTCCTCAAATCTGATTGGCGAAACAGCATTTCAAGTGTGCAGATATTTTGTCCCAAACATGGGGGCTTTTCACTGTTTGCATCACTCCACTTTTTTGTGTTTGCTGCATTCTGGACTGACTTTCAGTCTCTGCACTGCTCAGCAACACTTATCAGTTGATCCTGCTTTGGCATTGTTTTGCGATACAAAGCATAGACAAAACAATATTATGTCTAAAATGTTATTATTATATTATGTCTAAAATGTTACTTAAAGTTACTTAATGTTAACTTTGCACTCCATTAAATCAAAACTGACAGTTTATAATGTTTATAAGACAGTTTATAAGACATTTATAATGTTTCCGTTTCAAATAAATAACGTTCTTCTGAATCTTCTATTCATAAAAGAATCCTCAAAAAAAAATGTATCACAGTTTCCACAAAAATATTAAGCCTTGCAACTGTTTTCAATATTGATAAAAAAAATAAGAAATGTTTCTTGAGCATGATTTCTGAAGGATCATGTGACGGCAGCAGCCATTACTCCAGTCTTCAGCTTTGCCATCACAGGAATAAATTATTTTAAAATATATAAAAATTTAAAGCAGTTATATTAAATTGTATTAATATTTCACAATTTTACAGTTTTTATTGTATTTTTGAGCATAAAATACTTTTTCAAAAACTTTCAAATCGTATCATCTTACTAACCCCAAACTTTTGAACAGTAGTGTAAAAAAATACATGTAAGATAACCCTTATGAATTTCATTGTAAACTTTATTTTTGAGCTTCGGCTTACTTTATATTAATTGTGGCCTATACATTTCACTTCTCCACTTTTCATTCATACATTCTCAGTTCCAGCTTGGACTCTTGGGAGTGAGTTGGAGTCAGTACCTATCCATAAAGGTCTCCTGTCGCTGTCTTTTTTTAAGGGAGGGGGATCCAAATGCAGGCAGAGAAATCTTGGCACGCATGGTTGAACTGCCACTGACCTCCCCGCGCCGGGAAACGCTTCACTGGGCTGACACAGCCCGCTCACCCTGTGGGTCAGGGGGAGTTTG
>NW_015505349.1:23090-83649 GCF_001515645.1 Sinocyclocheilus grahami | reverse complement strand
GGATGGGAAGCACACCGCCCTTCAGCTCTCTCTTACTTACCATATAACTTACTCCATAACTGTTGTAGCACTGGCAACAAAATAAAACAGTGTAGTTTTAAAAACTTTTATAATTTGGTTTCGTGAAAGGAAGTTTTTTTGCCAGTGTTTGCCAACTGCATACATGAAAAAAGTTGATTAGATCCCATCACGTGGATGTAACTGAACTCTGTGGCAAATTTGTGGCAAGAAGGAGTGTGCACAAAGTATATATAATTTCCTTCTCTGAATTAACGAATGTGCCAATAGATTTACGTGGGCACATTAAACCCCGCCACACCAACCCACATGCCCCCACCCCCAGCTTGTGCCAAGTCTGCCCAGTGTCCCGCCTCCACATTTACGCTGCCTATTTGCGGCACACACACAGACACACACACACACACACACACACACACACACACACACACACACACACACACACACACACAGAAGTTAGAGCAGACAGACGTGTGACTCATTAGGCATTCGTCCCCCGGGGACAGTGCTGGGGGAGCGGGCCACAGCTGCAGGAATGTCATGAGATGCTACTGCTGTGTGCAGATGTGTGTGTGTGTGTGTGTGTGTGTGTATGTGTGTGTGTACCTTAGCAGAAGGCCAGCACACCTTTCAGAAAATACAGCGCCAAGAAAACGTCTCTCGGCTTTTCCATATCATCCTTACTGTCTGAGCCAACAATAAAAAATGTGAGGATGCCTTCAGAACTCAGAAGTAGAATGAAACACATTATACGGCAGATGATACACCGGATAGATCCGGTCCCGCTTGCTGATTAGTCACTACAGCGTTCTAGTTTAAAATGCACGATGGGGTAACAGCTATGACGTGAAACACCTGTTCACCATATCACTGCTCATCACCTTAGAGACCAACTATTAAACTTAGTATACTGGAAAGGGACTGTGTTTTCTAGTGTTCATAAAGTTGGAGAAGAAAATAATGTTTAATGAAAAGTTGTGCCTTTTAATATTTTTATTATTTAGTAATTTTACAATTGGCTCTCGAACCTTATTGCGGTCACATTTAGACTTTGAGCGTGTGAAATTGGATGCAAATAGGATCTGATGTCATGCTCTTCGCTGTTTTTAATTATAAAAAAGTAATATTACATTCTAATTGTGTAAATCATTACCATTTATTAATGTTCCCAACAACACTTGAATTCAGCCAGGAGGTTCGTCTGTGGCATTTACAGTAGATCCTCTTTTGGTCATGCATCTTCTTGTCATATAAATTTGCAGACCAGAGCTCGCCAAACTTTAACTTTTGTATGCAGTGGAACACAAAATTTCTTCGCATGAACTTGTGTTTCCTGTCTCCCATATTCAAATGCATAAGTGAATGGCGCTCAAAATCTAGTTTGACTGGGGCTACAGTGTAGTAAGTTTTTCAGGAAGAAGCTAAACTGCCGTTCAAAAGTTTAGGGTCGGTAAGTTTGTTTATTCACTTATTTGATCAAAAATACAGTAAAAAAAACAGTAATACTGTAATATTATTACAATGTAAAATAATTGTTTTCTATTTAATATATTTCGAAATGTAATTTATTCATGTTATGGCAAAGCTTGATTTATCATTGAGTACTTCAGTCTTCAGTGTCACAGAAGTTTTCAGAAATCATTTTAAAATGCTGATTTGCTACTCAAGAAACATTTATTGTTATTATTATTTTCATCAATGTTGAAAACAGTTGTGCTACTTAATATTTTTTGTGAAAAACATGACACATTCTTTTTTTCAAGAATCTTGATGAAAAGAAAATTCAAAAGAACAGCATTTCGCATGAACTTGTGTTTCCTGTCTCCCATATTCAAATGCATATGAATGAAAGTGAATGGCGCTCAAAATCTAGTTTGACTGGGGCTACAGTGTAGTAAGTTTTTCAGGAAGAAGCTAAACTGCCGTTCAAAAGTTTAGGGTCGGTAAGTTTGTTTATTCACTTATTTGATCAAAAATACAGTAAAAAAACAGTAATACTGTAATATTATTACAATGTAAAATAATTGTTTTCTATTTAATATATTTCGAAATGTAATTTATTCATGTTATGGCAAAGCTTGATTTATCATTGAGTACTTCAGTCTTCAGTGTCACAGAAGTTTTCAGAAATCATTTTAAAATGCTGATTTGCTACTCAAGAAACATTTATTGTTATTATTATTTTCATCAATGTTGAAAACAGTTGTGCTACTTAATATTTTTTGTGAAAAACATGACACATTCTTTTTTTCAAGAATCTTGATGAAAAGAAAATTCAAAAGAACAGCATTTTTCTTTTTTGAATAGAAATCTTTTGTAATCGTAACTGTCATTTTAAATCTTACTGACTTCAAACTTTTGCACAGTAACATATATATTCTTCATCTTCAAACTAAGGTCACAGTGTGTGTCTTTTTTATATTTGCTTGTTACAGACCAATATAACTTTGAGCAAAGTTTTCTCCTGGCTTGTTATGGCTTATCTAAGGGTAGCTTAGCTGTGCTGTAATTTTGCTGTTTTCTTGCTCCCTCTTGTGAGGTCTTTTCCATGAGGAGACTGTGAGAACATCACTCATAAGTTCGAGGTGTCTCAGCTCATGAGTTTTATGGGACTTAAGACAGAAACCCCAACCAAGCTGATTACTCACTTCGGGTTTACATGTGTGATTTTATATTTGTGTGTGTGTGTGTGTGTGTGTTTGTACAAATGTATTTATAGCGCATCTCATTAAAGGGCAGACATTATGTGTGGGCGGACTTATTCATAGAAATGCTGCTTAGAGGAAATTCATATTCAATATTTTTCCATGCCTGAGTGACAGAGTGTGTGTGATGGTGTGAATGTGTGTGTATGTACATGTAGGCGGGAATTGAAGCCCAGGTTTTTTTATGTTTTTGTTTTGAAGCACCCTCCCTGACTCCCTCTGTGCGGAAGTGTTACCGGAAATAGTGCGCAGCCACCCCCGGTTCTGCGTCAGTTACGCCGAATAAAGCGAGGAGGCTGAACGGGGGCTTTCCGGGAGGACGTTGAGAAGGGTGGGGTTGGAGAGGAGGAATGGGGGCAGGGAAGTGTATGTGTGTGTGGAGGCCTGTCTCCGCTGAGGCCATGTGGGTAACAGGCACCTCTCAATGCTAACTTTATCAGATAAAGCATCACTAGTGCCGGCGCACTTCATAGGTGGCTTCCAGTGGCTGTTAACAGCTCCAAAACGCACTTGCCGCACGAACATAATGTCACGAAAAAAGAAGCGTTTGTTTGTGTGTTCACGGTTTTGTATTGATATCATTTTGCATGAGTTTATACAAGATTAGTCTAGGTTTAAATAACTTGGACATTTAAATAAATCTGTTACTTGATGCTGTGCTCAAACTAAATACTCAAAACTAAAACTAAACACATTTTTAATCAAACTAAACACATTTTCTATATTGAAATAGGAGATAAATAGACAAAAATATGCTTCCTCTGCAAAGAAAAAGAAAAAAAACACAGTCGCTCTGGGAAAAAAAATGTGTTCAGCCTGCCCATCCTCAGGGATGTTTTCATCTTTTTTGGCTTTTTTCCCTTCTCCTTTTAATGTATGCCACTTGAGAGAATCCAGAGGGGCTGCACCTGTTTGCCTCTTGGCGAGTCTCTCCACCTCCTGCCCCGGCCTGCCACTCACGCCTCGGCTCCTGTGGGATGCTCTGCATATGTGTATGCGCGCGTGCGAGCTTTGGGTGTGGAGTAAGGATAGCTGCAGGGCTCGGCAAAGTTTGACAGAGACCGAGATGCAAGCATGCGCACGCACACACACACACGCACACACACCACCCATTCACACAAACAGACTTTTCAGTTGAAGTTTTTCAAAGCTGTATCCATTCCTCTGGATCTCTGAACCCTACTATAGGGGAGATCGGGGTAAGATGTGCCGCTTTTTAATGTTCTGCTGTGAACTGAGTCTATCTATAAGTATCTATAAGATATAGCCAGAGAAATAAGACCTCTAAAAAAATTGGGGATCCAGTGGCACAAATTGCCTCACATTAGGGGTAAAGCTGTGTCATGTCAAGGAAAATATTGAATTCATTGGGGAGTTTCAATATGACTGTAAATCTTAAAAAAAAAAAAATTCTAGAAAACAAAATTATGCACAAAATAATTTTTAGAAATCAGACAGGAATTTTCAACATTTTGTAGTCATGTTCATAATTGTATTTCATAATGCATTTGGATGCACAACATACCCCCACTATTAATTGAGTCAATGACACAGTTTGCATTTTGGGAAAAGTGCTTAATTTAGGCTAATATTTAAAATAAAATTGACATGGTTTTTATAATTTGAGTCACACACAATAAGTAAATGTATGGTTACATGTAAACATGTAAACGTATATTTGGGCATCTATAAATGTGCTTTTATTTAAGTTTCCAGAGCTTTTCCCATGTGTATCTCTCAGTCACAAGCAGCACGACTGGTGCTGAATAAATATATGGTCACATGGCAAAAATTGTGTACATTTTCTTATTTTATGTTTATGATGCGACAGCGTACCCCTCTTTTCCATACTGTTTTTGCAATCTGTTTCGTCTCTTTTTTTCCACTTTTTTTCCCTTCACTTTCTTAATCTTCTCTTTTTCCCTTCAAATCCTCTCTTTCTCCCTCTCTGCTCTCTGCTCACTCATGGATAGAGATAGAAGCACAGAAATCTGCACTGACCCCTTCAGGTCACATTAAAGGTCGCCCAACTTCACACACTAAACCCTGAGGGCCTCTCATCCCCTTCATCCTTCGCTGTCTTTAGATGTCTGATGCGGATAGAGGGAAAGAGGAAGAGAAGGAATCACTATCACGTCTCGTTCACTCATCCATCCTCCTTCACTGGTCTCGTGGATCAATGGTCTTTCCCTCTGCATGGCTCTCTCTGACTGAGTTTTGCTGTTATTTAGGGAGTTCAGCGTGTTGTGTATTTCCTTCTTTCTGTCATTACTTCCTCATGATTTGTGACCTATGATTCATCATTTGAGATTCATTATTCAAATGAGGCTGATCTGAGCAATGAGGCTAATCTGTGTAGGTCATATGACAGCAGGAGAAACTAGAATGACAATTTGCTGGAATTTAGTGTAAAAACAGGGATTTTCAGTCCTTTTGAAACCATGGATCCCGGGTTCCTTAAATGTGAGGACATACCTTGATTTAGAATTTTATAATTTAGGATTAACTGGTAGTAATGTAAAAATAATAATAAAATAAAATAAATAGTCTATTTATTTATGTTTTTTTTTTTTGGTGTATTTATTTATTGACATTTTTGCACTATTAACTTTTGCAGAGTATAGTGTATCTGTTGGGTAAGTTATGAATTCACATTGCTTTAAGTCTGTGTATGTACCGAAAATTCTAGCCTTTCATGAATCAAATTACATGAATGCAAATGCGAAAACACATAATGAATATGACTGTAATCCATTCAGAATGTGTTTTATCAGCCTAAAGAGAACGGAAACCTCAACCAGCGTGTGACAGATCGGGAACATTAGCCATTTCTCTGTACCGCAGCTCAAGCCAGTAAAATCAGAGAAGGCTGTTCCCAGAGTCTCAGTCTGTCTGTCCCCTCTGTGCTCCTGCAGAACCGTGGGCGACTGGCAGAGAAACGCGCCATCCCCTTGCCGCCAACACGGGTGCCCAAAAAGGAGCTGGCCTCCGTTTTCAGCAGTGACGACAGTGAGGGCAGCGAGCGGGCCAGCGGAGATCATGCAGACATCAAGCAGGAAGAGCTGCATTACACTATCATGAGAAAGAGGTGAGAATTTGTTGTGTTTGTGTATATATGTGTGAGTGTGTGGGTGGGCAAAAAGTTGAGTGCCAATCCCAGTGCCAGGGATTGATACATCAACCATAATCTGCCGGAAAGGGGCTAGCCATATCAAACATCTGTATAGCACCAAAGAGATTTTAACACCCCTTAGGTCTTTACCCTCATAGCCCCTTATTTTGACACACACGTACCCTCTAACACACACAAATACACTCATTTACTTTTCTGGCAGACGCTACAGACACACACAGGATGTGCCAACAAAATACCCATGCTTGTGAGCCCACAGGATACACACACAGAAATAAACACGAGGCCTTCTTATGAACCAAAAAGTGACATTGTCGATGAGGTATTTGCAGTCATGGCAACTTTCTTGATGCCGTAGATCTCAGAACGTTTTGAGTGGCCACCTGATTCGTTTCCTTTGTGTTAAAGTTAAATTAACACCTTTCATATTTCAGCATGTACCTTAACTGTATACACAATTCTATTTTGGTTGTAGCTCTTGTTAAAGACTGTGGAAAGCAAGATAGTACTTGGTCACCATAGGCTAAAGGGCCGTTCACATCAAGGATGATAACTATGAAGTTTTAATAATCGTTTTAATTCTACAAGAATAGGGAAGTCCACCCTACAGCTATAATGCTAACAACACACCTAAACAATAGCATTCAGAATGATTTTTTTTCCAGCTGGTGAATGATAAAAACATTGATAGCCAATCTATGGCTGCACTATGGTGGGACCATTTCAGTAGCTGAAAGTACCATATAAAAATCGTTGAGTATCATGGTATATCAAAGTACTTTTTTGTTAGTGCTTTAAATGGCCATTTAAGTTTATTTTTATATTCATAAGTTGCATGCATTTAAAAAAAGCATGGACGAAATCTTTCAAAACCTAGTGAACTACTTAAGCAATTACTCAGCTCACTCTAAACACAAATATTGGTTATCACCTTTTAATTACACTAAGCATTTTTGTTTATAATTTTTAGTATTTTTTAATAAAGTCAACACAATGCATTCTGTGATTGTGATCTCTGTGAAGTATATATTCAGCGCAGCCTTAGAATTTGGCCTAAGTGAGACAGCATATTTAAGTTTCCCATTATTGGGAACAGTCTTAATATATGCTATCCACAAAAAATAAAACCCATCCAATGATGTGTTACAAGTTCCACATCTCCATCTCCAATCAGTGCGAGGGAAACGAAGGAATTCAGTGTTCATTAAATCTTCATGAGCTGTGTTTGGCCTCCCTCCTCTCTGGCACACAAGCCTGAAGAAGCTTATGAGCCTGCGGTCAGTGCAGCAGTGAGCTAAGAACAGTGGCTGAAGCGAACGGTTTTTCCGCCAGCGTTTTCGCTCTGCCTAAATGCATCACAGGTGATAACTAGCCAGCAGATGTCAGCCCTGGCAGGTGAGTCTGGGGAACCACATTTTTGTCAAGACCATCTCCGCTTCTACTAAAGAACTTGTTGAAAAGCCCGGCCTTGAGGTTCTGATCTATTATTAAGTATTCTTTAATCACTAGAGCATGCCTTTCAAAGCTAGCTGTTGCTTTGAGACTTCAGGTTTTCTGTCTTCCGAGGGTCTTTAGGTGATTTTTCACTCAAGTTTTTTGAATTGAAGTGTCAGCAGTAGTTTCGGTGGTGTTTGCAGTGAGAGTTTGTGTTGGCGGTGTCTGCATGCGCTGCTGTGGATAGTTGAATCTCCAGGAAGCTTCAGTGCTTCTAATGAGAAGAGTAAGAGAAGACAATATTCTCTTTTCTCATTAGCCATTTGGCTCTTGCTAAAAATGTCTCGGTTAGCCCTAGCTCCTGTCAGGCTTTTTTAGAGCAACCGCCAATGCGTCTAGCGATAATTTTACTTATTTAGTTGCCTTTCTGTTTAACACCTCTTTTGCCATGAAGATGTGCCATAATAGCTGTAGCTGTGCAGTTATACACTTTTTTTCCCTGCAGTAAATGGCGAATGAATTCCAATGGTTGAGTCATTTGAGTATAAGAGGCTTGGGTTTATGCCCACTGGTGTTAAGCGGTAAATTTGGGTCATTACACAGCACTGTTGGGATATCATTCTCAAGGCAGCCTATACGTACATATGAGGTCGTGCCCTCATCCAGCATAGGCAGGTCATAGCTGGATCAGTCCATTTTCTTGAGCCTTACAGCCTAACACAGGATGCTAGCTAGCTGTCATACTCATAAAAATCATCACTGGCTAAAACGGAGTGATGTGAGGGTGCTTTTGCTGTGCTGTGCAGTGTGCACTGAAAACACCAGATGTGTTCACAAGCACAACTTAAATATGATTATGTTGTTGAATAAAGAAGGGCTCCGAGTTCTTACCTTGGAGCGGATCAGCCCTGAATGCCCAGGTACAAACCTAAGCCCTCATCTGCACGACTTTCTTGGTCACTTCCTTCACTCAACCACCGATCCGCTAGCAACCACTTACCCTGTGACACCAAGGACGGCACAGGAACCAGAACCGGCAAGCTAAACTTATTACAGTGATCTCCCCCCAACACTTCAGACGCCCGCGCGTGAAGATGCTAATGAATTTAAAGAACACTTATGACTGATATCTAGGGCTTTTACCCTGTTAAAGGCGGCGGACTTCAAGGAGCCACGTCTCTCCTCTGTTCCGGGGCCGCTCACCTCACCCATACTTTACTCAGATGAGGATCTGACCGAAAGAGATAATGGGATGTTCAATCTATGAAATTAAATTTCCATTGAGCTGGACTGGGTAAGTGAGTTGTGGAGGGGTCTTAACAAATTGGATTTAGTCAATGGATGGTGAAGTATGGGGAATTCTTTTTTGCGTTTGATCGTATTTATGCCTCATCATTGCAGTTTATATTAGTGTTGTGGTAGAGTGTGCATAGCATTTCTTCAGTCCAAATGTATCTGCTAATATGTACTATATACAGTGGGGTTCCAAAAGCATGAGACCGCTTCTGTTTAACGTTTTTCGAATTTAATGCAAATTATATTATCAGCTTAACATTAAAGTTGCCATTAAATGAACTTCCGAATGTCTCAGTACTTGTTTTTCTCTTTTGTTTTAATGGGAACTTTAGCTGCATGATCGATGTTTGTTTAAAACCTGATGATCATATTGTCCAGCATGATTTGAGATGATCCAAAGAGCTTCTTGCGCATCAATGGAAGCACGAATATCTGACCATTTGTACAAAGATATACTTAAATAGGGAAGAATCTGATATTTTTATTATTCATTTTTTGTTATGTTTCTTTTGTTTTACAGTTTTTTTTAAATCCTAAAATTTTGTTTAGTTTATTTCCAGGTTTAAAAAAGATTTTGAATCCCAGATTTTCAGATTTTTATTGAATCTCAGACTTTTGAACCCCAATGTACTTTAACATCATGCCCAAAAATATAAAAAAACGAAATAAGTGCAATTTTAGATGCGGGCCTGACAAATATATGTTTGCGCAATAGTGCGCGTTTAGTTTTCAGGGGATTTCCAGCCACTGCCGTGAAAAAAGCCGATACACTTTGACACCTTAAAGAAGACTCCCTATATCTTTTAACCAGATTAATGTTAATGGTCAGCAGGTTTATAGGTGATTAGTTCTCAGTCCTACTGTATCCTGCAAGCATACAGACCTTTCTTTTTTAGAAAACAAGCTGCGCTTAGGCTGAAGCGTAGTGCTTGGCTTGGTCTTTTATATTCCTTTTATCTTAGTGATTTCACATGTGGAGGTTGAGGGTCTTCAGGTCATGGTGCACTAGAATGAGTCTAAATACCATTCTGAATAACAGAATAACAAGTTTGGTTTTATAATCTGTAAGTAAAATCGGCTGATAAAGACAACGACATGCGCCAACTGGCCTCTTATCTGAAAACGTTCACTTTTGCCTTCTGCTTTAGCAATAAAATTTGCAAGTATGAGATGTTTGTCATAGTATTAGTCTTCAAGGTCATGCCAATCATTTCCTGAAGCCTACCTGTGCACAGTCAGGTGTGTCAACACCAGGGCTTTGAGAATTGCTGACTGCTTGTCTGGGTCATTACTGAGTAACCATCATGGATTATATAAGATAGTATACTTACCCAGAGGACAACCTGCTAAGAAAAGCCTCCAAAAAAGATCGCCCATCCCATATCATCTATTATGTTATTGCTAATGTAACGATAAAGCCAATTTAGTCTATTGTGTAAAACTACGTGCCATTTAATTGTTGATTTACTTGGGATACTCTCACGATTTTTGTTGATTTTTCTTATTTACAACCGATGGAAAAAACTACAGAAACTTAAGTGGATTAGATGAAGTAGGGGAGGAGGAGGCAGGTTGATTCCAGAATGGTGGACCCTCCCCTTGAGCACGAGGGACAGGGAAAGGAAATAAATCAGACAACTGTTGCACCTGTCTGGATAGAAATACTGTCTGTCTTCCCCCGGGTTTCTGCGGCCTCTTCAGAGAAGGGCCTGACCTGTCTGTGTTTAGCATTAGAAGCGTTTGTCCAGCAAGGCGTGCCGTCCTCTTCTCTGGTGGCTGTCTGGACCTGAATGTAAGCACTCGGCTAGCCAGAAGTGGAAATCAGCTGGTCCAAACCTCAGGACCGAAGCCAACCCAAACCAGCGTCTTTAGCTCACTGTGACTGGCCAGGCTCTTAAAATGCTGGTATGTACAGTCAAGGGCATTGTCATCTGATGGTTAAACTGTTTTTTTTAAATTATAGCAATATTGTTGAGTGCCTCAACAATGGGTATTTTTGAAAATTGTACTCTGATAAACAACAGACAAATAATAGACCCATATGTTATACATTTATGGGAATGTCTAGTAGCCTGGTTGTGAATCATTTTCTTTTAAAGGTTTTTTGCACTTGCAAAGACATTCGGAAAATGATGAACAGCCGCTTGCATGAAATGGTCTAGGTTAAGGATGCCTTAACTTTTTTTGCGTAAGGACTGTTTTTGTTTGGCTGGTTTTGGTACGGTTACACAGGTTTAATAGAATCGTCCATATTCAAGCATCTGTGTGGTCTCAGGAAGAATTGATGTGTACTCAAAAGTTTACTTCAAGTTCAAATGATGTGACCATGTGCGCCATTCATTCATTTTTGTTTTGCTAAAGCATTTCTCTGTGCAGTTCTGGAGCGTTGCACGACACACTGCTGGGAAGGGGACGTGATGCTGTAGAATTCCTGGAAAGAACCTTCTCTTAAGGCAATAATTAGTGGTTGGGTTCCAGTTCTGGAACTTTTAGAATGTCTAGGGCTCTTCCCAAGGAATGGCTATAGGCTTACCTTTCTACAGTTTACTATTTACAGGAAAACGAGCCCTGTTTTTGAAAAGTGGACAAATGAATTCTGCTATGTTCGCTACAACAGTTTTGTTGATTTATACCCACACTTTCTAAATTCATAGGGCTGCAATTAAGGCCAAATCATGCATCACTAAATGCGTCTTTTTTAAACATTATTTTTGAATGTGTATTTTTAACTTTAACTGGTATATTTCAAAACATTTTACCATAGCGATGCTATATTTAAAAAAAATCTACTTTAACTCATCAATTAATGTAATCATAGAATAATTTGTCATTTCCCTCAGGTTTCAAATTGTTTTGTTCTGAAATATATTTTGTACTTTCATTTAGTGTATTTATATCAGACTTGGTGTGAACCGTCTGTAGCTTTTGTTTGCAGTTTCGTTATTTCTGCGAAGATTTTCAGTCATCCAAGTGATTGGATGGGATATAAAACGATAAAATAGCTTTGAATGTAACTGTAGACCACTTGTTCATGTAAAATCAGTCCGTATTGTGCTGTAAATAACTTTGGTATAAGCATTTGCTAAAAAGTAAACGTATCGCATTGAACACGCATCTCAACTCCCTGCACTTCCCTTGCCTGTCAAGCAACGTAAAAAGTTATATCAGTGAAGATGTTTTAATCAGGTGTTGTTTTCCTGTTAGCATCTCCTTTGATTGGTTTTGCTTCAACCACACGAGTTAATCAGTGTCATGAATGTCACATCTACAGAGGGGCGAGAGGGCAGCTAAATGTCTTTAAACAGACGTTGCACCACATCACACAGCTCTCAGGCTTTTTACGCTGTTCGCCTTTTCTAATTATCCAACACCGCAACGTTCAATGTGGCAAAATAATATTTTGTTTCACTTCTACTTTTCTGGGTTCCTGCATGCTTATCGACCTCCCATCAGCTTTTATAAAGCAGGAACAACAGGAAAGCTCATGAGAACGCACTGCGCTCTCATTTATTTATGTATCTATTTCAATATTTATTTATTGCTCTCCTTGATAGCTGAGGCCTGGCTGCTCAGTCTGAATGTGAGCAGAATAACAACAGAGAAAAAAAAAACAGAAATATTATGATTTTGCTGCTCTAGCATTGCATTTTTACTGGTTTTACTGGACAGTATGTAAGTGGACCTGCGATCTGTGTTCAGAATGATTGTTTAGTAAAAGTAATGGTGAAATTCTCAATTTTGTACCATGTTTGGCCTTTTTTTTACAGTGCCAGTTCATAGTGCAAAACGTCTGTCACTTTCTGTAAAAAGGAGGCATCCTCTCCACATGCCTTCCCACTTTCAGCTTGGCACCGCTTTGTGTGTGTGTGTGTGTGTGTGTGTCAGGGTGAGACTATCAGCGCTGTGTTCAGTAATGGTGTAAGCCCTGGCGTCAGAATGCCCAGTCTGCCAGCTCTCTGTGTGACCTCTATATCTGGCGCCAGCTCTCGTCTCCCGTGTCACTGCAGGGGCACTTGCACTGGCACTATTTCACTCCCCGACGCTCCCGCTGCCATGAGGAACACCACGTCTGTCCAATGGCCTTCCGAGTGCCTTAAAGTCAAGTCAGTTCATAAATACCTGCCATTTAGCGGATGCTTTTCAATCAGTCATATTTGAATTTTGCTGAAACTTTTCAGTTGCAGTTAGAATGAATGGGGACTAGAATTTTCAAGCTTAAAAATGTTGATAAATTTATCATAAAAATAAATAGTCTGTATGACTTGCTACTTAATAAACATATGTCTGTATACCCGATTAGTGAACAAATTTTTCTTTGGAGTTGCATCTGTTCGATTAATCAGTTCGGTTCACAAAACCCTTTTGAACGATTCATTCAATGATCCTATTTGAGTTGAGTTGACTTGAGTTCAGCTTATTGAATCAGTGATTCAGTTGTGGAGGTTCTTGAGCAGAGCTCACTGGAGGGGAATATTATCAGGGAATAATTCTAATTTTTTTGGCGAACTATTCCTTTAAATCCCTTTTACAGCTACCTATAGCAGGACTTTATCCCTTTAGCAGTACTTGAATAACAGTTCAGAGTCAAACAGAGCTCTGTGCAGGTGTGCAGCTGGTTTTCTCCACATTCAACCACAAAACCTACTCCTAGGCCTAGTGCTCCTGTATCAGACGTACGTCAAGAACAGATGGAAGTGCTTTCAGCTCTGCATGTGTGTGCTGTGGTGAGGAAATGTGTCTGCTACCAGCAACAACACAGTTGATGCAAAAACCCATATCTTTCTGGCATCGGAAAGATGTTTTGCTGTTCGTTGCAGTGTCACAGATTTTCATTTCGTTGTAAAGCACTGACTCTGAAGCTGCATTGAATGCCTCTGATTCATTTTTTGGCACCTTCCATATATGGTATTTAGGGGAAAAAAAAGGCTACCATAACTCCAAGTGTAACTCAATAGACAAGTATGTCCATCAAGCCACAGGGGTTGAGCGACGTTTCCAAAACTTTATATCATGGTAATGGGGATATATTTTACAGTATTTTTTTTATATAAACTATTAACAAATATTTATATTTTATATTAAAAATATTACATTTGCTAGAAATTTAGTCAAAAGGTTTTTATACATTAAATAAACATGTAGAATAGTAATGCCTGTTTTTGACATTTTTGTGAATTAAATACTTTTACAACATAAAAGTATTTATTATATAAAATGTGATTAAAAGAACCAAGCTCACTACACATTAGTTAAATTCTATATTAATGCAGCAAGTCACAGCATTGCTTTGCAACCGTAAACTAAATAGGCGTGGCTGTTATGTCAAAACCTTCTGTAAATTGTGTCACAGACATACTGCGGTATAAACAGTATATTTTCGTTTGACACATTTCTTTGGTTAGATTCTATATATTATTATACTGACCAGCCCTAACAATTTTTTCCTCCTCAATTTTAATATGATATCTGCTAATAGGTCAGAACATTCATTTTTAAAAAATGCAAAGATGTTACAAAATGATACAATATATTGTTGCAGAATTATAGTGTGCTTATTTGCCAAGTGTTTAGTAGATCATTTTATTGTTAATACTGTAAATACTGTAAATCATATATATATACAGTGTGTGTAAAATATACTATAGGTTATTAAAATATATAACTTTTCCTAGTTTAAAATCATTTTCACATAGGATTTTTTTTGTCAAAATATATTCTTGGTATTAAATGTTATTTTCAAGCCTTTTATAACTAGTCACTATTGAGTCATCATGTCCCAGTTTGTTGCATGTGTGTGTTTTTTTTTGGTCATGCCCGGCACATGTCCTCTTACATTGGGTCATATCTGGGGCAAAGTGTCTGTGCAGTTGACGGGGAGGTGTAAGAGGTATTGACCAGTTTAGATGGAGATTATGCTGATCGTCTTCACTGCGTGATAAGCTGCAGCTCATGTCCTAAGCGGCGTTGTCAGGTCCGCCCTGTGCTCCCCTGTGTGGGATCGCTGACTCAGGCAGCCAGGTCTTAGCTCCAACCCTGACGCAGATTATGACCTTGGCTGCCAGTCGTAGGAGGCCTCACCGGGACAGCCCAGAAAAAGTGTGCTAATTAACCTGCTAACAATGTCCTTGCTTAGTGCGCTCACTGCAGAGTCTCTCTCCGAGGATAATAGCCTTCCTTAGCTGCCAGAGCGGGAGCTGGAAGATGGAGCTTTTGTTTGGACTGATGCCCTGTTAAGGGGATGGATGGGGAAACTTGGATGACCTATAGAGAACGGCAGTGTTGTTTCCTAGATAAAGGTTAAATAGACCTTTGCGCTGTGCAGAGTAGCATAGTTTCATGCAAGTTTTTAATATTTTATAGGGCTGTTGCCAAATTAGAATTGACAAACGTCAAATTCTGAATAATATTTGAATCTAAATGCTGTTTAAAAATAGTTTTCTACTAGAGCTTGAGCTGTATAAGTTGTTTGTATAGTGCAGCTTATATAAATGTAGCATATTCTGTGAAATCACTTTGCATACTTTGCTGGGAATTAATGTTTCTTTTATTGATTTATTTCAGTCTCATTTATCTTTGTATTTATCTGGGAGTTTGCCAGCCTCAAATGAAATATGAGTTTTCTGATCATAGATTTTTATTCTTGTAAATGTAGTGAATGACTGTGCTTTCGCTGCATTGTGTGTATTCATTATCTGTATTAGTAAAAATGTATTTTATTTATATATATATATATATATATATATATATATATATATATATATATATGTGTGTGTGTGTGTGTGTGTGTGTGTGCGCGCGTGTGTGTATTTATAATATTTATATATAAATGTATAAAAGTAGTATTTTTAAATTAAACATTTAAAATATTTTACTAAATTATGATTTTACATATAATTTAGGAGTTATTTGTAATAATTATTTGACAAACATACTTTTTTTCATAATTTCTAATAATTTGCATTTAACAGTGCTCATGCTCATTTAACTCAATTACAGTATTATCAGTATTGTTATGCATATGTTATGTATAAGTATTGTTCATTTGATCTTGTCATACAGTCGATCAGTGGCATTTCTGTCGAAATGACAAGTGAATTTGCAGCCTAGTCCGGTCATGGAGAATAAATTCCTGTATGTGCTGTGTTGCTTGTAGCTCAACTGAAAGCGTGGCGGGCTGACATTACTGAAGCCCAGCCTGTAATCTACAGACTGTAAAACTAGCATTTCGACTGCCACAAACAGCAGGGCCACGGGTCCACCACAGAAACACAGCGGATTGCGAGACTATGCTGTGACAGTCCATAAAAATGTCCCTCAGAACTCTCTCGACATTAGTGCGCCCCAAAGACCACCAGGCTCTGAGAGATATGCATCTGATATTTGCTAAATGCTAATCGGGAATTTGAAATCATTATGCATTATAATGCGATCAGAGCTGTAATCAGATTGCATTAAAATACTTCCATGACACACTTCTTCTATCAGTCTCTATAGAGACAACATGGCCCAAGCAGGACTTACATGGGTTAATGAAGGATGTGTGAGAAAAGGATGAGAGGGGGAAGGAGGGAGGAACGGAGGTTGAGGGAACGGCCTTGTCCAGTTCTAATCTGTAAACCCTTCAGTTGGCCTTGGAAGAGACGACCTGGGAGAAGAAGACAAGTGTGCGGCATGGATTCCGGTCCTGGGCTGGGATCGTTTTATCAGTCTGCGAAGAGCTTTAACCCTCTTTCTTCAAGTTTCATGTGTATATGATTCATGTGTAAACATTATTAAAAAAGGGTAATACAATATTTAAATATATAAAATGATTTAAAGAGTGAAAATGATTCATGTGTAAACATAATTATAAAAGCTAATAAAATTTTATAAAATTATATATATATATTTGACCTCAATATTAGTAAGATGATTCTTTGTGGGATCAGTTTTGTTCTGACAAAAACATATACAATAAAATCATTCCGCATAGACAAATGTCAAATGTGACCTTATACAGTGTGGATACCTGGGGTCATTGTAATATTTTTATAAAATTATGTAATATTTTTCATAGACAAAGTTTGAAACATTTTATCAAGATGAAACTGTTACCATAAGATAACTAAGGGCCTCAGGGTTTTCAAGCTAAAGATTAATTGGTTTCTTCATCTGTCCAAAACAGCTGACATGATTGGTTCTCTGGTTGCAGTTACAAGCTTGCATATAAGGCCTTTTTGACACCAGAACATAAATACTTCCTTAAATATCACCGGAATTGCATACAAATTTTATCATCCATTCTAATTTCGAAATCCACACGCTCATGTTGAATGGTAAACCAGCCGCTTTTATTCGCCACTTATCGGGTTCCTTTATGAAATGGCAGATCTCTAGAGATTACTCTCACCCCCTTCGCACGCCTCATGCATCTCCAGAGTCCTGAACGATTTCAGCAGAGCGATCATAAAAACCATAATCACCTGGTTTTAAGCTCATAAACTGCTTATGAGTTGAATGTGTTGATTAGAACATCTTAAGGTTGAAGATGAGACTGGATGAAACTCAAAATTGCTTGGCGCAGGAATCTGTCAGCGCTCATTATACGCTTAAAATCCAAAAGACAATGAATGCAGATGCGAGGCAAAAGAGCCAAAGGCAGAGAGCGTTTCAGCTTCAAGGGACAAAACTGGAGTGCACCAGGTCGGCCGTGTTTGATTCAGTTGAGGTTGTTTGTGGTGAAATTACGTTGGGTTTACTTTTTGTGTACTTTATGCATCATTCGCCTTATAACTGGTAAGTTTGATCATTTCAGTTTAATTGGACAGAATTGTTAGTTTTTATTTTAACTTTTTTGTAAGGATTTTTTTTTAATCCTGATATGCTCAATGCGTGAGTGTGTTTCTTTGTGTAATGAATCTGTGATTAGGAATCCCTAGAGATACTTACCCTCCCTCTTTCCCTTTCTCTCACTTCTTCTTGCTATATCTCTCACTCTTTCTTTCCCTTTCTTTGCTTTCCTTTTTTCAGTCGTGACAGTGACCTCTCAACGATCATCTCCAACCTGCACCACACCCGACAGCACGGCATGCCCGAGGGCCAGCCCTGCTCCGACCTCAGCCTCGCCTCCGCACACTCAGGTAGGACACACCTAGAGACAGCACACCTGAGACACATTCACACATAATCAGAGATGAATGCTCTGTTATGTTATTATCCATGTGTTTATGGATATGAGGTGAAAACATACTTATAGAGCAAAAGAAAACACATGGACATGCATAGGAAGTGGTCTGGGGGAAAGTAGCCAAAAATGCTTTTATGATTATGATACACACTTGTCAAATCTGTGAAATGTGCAGAGGCTGACCTATAGTCTTGAATTATTGTTATAATTGCTTCTGTGGTTTTCTCTGTCTATAATATTCTGTTTTATTGCCATCATACTCTGTTTTTACAGGGGTTATCCTTTGATTGATGTAGAACAATTTCACTGACTGTGTGCTAGTATTTTAGTTTGGTTTAATTTGCATGATTGAGGGCTGTAAGCTCATTACTCGCTCCATTGTGGCCATATTCATTCCATTACTTAATGCTCTTGTCTTCGCCTCTCTTAGCACATACCTTAAACCACTGTTAAAGCTACTCTCAGTAAATAGGTTTATTTGTCATTAATCTCAGACCAAGCAGAAGGACTACAGGACATGATGTCTGTTAATCTCATTGGTTCTCTGGACCACATGGTCACCCACAGGTTGAGTAATTTTGACCTGGTTTTACAGTTACGTTTGAATGTTTTTTGAAGATTTATGTTGCATTTCAATATTTAAAAAAATATGTATGTATGTTAGGGCTTGGCGATATGGTAAAAAAAACAACAAGTCATGTTTGACCGATTCTCGATTGTTTTCGATTTTTAACAAGTCAACTTGAAAATGTAACTACAACATGATTCAACTAACTTTTTATTTATTAACCCTCTAGTTAAAGAAATTTCTGTTCCAAGTGCACCACACATGTTGTCAACATGATGTAAATGTTAAACAAATCACTTGTTAAATATCTTTGCAAAAAAGAAACATGAACTACAATTACATTTTGTATAAACTGGTCTTATACATATTATATGTTCAGAAATAATACAAGGAAAATGCTTCTAAAACAAATCTCAAAAGTCAAGGTAATTCAAATTCAAAAGGACTGAGTGTCTAATTCTAATGTTTGGTAATATCTATTTTGGTAATATTGGTAATCTATTCAAAATCGCGATTCCTCGATTTATAAAAAAAAATAAAATTGTGGCAAAACATTAAATTCGAATGAATCGCCCAGCCGTAATGTATGTATGTATGTATTTAGTACTATTTTTTTTATTATTTTAATACCTTTTTGCAATATTTTTTTTATTTTATTTTTAATAGTTTATACTTTTATTTAAATTTTCTTTTTAAGTAATACTTTTTCGTAAGTCTGAACCACCCACAGGTTGAGTATTTTTGACCTGACCTAAGATTTATGTTGCTTTTTAATGATATATTTATATATTTTAAATGTTATTTAATTTTATTTAAACTATACATTTTCAAGTCTGCAAATGACTATTACTGTCACTAATTGCTTAAATTTAGACAGCTTTAGACTTCATTTTTTTGTGCACTAAATAAGTAGTTATTTATTTTTAGTTAAAATTAATTTTAGCTTTCTAGGTTGTAGTGAATACTGCACAGTCAAGTCATACTATGGAGGATCCTTTGGGTTTCTGGTAAAATGGCCATATGTGAATATATGTGTTTAAATCCTATTACAGTAGCACTGGCCCAGCATAATGAAGTCTTAAGCTACCGTCTGAGTCCTCTATATCTCTCTGATTGTATGGCTCCAAATATGGATCAAATCACCTTTACTGGGCACTAGGTTTATACCAGACTAGAGATCTAAGGGTTGGGTTCAAAACCAGACCAGTACAATTTCCCATTACCTGAATGGAAGATGCTCAGTTAATCGTAATCTTAGTTGGAGAAGACACAAAGGAATAAGAGCGGAAGCCAACTGCAGCACGGCTGATGACCAAAATCTGTCAGTTTGAGCGTTTAAAAGAGGTTTAACAGGTGCTGTAAGCAGCTAGACTCATGTCCGTAAACAAGTCCAATCCGATCACGCAACGCGTCTAATTCTGTCTGCCAGTGAAATTAGAGAGCCTCCGTACCTGGGCCAGGTTAGGGGTCGAATGGATAGAACAGGCCCATTTGGAAGTGTGTTTTTCGCATGATCAGAGTGATACACATTTATTAAATTTTGCATTTGACCACATGACATTGCAAAATAAAGCATGTTGGATGCAGCAGTATGTTAAAGGTTGACCTTACATAAGCTTAAATCAACCAGACGCAAGTGTTCATTTTTCCATGTTCCGCTGCAAGACTCCGACAGCTTTTTTTGTTCCGTCACACATTCTCTTTTACTTCCTTTCAAGTCTGACTTCTTCTGTGGGTATGTGGTTGAGCGAGAGAGAGAAGAAAAGGTTGGAAAAGTGCAGAACAAATGAATGAGCAGAGCGCCATTTGGTATCAAGGGAGGGTGGACTGCAGTGTGGAGTCGTGAGACAGGAGGAGAAAGAGGAAACCGACTGCCGCGCAGGGGTTGCTTTGCACCGGAGAGGCCCGTTAATTAAATCTGAGGGACAGACATGAGAGCTGACCCAGGCGTCAGCCGCAGCCAGTCAGCGACGGAGGAGAGGCGTCGCTCCCGTTCCCGCTCCCCCTCCCTCCCTCCCTCCCTCCCTCCGTCCGGCCGGCCAGCCTGCTGGCCCCAGCGAGGGATGGGGGGAGGGCAGGGCGCCGGCAGATCGTCTGGCTCTCTGTGTAGACTCCTAAACGTGGCTTTGCGGTCAGACCAGAGACTCTTAATAGGCATATAAGGTGTTTTTGCTTTTTTTCCCTCCCTCCCTGCCGCTCTCATGCTTTCCTAAAGGCAGACAGGAGCATCTGCGTGAAGCTGCTGTATATCTGGACCAGCAAATAGTCATAGAGTCCCTGAATTTGAATGTTATTATCTACATCTTCTCTCTCAAGACACAGCATATGCGTGTTTATACTGCGATTGAAGTGTCCAGTCAATGATGTTTGTTTTTTTCCCCACAAGTTTACTTGTTCTGTGCATGACCATCATTATATCTATGGGTGGGTCATAGCCCAATGAGCTGTAATCGCTTGGATACAACAGTCTACCAAATACATCAAAATAATATATTTTATTATATATTATATAAAATATATAAAAAGACCCAAATCTTCAGTGTCACATGGTCCTTCATCATTCTAATATGCTGATTTGGTGCTGAAGAAACGTTTCTTATTAATGGTGAAAATGATTCATGCTAAACAGAAGCTGCTCAGTATTTTTGTGGAATCAGTGTTGTTTCAAAAGTTTATCAAATTCTTTCAAAAGTTTGGTGTAAGAAACATATTTATATTTTTTACTGTTTATAATTAAGAAATTGCTACTTTTAGCAAGGACACATTAAAATGATAAAAAATGACAGTAAAGATGTTCGATACAAAGATTTCTGTTCTAAATAAATGCTGTTTTTATTTTTTTATTTTCTATTTAACAAAGAATCCTATAAAAATATATCACTGTTTACACAAAGATGTTAAGCAGCACAACTGTTTTCAACATTGATTCAACATTGAAATTCTGAAAATTCAACCAACGTAGAAATAAATTACATTTAAAAATATATTAAAATAGAAAACAGTTACTTTAAATTATGATAATATTATAATATTTCATGAATGTGAAAAAGATAAGTTTATTCATAACAAATGAATACATTTTACATCAGTGCAAAAACAGCTTCACATTATGTAACTCTTGGGTTAAAAATAGTACATTCAAAACAGGAAAACTAATTTTATAAAACTGAAAGTTTCAGCTCTAAATTTTGATTGTTGTGGTAATGTGTTAAATCAATTCAACATCAGTTAAAAAAAAGTAGCAAACAAATGAAAACAAGTTTCTGGAGTCTAGTGCATAACACCATGTTTAAAAAAAAAAGCATTTTTTTAGCATTTCTCTGTTATTTCATTACTATTGTATGTATGTAAAATAAAGCAGTCTGGCATAGTAAAATCCATCCAAATATATGTACCATGATATAAACAAAATCTCCACCGTTGACACATTGGTTGTCATGCAGCGCGACCAAAATTGAGTTTTTTCACCCTTTTCTATCTCTGTTGATTCTCTCACGATTCACGAACGCCTGCCTTTCTTGCATCCTCCTGCATTTTCCTCAACCACCTTTTGTCTCCCCATCTCGATTTTTCGCTCAATTGCGGCAGTTTTTTTTGCCTTGTTCTGTTGTTTTCTCTTTCTTTTTTTCCCATGATTTTGATCTCTTTTTTCCCTGCTTTTTTCCCTCCCTCATTTTCTGTCTCTCTCTCTTTCTGTCTGTCTCTCCCCTAAGGCTCTCAGTGGGGGAGCAGCAGTAGAGGGGGGCGGTGCTGAATCCTCTGGGCTGGCGGAAGCGCCGTGCTGCTCCCTCACCCCCCCCCCATAGCCAATCAATGCCATCCTTTCAGTTCTGGCCGAGCCCTGCAAACAGGGGGATCAATAAGTTATTAGCACCATTCTGTCAGCTGTAATGTGGAGATTGATTGGAGGTTGAGGCTCCGCCACGAAGCCCGCCACTTCCCCTGCCTGATAAAGATGACAGATTAAGGGAATAAGAAAAAGGAATTAAGGAGTGTAGCCTGTCCAACTTGTCAGTAGCCAGGGAGAAGGAAGGAGCAAAGGGAGGAGGAGAAAACCTACTCATTTAGTCGTTTTTCTATTTCTCCATCCATCTAGCCTTTCCCCCCCCCCCACCCCTTTATTAAAGTTCTGCCCTTGTTTTGGCCCACCTCTGCACCGCACAGCCTGGAGTTTAAAGGAATTAGCGGCAGCGCTGGCAACCGTGAGTTGGGTAGCATGGCTGAAGCATGAGGCACCGCCGAGCCTCTCTGTTTGGTGTTAAATGTGAGCATCACAGCTTTAAGAAGCAACATTTAATTGGTATTAAAGGCTTTCTGCCTTAAAATCTCTGACCCTGAGGCAGACAGGCACTGCTGAAACCCTGCCTCTCCCTTGAGCGCACTGAGAGACAGAGAGAGTGCAGTATTCTCAGTGATGCTGTGGATTTTTAAAGCTTTTTGAAGCTGTTTTTTGCATTTATTTTTTGAATGAGCACTAAGTTTCAAGGTAGAGAAGTATATAAAGTGTGTATAGCATATTTTCTACTAAAATTACTCTTTAAAAGTTTGTATGAAAGACTAAGGTTTAATTTGGAAAACAGCACACTAACATATTACTTACTATTTCTGCCTTTTGAGTAGTATACTAATGTGCTATTCCAAATGCAGCCAAAGGATATGTGCGAAAAACATTCTAACACACTTTTGCCAAAATGTGCAATAAGCAACAGAAAATATGTTGAGACATCCTCTACTGTTGGATGCAAATTGACCTTCAATTTCCAGTAAACAATATTGTCTTAAAATGTTATGGCTTTTTTGACTCATTATTTAATTTGAACTGTCAAATGTTAAGACATTTTACCAAAAATGTTGGTTAAAATATATAAGTAAAAAGTATATACTCTGCACTATACACTCTATGCTAGTGCAAAGCATATACTCTGCAATAAGCACCAAGTATGCTAGTATGAAGTATATATTTCACACTGTGAACTAAGTATGCAGTATTCTATTACAAACATACCTGAAGTGTTAAATCTAAGCTTAGAGCAAAAATCATGCAAATAGAGAAAAATTCATAGATAGGAGCAGGAGAGAAGTGGATGAACAGTTCACATGAAGGATTATAAGGAGAAAAGCAACTGTGAGTGAGTCAGTGTCGCTTCCTGCCTCCAGCTCCTCTATGCAGAATAACAGCTTCCTCCTCACGGTCCCAAACTCTCTCTTCTTTTGTTGAGTGCATTACTTCAGCCAGAGACCAAAGTGCTAAGAGCAGACAGAGAGTGCGGTCAGGAGCCAGGTTTCCTCTCCGCCTGTGCCGACGCCACGGGCATGCTGCCCTGCTCCAAAACTTTTCCCCTCTCGCTTACGAAAGCATTTCATCCTGCAAATCACTCTGTCCCATGCTGTCAAATCACATCATGAGAATTTAAAGGTTTTAAAGGTTGTGTATAATCACTTGGGGGGGGTTGATTCGGGGGACAGAGTGCTGTGTGAGTTTGAGCTGTAGGTCTGAGTGACAGTTCAGGACCGTTGATTTCGAAGAGATGGAGATGGAGGTTGAGATGGAGAGGAACTGGACTCAGCCCAGGGCTTTGGGAGTGTTGGCAGGCAGGAGCTTGCCTGATAAGACGCGATGGAGCTTGGAGAACAGGCTGGGCTGGAGATAGCAGCACTAGGGTGGCTGAGCCCTGTGGGAAAGACACTGCTGAGAGATTAGGGTCAAACAGAGACGTACAGAGAGGAAGAGAGAGGGGCTCAACATAGCTGCTACAGAAACCAGAGGGTGCTGTGGTATGTAGAAGTGTTTCCCAACCCTTTTTGTCTTCGGTACCTTCATGCTCCTTTCAAAGGGATAGTTCACCCAAAAATTAAAATTTTGTCATCACTTACTCATCCTTTGTCCTGTTGCACATAAAAAAGATATTTTGAAAAATGTTTGTAACCAAACAGTTGATGGTCCCCATTGACTTCTATAGTATACTGTGGAAGTCAATGAGGACCATCAACTGTTTGATTACCCATATTTTTCAAAATATCTTCTTTCATGTGCAACAGGAGAAAGAAAGTTATACAGGATTGGAACAACTTGAGGGTGAGTAAATTATGAAATAATTTTCATTTTTGGGTGAACTATCCCTTTAACTCGTATTATATTAACACCTTTTAAACTAAAACTTTACCAGCTGTCTGAAGTTTTTGCACATCCCTTGCAGACTTTTGAGCTTTTTTGGCTAATGCATAGACAGGAGCAGCCTATTGCTATAGTTTTACATTTATGCAGTGATCGTATCAGTTCCACATGAAGATAGAGAGCGGAAAATAATTGAATACGCCAAGGGAGATTTTTCACCTCAAAGGCCGACGAAGGGAGAAAAAGTGGAGCGAGAGACAGACGGAGGGAGTGTTGTTGTTGTCTTTGGGGAGAGGTTAGGAGAGGAGATGGGGGCCCATTAGAGAGGCCCCTTTTTCTCTTTGGAGTGGGATAGACAGCCATCCCCCCTGATGAAAATACATCAAACAGCGTCATTAGAAAGCTCGCTCCCCACAAAGAGTCCCAGACTGAGCTCTGCCACTCCAAAAGCCCTTTCAAGCACAGGCTTGCTTTTCTTTCTCTCTATGTGTCTCTTTCCAGCACTCTTATCTGAGAGAGGGACGAGCAGTACGCTTGGTGTCGAGAGGCAGGGGTGTGAGAGAGTAGTTTGTACTTTTGTGTCGGACATATATAGAGGTGCAGCCTCTCTCGGTTTTGTGCCATGCAAGAATCGTCCCCTTCACTCTTCTTTGATGTGTAGAGCTTTATTCATGGCTTACACATAAGGGTCATGTGGAGTAATGGCTTCCTTTAAAGACCTTGTGAAATCAAAATGAGAGTTTTGCGACTTTATAGTTCATATGTGTTAGCTGTGAGGCTAATCTATATGCAAGTGCACTCATTAACTTAGACAAAAGATTTACAAATTTAAAATGTCCAATCTTTCTCTTCCAGAAAAAGTTTTGATGACATCATATCCTGCACTACAAGAATTTTCCTCATTAATTTTTCCCATTGGGATTTTTAAAAAGTCTTTGTTGATAAGCTATGAACCAAACCAACCAGCTACGAGGTGAATCACAATATTACAAACTTTGAAAATCAGACAAAAAGTCAAAGACTTTGACTTAAAGGCGTTAACAAACTAAATTCCCATGAAGCATTGTGAATGACTATCAAATTAAAAATGACAGGTAAATATGAAAACTATTGATTTGAACAATACAGTGAATTATATTTGTATAAAAACAACAAATTTTATGTTTACTGCAAAATATTAATATACACTCAAATATTAAAGTAGAGAGTGTGACTCTTATGTCATTCGAGGTGCTTAATGGGAGTGGGTAGGTGCTAAAGAGTTTTGTTGGCTCAGTTGTTTCAATTCTCAGACTGGTGGAGATGTCTTGCAGAATCATGGGTAATATAGTTTTTCATCAGGAATTCCACTGTTACACATGATTATTTAAAAATTAAGTTGACAAGTTTAACAAAAGCATGTACCATTGATTAACAACCTCATAGCTCAAAGTAGATCTGCCTTTATAAATTTATAAATTATCGTTATTCCCCTATAGTGTAAATGAATGGGATTTTTACTTCTGTAACCCAGCTGTTGGACTCTATACCACCTGCAACCAACTGGAAAGAAATAGAACAATATGTCCCTATTTTGCACCCAAATTTCCTTCAATAGGAAATATGTCAACATAAGAAAGATCTCTGCGCTTGTTGAACGATGTTATGAGGTCTTTAAAATGATGCACCCTCAGGTCACCATAAATGTTTTAAAAATAACTTTTTATGATATCCATAGACAATAAAACACAATAAATACAATAAAAGTTCAAATGCAAACAACATGTATAATGCGTTTCCTCTCAGTTTATTGCACGGCCCATTTAGATAACAACAAAATCAGACAGCTGAATCAGACAGCAACAAAAGACAAAAGGAAGAGCATAACTCTGTGGCTTAGACTTTTTTACTTCATGTGGTGCATGAGGGCAGAGAGAGAGAGTGAGAGAGGGAGAGGAGAGTGCAATGACAAACGGTCTCTTCCTTCCTGCATGCATGCACCACCATGCTCTCAGCAGCACCCCTCCCAGCGTGATTAGCAGGATATTGATTTGAGATGCGTTTGGGGGGAGGAGGGTGCTGTAATCGTATACTAGACACCAGCGGCTCACTAGAGCGCTGCATTAGGCTAGTGCAGACAGCCTCCACTCTTCTAGAGAGATAAAGAGAAAAGGGGGAGGGAGAAAAAGAGTGAAAGAAAGGAAGGAAGAGATTAGCAAAAGGTGTGAGCTTTGTATTCACTGAAAATAGAGAGTGAGAGTGAGTAAAAAAAGCAAAAAGGCGTAATAGCGCGACAACAGGAGTTTGATAGAAGACAGGCAAGAACGCTTACTTTTTTCCCCATTTTTTCTCGCTTGTCTTGTCATTTCTGTCATTTTACTCCGTATTAGGCTGGTGTGAAGACCAGGAGCGTTTGTATGCACAGATAGAGAGATACATAGATAGTCAAGACAAGAAACGATGGTAGAGTGAGGGTGAGTGCAAAAGAGAGGGAGCGTGTTTGTTTGAGATAGGAGAAACAGAGAGAGAGAGAGAAAGAGAGAGAGCGGGCAAAAGAACCTCTCGTTTCTGCACATGGCTGACTAAGAACCAGATCTGTCATTTACACTGGCGCAGGGCCCTCTCATCTCTTCATGTCTTTAGGCGCACTCACAGCTCCATCATGTATGCAGGTACATAGCCAGGTGGCGGGCTGCATGCGGAGGGGTTTAGGGGCTGTATGACCGCATCTGATCCTCCCTAACCTATTTCTCTCTCGTTTTTTTCCCAACAGATGACATTCTAGGTAAGAGGAGAGCCTACTCCCCCAACAGCAGCAGCGAGTGCCCATCTGACAGCAAGAAGTCCCGCAGTGTGTCACCTAAAGGTAAGGGCCCCTTTCGTGCAAGTGTGTGCATGTGCATATGTGTACTGAAGACGATAATGCGCTTCAATCAGAGCTGTTTAACCTTAGCGCGTAAGATGCAGTAGGTGGGAATAGATGGAGCGAGATTGAGCGAGAGTGGAGGGAAGGGGTGGACAGATAGTAAGAGGAGGGAGGAGAGAACAACGCTTAGTGGAAGACAGGCATCACCTCCCCCCTCCTGTTAACCTTTTCATACACTTTCTGCAGAGAGTACAGCATTGCTAATTCATGTATACATTTATGCAGACTGTTCAGATGTGAAAAGTTTAGTGAAAACTTAATTGTGAATTGAAATATGACCGTCTGTACAAAGTGTCACATGATCAGTGTCACTAATTTACTTTTAAATAGTGAACAAAATTGAATAGTGACTTAGAAATAATGCACAATATTCCATATTAATGTTAATGTTTCTTTGTTTACATTTTCTCTAAATTCTAAATCTTCTGTTTATTTCCTAAATTAGAATGATTGAAAATCTCAGATTATTTTGAATCTGAGATTTTCATTCAGACGTTTATAGCAAAATCTAGACGATTCATTCTCATTTCTACATTATTTTCTGCCATTCTCACTAATACAGCTCCACGCTCGGGTGCCGATGTTCAGTTTTTGGTGTATAGGGCTTGTTGTAGGAGTTGAAAATCAATAAAGTGAGAGTGCTGCTAAAGCTGGATTCGCTGTTATGCATGAATGTGTGCTGGATCACTGAGACTCTGGACACACGGTCGTTAAACAAACACACTCACCTTCACCTAGAGCTGCTAAAAGAGCATCCTGTGGTCACAGTATCAAAGCAGTGGTGATCTAGATCTACTAGAGGTGGCTAGTTTAAAGTTGTTATACTTGAAGTTGTCATACAGGATGACTTGAACTGAATCTGGCCTGAAGTTGTCATACTTATTGTTGAAAATCAAGTTGTTAGTGTTCAAGTCAATGAGACTCTCTAATGTGACAAAGACTATGTTCTGCTCTTTTTTGGGGTGGTATATACACATAGCATATTCCACATCCATACTGACAACCCACATTCTCCACTAGGTATAAAATAAAACTCAAATGCAGGAAGTACAGATCAGGATTAATCTAATATATTTTGCAGTGGCCTATTGGAGAGAAAAACAAGCTAATGAGTGAGGGAAACTGTGAGGAAAGGGTGATGTTTGACTTCCTCCTGACGGTAGGAAACAAAATTGTGGTTTCTTTTTCCTTTCAGGAATATGTGTTTGAGTCTGTGTGATAAGCCCACGGTTTTGAGGTTTCTGTATGTTTGGATATCATTTGTACATGTAGTGTCACTTTTTTTTCTACAATTGTTGTGTAGGCTAATCAAGAAAAAAGTCTTAAATTTCTGTCTAAAAGTGAGCTCAAAATCACTAAATTCATACTCATATTTAAAGCTAATATTTAGCTAATATGCAAATTGGTGAAGCTCCTGGGTATTGTCAACCAGCTGAGCTAATGAGGTGAAACAGTGCAACAGGCAGGCAGTAGAAACCTCATGCAGACTCAGTGACACCAAGTCAAATATAATCAAGCATCTAGCAGGAAGAGTTGAGCAGGCAGTGATCTGGATCTGTTCCTTATACCATTAAGGTGACCAGTCTTCATATGAGGTGCAAACCTTCATAGCCATATTGTAATTTTTGTCTGAGATTTTGTTAAAAATGTCATATTTCTTGGCTTTTAGCAAGACATTTACATATGTCTGCATGCTGAGGTCTTTAATACACCTTAATAATACATTAATACAAAGTTTCTTAAAGTTTCCAAGGACATGAAATTTATCTGTCCACAATCAAATATAAAATAATATAAAGTTTTAGTAATGTTGCTTTGTGTATGTACATATGCACACACACACACGTGTGTGGCATACAAATAACTCATGCTCTTATATATATTATAGAAACTTCAGTATGCTATCTAAAGCAACTCTCAAAAAAGTGACAAATTCTGAAATACAAAAAAGTAATGTTGATCATTATTCAATTAAATGAAAATAAAATTCTAACAGTAGAAATTCACATACTGTAACTGCATCTAGTGTGTGACATCTGTATATACAGTATGTGTCGCAACACAGCCACACCCAATAATCAGTGTTGTATTTTGAGGCATTATCTGCTCACTCGTCACCATGTAGCCAATCAGCACGACTGCTGCAGTGAGAATGATAAATGGGTGTTATGTGTGTTTTAGTCCTGTGAATTACAATTGGCTTGTGTCGGTCACCCACTGTGGATTAGCATGGCTTTGGAATGCCACTGATCTAATGTCTTGTGTCTGCGTGTCTGTGATCCATCACCACACCCAAACAACATAGCAATGTGTGCGCCTTTGTGTGCACATGTGTGTAGTTTGATAGCAGCTGCTGTTGTCTAAGGTCCTACCTTCCAAACACACACACAGCTGGAGGGTAGTACTGATCTCAGTGCAGCAGGTATTATCTTTAATGACCAAAGCAGCCTGAAAAGCTGCAAAGGCTGGACTTAAAACAGACTGTTCACCGACACAGACCATAATACAAGCAGCTTTACAGCTCAGATCTGAACCATTATGTCTCCTGCAGCAGGGTTGTGTGTCATTCAAAACTGAATTTAGAATGCCTTTAAAAATTTCCTGAATTTGAAATGAGATAGATAGATAGATATTAAACTATTCAAAAGGATATAATTTAATTGAGCACTGCACGTTTCAAACGTTTTTATATGAATGTATCTCTGAAGGGAACCGGCTATCTTCAGAAAAGTTTAGATTGCATTTTCATTTAATCTTTTCTATAATGCCTGATAATGTAGCATTTGTGAGAAACCACTATTTCTGCCACTCCAAAAGTGGCACCTAGTGGCAGAAAATGAATTAGCATTTTCAAGAAGCCTGTCTGCTGTTTTTGCCGTCTCTGTCTGCTGTCTCCTGTCTGCAATGCGAAAACCGACCCGTGTTTTATGCAGCAAACACATACAGTTGTAAATGTGAACCGGTGGATTTATAAGAAGCTAATGTGCCTTCTAAAAATCTAAACAGTTAAGACCGTAAGATATTTATGTTTTAAATTAATATAATAATTTATAGCCTACATTTGACTTTTTCCTAAAAATGGTTTAAAGGCTGAAATGTGATGTTTATAATTTTTTGTTTTGTCCTTTTATGGTTTAATATGTCACCAGACATTGCCTTATACCCCAATTCATACGGCATGAATTTTATTTGTGCAGGGTCATAAAAGCCTTAAATTTGAATTTCAAAATCCTGCAGATACCCTGTAAATAGTGAAATAAAATTCCTTCCTTGTTATTTGTATTTTTAAAATGTTTTTGATTGATGTTTGAAGAGTGCTTGAAGAGTGCTTGCCCGAAGGGCTACCAGGGATTTTGACATTTTGCGAGCCCTGCTTTGACATTTACGTTACAAAGATATTTATAATGTTAATGTAAAATAAATGCTGTTCTTTTGAGCTCTCTATTCATAAAAAAAATCCTGAAAAATATTATACATAGGTTTCCACACATACAAATATTAAGCAGCACAAATGTTTTCACCATTGATAAAGATAATGAATGTTTCTTGAGCACCAAATTAGCATATAAGAAGGATTTCTGAAGGATCATGTGGCACTTTTTACTCATCTTTTACTCATCTTTAGCTTTGCCATCACAGCAGTTATTTTAAATTGAAAGAATATTTCACAATATTCTGTTTTTGGTTTTTGCTGTATTTTTGATCAAATTAATGCAAACATTTTAATGCTAGTGTTTCTCTCTCTCTCTCTCTCTCTCTCTCTATATATATATATATATATTACCTAGACATTCTTAAAATGTGGATTCATCTTTGGGTGTACAACAATACACAATAAAGTGCTATATAAATGCATCATTCATTCATTCATTCATTCAAAATCTCTCTCTCACACACACTATAACACAAGTGTTCATACTCACAATGCCTCAAACATCATTCACGCACACTCACACACTCACACACACACACACACACACACACCCACCTGAAGCCTCTCGGGTAGATTATCTGGCGCTTGGCAGAACACACTCCCCCATCCCCTGCACTGGGCCGCACTGCTTCTGTTCGCTTGCCCGGGGCCAAGCTCCGGTTTCAATGAGGAGGGTAAAATATCCCCCCTTCCACCACTCTTCCTCCTCCCCATCTCTCCCCCAAGAGTCTCTCCCCATGCGCTGGCTTGAGTTACTGCTGCCCAGCGTACCAAGGAGAACCGCACATAGGCTTCTCCTTGACTCAAACACTCAAACATCTCGCATAAGATCACACATTTTGGGACCAGCTGATTAAATTTTGCTGCTTCTCATCCCACAGAGAACTCTCACACGCCTGCGCTGGAGCTGGGCAGTCACATGACCCCCGAGGAGCACTACAGGCGCATGATGTCAGCTCTGAACGAGCATGGCTCTTTTGAGGAGCAGCAGCAGCGCCTGTACCAGCTGGCGAACAACATGGGCGTCCCGAGCCACGGTGAGTGTGCGTCACCTGTGTGTGTATGTGTGTGTGAGCTTGTTTCTGTATCTGTTCAAATTACCCATGTAGTCTTATTCCTGGATACCACACAAACAGCTAGAGCTCGACTGCGGAGATTACTGACAATTCTATTTGCGGTCTCAGCCCACCCAATGGTAGGATGTCAGAGTGGGTGATCTGTGACTACTGCCACACACAGTAGTAAATAGCACTGCCATTGGGCCCTGAGGTCGACTGGATCGATTTGGCTCTTTGATTGGCTGCAAGCCAACCCTCTAAATTACCAACACCATGAAAATGGCTCCTTTGCTCTTTTTTTTTTCTTCTTGTGCCTTTTCAAATTTACGATCACTGACGAGGTACCAGGGTTAACGGATGCAGATTTGTAAGATTTGTAAAACAAAATTTAGTGAGCATCATTTTGTTTTATTTGTTTGGATACATCTTAACAGCGCTCTAGAGCCTTGTTGACGTTTTTCTCTCAGAAACCGTTAATTGCATCCAGCTTTTATGGCCTTTTTTTTCGGTAGCATAAATTTAATCAATCTCACATTCTTGCTAAATCTGAGAGCGTATGACTTAAAATTTTATTTGATCAGTAATGATTCTTAATTACTGCTTGCAAATCCAAAGGGGGGGAATGCTATAAAGGGTTTAATTGCCCCTCTCGTACATCGGTAAGAAATTAGTGCCACTGTATGTGCTGTTCGCGTCTGGGCTTTTATGACAGTGGTGCTGTGCTCTCCTGTCACCTCCACCTAATAGTTTCTCTATTTTTTTACCATCACACCAAGGCACGCTGTGGACGAATTCACAGACAAATCTCTTCCTGATTCTGTCAAATCTTCACTTATCATACACATTCCTCGCTTTCACTTTCCCAGCTCAACTTCCTTCCACTCTCCAACTCTACTCCTCACATCCACCACAACCACCTAAAAAAAGGTGTGGTTATTTGTGGAAAGGAATCTGAATCCGAGAAGAAAAGGCAGGGCGTTTGTCCGTCTGTGGGAAATCCAGCGAGGGAAAGCAGCCGCGTGATTTGCAGGGTCACTGTCGGTTCCTCCCCTAGATTTCTGGAAAAATGTCAGGTGTATGGTTTCATAATGGTTGCCACTGAAAACAGACTCACCAGGCCAAGGTGCTGTTCCTCCCCTGAGGAATGTGAGCGTGCTGGCTTGCCCCTGCACGCTGAGCTCATAAGCCTACGATAAGGCCATGCCAGTCAACCGCTGCCAACATGCCTGGTTGCCAGGACTTTGATGAGTGAGATACCTATTCTCACCTTTTCACCCAGTGGTCTACTGTATACATCTATGATGTTTCTTCAGTTTTTTAAGATATTAGTTTACCCAAAAATGTCATCGTTTAGTCATCCTTGTGTCGTTTTAGATCTGTATGACACAAAATGAGACATTGTACTGGTCATTCTTTTTCATGCATTTACAATGCAACAGAGATTGAGGTTTTCAAGCTTCAGAAAGCACCTTACAAGTATCATTTAAGTACTTAAAGACAGAAATGTAAGTTGTTGATCAAAGAAAATTTTGACAACAATGTCCGGTTGGTGAACAAATAATCTTTTTGTGTTGGATCTTTTTCAAAGCTTCAAAGAGGATTCAAAAGCATATCAGTACCATAACAGTAGTCCTTTTAATGAATCAGCTAATTCAGTTCACGGTTCTTGGCTTTCACTAATTGACTTAATCTGGTCCTGGCTGTTACAGCTCACTGGATAGGAAGATTATCAGTAAATAATAACTTAAATTTCAGTGTATTTCATATACAGATCTATTGCATGATTTCAAAAATATTAGAATATATTGCACAAGTTGTATGTACCACTATTATGATGCTTTTGCATTTGCATCCTTTTTGATGCCAGAATAACCAATTTTTGTGACTGCAATCACTCCCCATTTATTGCAGTAAATTTCTTCAAAATTCTCCTTTTTTTATTCCAAAGTAATACAAGTTTGGAATAATGCAAGGGTAAATACATGATGACTTTTTCTAATTTTTACATCATTTTAAGCTTTTGTATGTTTTACTTTATTTTTATTCAACACTTTTCTAATGTTTTGATTTGCACTTGTTGTTCTGACTGGCTGTCTGTCCCAAACATTCCCTTCCCACCCTTTTACTCGCTTTTTCCCCTTTGTCCTTAAGTCGCTTTTAATTGATGTTCTTGTTTGTTTTTGTTTTTTGTTGTTTCTTCAGCGCTATAGCTCACACAGAGCTGCTTTTCGGGAGTGAGTTTTCAGAGAAACCTCTCTGGCTCAGGGAAGCGTCAGCCCCAGCTGTGTTTCTGTGTGTTTTCTCCTCTCTTCTTTACCTCCATGTGCCTCCATCTCCCTTCTCTCTCCTTTGAGATGCCTTCTTTCTATCTGGCTCCTTTCCTTTCTTCATATCCCTGAACCTTCCTTATGGCTCCGTCTTTATACCCCACCCCCACGTGTGTGCCTCTGAAGTGTGTCGGGAAGTGTTGATGCAGTATTGGGTTCTATACAGTAGAGGCTCCAAAGACCCCTTGACATAGGCAGAGAGTGGGGCCAGGCCCTTCTGACCATTCCCCCCCAGACACACACTCACACTCCCCCAGAACTCTCCATGCACAGCCCTGCTTTTATATTCTCTCTTTCTTTCCTCCCTCGTTCTTTCTCACCTGGATCCCCTCAGAGCATCCTTTCATGTGTTTGAAGTGGAGGCCCTGAATTGAAAGGCCGTGATGGAAACGCAGATAGGTTTGTGTGAGTGTGTGCGTTTGGAGGGGGGGTGCGGTGTATACGGTGTTGTGCACCTTTAGCTTTTGCTATGATGAGGTTGCTATAGGTACTCAAACGTAGTGGCCATTCAGATTGGTGGGGCCATTGTCCCTTTGCATTCTGGGCTGGATTTTGGATGTAAAATATAGTTAAGCTTGTTTTAATATTTATAGTATACCATTTTTATACACATACACTACCATTCAGGAGTTGGGTTAAGTTTGTTTTTGAAAAAAAAAAAAAAGTATACTTTTATCCACACATTAAATTGATCAAAAATTAAAATTTTTGTATTACAATTTTTTATGTTTGTAAAGACATTTATGCTATTACAAAAGATTTGTTTCAAATAACTGCTGTTCTTTTGAACTTTCTATTCATCAAATAATCCTCAAACAAAATTGATCACAGTTTCCACAAAAATATTAAGCAGCATAATTAATTGTTTATAATAGTTCATAATTATTGATAATAATAAGACAGGTTTTGTGAGCGTCAAATTGAGCACTGAATACTTGAGTAATGGCTGCTGAAAATTCAGCTCTGCATCACAGGAATAGATAGCATTTTAAAATATATTAAAATAAAAAAAAAAATAAAAAATTGAAAATTTCTTTTAAATTGCAATAATTTTTCAGAATATTACTTTATTATGTATTATTTATATCAAATAAATTCTGCTTTGTTAATGTTAATGCCTTTACATTAATAAAATATTACAGACTAAAAATATACTACTACTAATAATAATAATAATAGTGTTGTTGTGTAAAAATTATTACAATATTATTTTTAAAAAATATTATCGTTGTTGTTATAAACCATGCCTAGTGAAAATATTCTAGTGAAATAGTTTTAGGATTTGAACCTAAACAGAATGAATTTCACTAGACTGACACATCCTACGCTCATGTAAGTGAGTCAGAACTGTCACTGGTGCCCCCTCAAAAAACTAGGTGCATGAATGGGAGTGAATTTGAAAAAGAGAAAAAGGCATGGGCTGCTCTCAGTTGCTTTTGGATCTGTCATCCCCCTGAAAGAATTCCCGATGAGTACTGTGTCTGTCAGCTGCTCCTGGCACACGTGGACCTGTTGTGCCATACAGAAGCTCTCAAAGGCCTGCCAATGCTTTACCACGGGAGCTCTGCGTGTATGTGGTGCAGAGGAAACCAGATCTCCCTTGTTAAAGATTCCACAGCAACACTGACTCAGACGATGCAAATTCGGGGTCTGAGATGTGAGTGGGAGATGGTAGCATGGGTGTCAGGGTGTCAGGATGTCACTGTTGGGATGAGTGGTGTGCTTGTACATGCAGCCCCAGGTGACCCTATGCTAACTTTGTTGCAGGTTAAAGGGAATAATTCATCTCTGGGCAACCGAGGAAAGGGCTTCAGAGCAGCTTTGATTTTGGGACTGTTTTACCCTGCTGGGAAGCCGATAGGTGTGTTTTGGAACATGATGGCAGCAGCAGCTGGATATTAGGTTTGTTGCCTGTCCGAGATGGTCTAGGAGTATCAATGACGTGCTAGAAACCAGCTACCATTTTCCAAAACACATTGGCTGTGTCTGAAATCGATATGCTCTATGCTTCTTTTAAATAAGTAGTTACTTTGTGACCATTAAAAAAGTATGTTCTGTTTAGTATGAATGTGTGCAGTATGTCGTCGTTGTCATATGACCTACCAGTGTCACTGCCCTTCACAAATCCTCTCTTGTGGCTTCATGGGATAGTAAAGTGTCTATTGGATGCACACTTCATAATCTCTCAGTAAATAGTTGGTAATTCTGTGATTTTTGCTTTTTGTTTTATGAATGCTGTGAATTTGGACATACTTTTTTTCACCTGCTATATAATAACGAAGTATGCAGTTTTGGATGCAGCCATCTACAAGTCCTTAAGCCATTTTTCCAGCAGGTTATAATGTGTGTGGACAGACTACTAATTTCTTTGGTCATCTGGAATGAGCGTGTGACCAAATGACAAGTGTTGCTGCTTTTCCATGGTGCTTTTCCTTCTTCCTTTTTTTTTCATTCACTTTTATTCCCTCTCACGGCTGTTAGAGGTTTGTCCGCTGTCAGTCCGGGCCCCTGTGGGGCAGTGCAATAAACAGATCAATACAGCGGGCCTGTGCACATTAATATCTGTCGCGGTGCCGCCGACCCGATCACGCAGGCCCACACGCCAGCTTCGGAAATGGCCGCCAGGTCCCGAGGGAAAAGTATAATTAAAAAAGGGCCAGTGGAGAGAGGGAGCGAGAAATGAGACTGAGGGAGAGGAAGCTATGCAGGATGGATTTTCTATTTAACACCCTTTCATTAGAGAGTGTACGCTTCCTGTTGTGACCCTGTTAGTTTGATAATATTGGGAGATGGTCTGGGCTGGTCTAACATCATAGATTCATGAGGGAGACCAGCAGCTCACTTACATTTCAGTCATGTTATCTAAAAAACCTTAAGTCATAATTATTCTTATTTATAGTCGTCAAGTCAAGTCACCTTTATTTATATAGCGCTTTTAACAATACAGATTGTGTCAAAGCAACTGAACAGCATTAATTAGGAAAATAGTGTCAATAATGCAAAGTGACAATAGTAAACACTAATTTTTCAGTTAAAGACAGTTCATCATTGAATTCAGTGATGTCAACATCCAGCTCAGTTTAAATAATATCTTTGCAATTATGTCAACGATATCGCCGGAAATGATGTGTCCCCAACTAAGCAAGCCAGAAGCGACAGCGGCAAGGAACCAAAACTCCATCGGTGATATAGTATTCATATATTTACTAGCTTTATTTTATTGCCTTTTACATTCAAGCACGTCTTGCACTGTTTTATGCTACGAACATGAATGATACCTCAAATTGAGTTTATTTTAATGAAATATCTTATATTTGTCAATAAACAATATGTTTCACCTGCAATTGCACTCATATATGTCCCATAATTGCTCAGTGCTTAATTGGGAGGTTCATGTTGAACTGTGGATAAGTAACTATGAAATAGATGACCTTGGTTTTTCTTAAACAGATCATAAGATTCATATTTGAGGTGGAGTGTGAAGTCTTGCCTGTGTGCCGGTTAACATATCCTGCTCTGGGACTCTTGGACTGAATCTTTCAGTGTTGGTTCAGAGCTAGACTGACAGATTCGGTGCTGACAACACTGACCGGATGAGATTCTCAATTTAACTGGTCTGTTCCTTCCATTCACAGAGCTGCTGCGTGTGCGTCAGGAAGCCATGGCTGCCATTAGAAACTCGGGAGGAATGGAAGCCCACATCCCCACTGCAGGCAGCTCCTCCAGCCAGCGGCGTAAGCAGGGCCTTCCTCAACACAGAGACGCACACTTCCCTGAGCGGTAATGCACACGCACAACATCATATTCTCTGGAATCTCTCTTTTGCATGCTTTTGAGCTAAAATGTCAGATTGTAAACTAAATGTTTGTTCAGTCTGTCACAATAGTCTCTCCTCCTTTTGCTCTTACATATTACACCCCAACATGGTGTCCTAACCAGACATGACAACATGTTTTAGTGACGAGCATCTAACACTATCACAACTAAAAAGAAGATATTTGATGTTTACTGTAAAATTATGTGGCAAAAGATTTTGGGCCAATGAGATTTCACAGTAGATGGCTTTACCTAGTGCGATGCAGAAAGAGAGACCAAGCGACCGACAAAATATTCTATCCCTTGTTACTTGTTACACTGTCAGCTCGTTTAAGGAAAACTTAAGAGATCACTTGGACAGTGGCTGAAAACTTTCTGGACTCTAGATTGTAGTGTAAAAGTGGATGAGATGTAAGTGTGTGTGTGTGTGTGCATGCGTTTGGTTGATAAATGCTCTTCTGCTGAATGGAAACCTCTGAGGCACACTTTAAGACCACGGATACAGGAAAAAATGCTAAGCTTTAAAATAGCATGAATATTTTACATTAATAATGAAGCCAACATCCGACTCTACTGAATACTGCATGCACGTTGAAGTGGGTGACTGCCTGCCGTAGAGAAAAGAGGGAAAAACTGAATTATGCACCAAAGTAACGGAAGAGTGAAAAGGGAGGGGAAAATGGAAGTTGGCGTTAAGGCCACGGAAAGAATAGAAAATCCACTTAATGGGATGCGCCAGCAGGTGTGATCTCTGCGTATGACCTCTTCGCAACCCTGTTCGATTTGATCTTGTCGGGAGGCATTTATAGGGCTTAGGACCAAACGGGTCGCTAGGACAACACACGCCGTTCCCCCTCCCTGCAAGTTTTCTCCCCCTGAATCTCTCTCCTCCTCCCTCTCTCCTCATCTCAGCAAGGCCACTGTGCTTGCGGCGCTCCCCTCCGCCTCCAAACAAAGCACGGGCAGCGGGAGTAGGCAGGTAATTGCTTGTCGATTATTTATGTGGCGCGGGAAGCTGGAGGATCGATAATGGGCCGGCGAGGCGGTAGGGAGGAAGTGAATTGGGAGGGGTCGCCCAGCGTGGGTGGGGGAACTCTATTCGGTTCCTGGCCCAGCACAGCATCATGTCAGGAGCTCAGCGTGCAGCTTTGACCAGCCAGCCGCCGCAGCTCCGCCAGCTCACGGTAATTAGCCACACAGGACCGCTGATGTTAACGAGGCCTGCACACTTCCAAGGTTGTGGGTGAAAAGAGGGAGGGAGGAAAGTGTTTTTTTTTCTTCTCGCTTCTACACGTTCATTTTTTGGTTCATTGGTTCTTTAACCCGTTGTTTAACTGTTTTGTTTGAGCTTGGAAAATTGTAACACTGCTGCCATGCACGTTTGTGGGTTAAATAACCCAATTCTGTCATTGTTTACTCACCCTGATGTTGTTACAAACCTGTAAAACTTTCACCTTCACCTTCTTTGTACGGTTTTCTTTACCATTCAATTACAATGAGCAGGGACCAAATATTTCAAGCTTCTAAAATGCTAAAAAATGGGCCATAAAAGTATTATAAGCGGTCTATATGACTTGTGCGCTGGAAATGTTTTTAAGAGTTAATGAGAAATGTAGCAATTTGTGAACTAATCACTCATTTGAGTTGGATCTTTTACATGAATCAATTTGGTTTACAAAATTGGTTCACAGAAACACTTTTGGATACTTATATGGTGCTTTTATGTCCTTTATGAAGCTTGAAAGCTTCAGTGCAGACAGTGGATATATATGTATTTAGGTATATATACAGTATATATATATATATATATATATACAGTATATATATATATATATACAGTATATATATATATATATAGAAAAATCAATAATTTGACCCATACAATATGTATTTTTGGCTATTGCTACAAATATACCCCAGCGACTTAAGACTGGGTTTGTTGTCCAGGGTCATATATGTATATGTATATATGACCTGGATGTTTGGGTGGGCTATAAACTTTTATCACAGACTGTGTGGCATTGCAAACCCTCTAAAGCATCGACAGAGAGGCCGCCAGGCTAAAACGGTAAGCCGGAAGCCATTCCTCAAGCTCACCTTTCTGTCAACTCTCCATAATTGATTATCTGACGCCCATTAGTGGCTATTGTTAAAAACAAATCATTACCAAGATCAATAGTCCAGCAGCCACGGCCAGCCATTTGTCTGGGTTTAAATGGCAGATTGCATTTAGGGAATCTGCAAGGCAAATCCTAATGTGTTTGGCATGTGGGGCAGCACAAGCAACAGACAGTGGTCTGGGGTGGGGGGCGGTGGGTGAGCAAGAGCCTTGTGCATTTTAATGTGCTTCCTGTGCAAATGTGTTCCCGCCTCGAGTCAAGGCGAGGCGGGCACGGTGCGGCGAGCGGCTAATCCCCCGCACTCCTCTCATTAAGGGCCATCCTGTCGGCTCCGCTCTACTTTTCTCTCTTTTTCTCTTCTGACCAGTTTGGTGCTCTGCCTCCGCCTTTACACACACACACACACACACATATGCACAACACTCCACACAGCCATTGCTTTCAGGCAGGGAGCGACGCCGCTGCCACTCTGACAGGTCGTCACACATGAGCGAACACAAGTGGCGTCTACTTGCCCTACTGCCAGCTAGGTTGCGAGAGAGCTAGAGAGAGATCGACAGATAGAGAAAAGGAGAGACGGGGCAGGGTGGAGGAACGGAGGCAGTTCTCAAAAGATGTAGAGGTAATTAAGCTGGTAAACTGAGAAGCAGTCCATGTGCTGGAAATATATTTAACACATTTTTAAAGCTGCCTTGTGCAATTTCTTTTAAATTTAAAATACTTCCCTCTATCTTTACTTAAAGGATTAGTTCACCCAAAATTTAAAATACAGTCATCATGCGTTTCAAATCTATGATTTTTTTAAATCTGTGAAACACAAAAGAAGATATTCTGAAGAATGTTTCAGTTGTTTTGTTCATACAGTGAAAGTAAATGGGGTACTAACACAGAGACATTTTTTTAAATATCAATGTCAGGTCAATTCTATCAGTGAGAGAATTTAAATTTTGGGGTAAATCTCTTTATTGAGCAGAGAAATGTTAACCAAAAAGTAGTTTAAAAAACCTGTTTGGAAACATTTTCGTAACTTCATCTGGTGCCACTAGTCACACACTTCAGCTTTTAATTTACATTTTGAGTATTATATGTGCGAATACACATTAAAGCATAATCATAGTCCCTGCTATCCACCATATCTTTGAGTTTTTTCCTTGCTCTCTACCCCATTTTTCTTTTTCTGTGGGCCAAAGACCCAGAGTGAAACGGTTAATGCTTGCCTCATTCCAAAATTGCTTCCTATAAAAGGAGAAGCACGTCTGCCGGGCACGTCTCCCCATGATTACAGCTAATTACTATCGAGCGGACGCCTTGCGGCCCCAGTCATGCAGCTTTAATTGACCGTTATTCATCTGTGGGCCGCGCAGAGTTTGGCAGGCCTGGCCAGCGCCGCCCAGGCTAATTGTGAGGCCTGAGGGATTAGGCCAGGTGATTACACACTTCACAGTGTAATTACATAAGCATGGCTGGGCTGCCGGCCCGACTCCCGGCCCCAAGGTCACGCGTTGCCTTCTTCCAGATTAATTGGAGCTGCCACAGAAGTGCGAGACACCGGCGGAAAGCGGTTATACGATTAGCATTAACATTTCAACAGCCGCCCAATCGATCGATGATTTCCCCCCTTTGTGCCTCTCCACACCTTCCTCCACCCCTCCGTCCACACAAACACACACCTTTTCCATGTCTCCCTCTGTTTTTTTAGATTTCTTCTTTGTTTTTGCTCTAGGACACACAAGGGTTATTTAGCTATGAAATGATGTAAAACCTAAGTAGAGCACAGCAAAATGTGGCTTCTCTCCTCATTTCAGATGTTTTTTTCCCCCGTCTTTTCTGTTTGGATGTTTATGTGTTTGTGTTGTGCTGCGTTGCTCTGTCTTTCTCCCCCTGGAGCAAGCGTTGCTCAGTCACAAGTACAAAGCAACCGCGCTGTTCTTTCACTTGCTTTAGGCACATTGGGTTTCATTTATATTTATGCATGTGTGAGCATGTGTTTTTGGGGGCTTGGTGAGGAGTTGCTGTAAATGGAGGGGATTGCATTGGCAGAGGAGCAGTCAGAAGCTTTAAAAAGACACTGCAGGATCTGCCTGGATTTCAACACCTCACCACTAGCAGTCATAGTACACTTCTTCATATTTTTCCCCTCCTTCCTTTTCTCTAATTTTCTTTCTCCCCCGCCGGGGCTCAATAAAGGTGGCCGCTGTATTGTGTACGAACAGCCTGTGTTCTTCGTTCTCTAGAAAAGGAGAAAAATATAATTAAGGCTACGCGACACGCCACCTTTTTATTGGCTGAATACGGCAGAGAGAGACAGGAAGAGGAGGGGGATGTATGTGTGTGTGTGTTGGGGTGGAAGAGGAAGAACTGTGTTAATTAGTGGGTGCTTCTGCCTGTAGCCCGGGCGAGGCTGGGGGGCCGCCCCAGCTGTCGGAGTATGACATGCTCTTATTGTGCATTCAGGCCTCATTACCAGAGTGGCAGGGCCACAGAGCAAGAGGGAGGGAGCAAGAGCGAGGAGATGATGGAGGTTGTGGTGGTGGTGGTGGTGGGGGGGAAGGATACAAAAAGTGCCGCTATCCGCAGCATGACAGGACTGATAAGGGGCTACGGTGGCTCGCATGCACTGGAGGGAGTGATAAAAATAACTGATGGAAGAAAATGCAGCATTACTATTACACCACACAGCCATATTGTATTAGACTTTGGAAACCTGCATTGTTAGTATACCTCCACGTTGCAGTAACAGATTGTTGGCAACCTGTTCATTACCATAATGTTGCATAACTGTGTACCACACTCCTTAAAAAACTTGAATCATTAGCATAGCGCCACATAGCCATATTGAACTGTTGGAAATCTGTATTGTTAGCATATCACAACACAGCTAAAACAGACTTTTGAAAATCTGTATAATTAACAGTCCGGTACAGATGCACAGTATTATGGTAAATAACCTGCATACCACCAGTTGTACCAAACTGTTAAAAAACCCTGTATCATTACCATAACACCACACATCAAGAAAGTGCATGCAATTAATGGAAGTGAAATAATATATATTTATTTACTTTATAAATGTGTATGTATATATACAGTGGGTACGGAAAGTATTCAGACCCCCTTAAATTTTTCACTCTTTGTTATATTGCAGCCATTTGCTAAAATCATTTAAGTTAATTTTTTTTCCTCATTAATGTACACACAGCACCGCATATTGACAGAAAAACACAGAATTGTTGACATTTTTGCAGATTTATTAAAAAAGAAAAACTGAAATATCACATGGTCCTAAGTATTCAGACCCTTTGCTCAGTATTTAGTATAAGCACCCTTTTGATCTAATACAGCCATGAGTCTTTTTGGGAAAGATGCAACAAGTTTTTCACACCTGGATTTGGGGATCCTCTGCCATTCCTCCTTGCAGATCCTCTCCAGTTCTGTCAGGTTGGATGGTAAACGTTGGTGGACAGCCATTTTTAGGTCTCTCCAGAGATGCTCAATTGGGTTTAAGTCAAGGCTCTGGCTGGGCCATTCAAGAACAGTCACAGAGTTGTCGTGAAGCCACTCCTTCAGTCAACCATCACTGCAGCCCTCCACCAGTCGGGGCTTTATGGCAGAGTGGCCCGATGGAAGCCTCTCCTCAGTGCAAGACACATGAAAGCCTGCATGGAGTTTGCTAAAAAACACCTGAATAAGATTCTCTGGTCTGATGAGACCAAGATAGAACTTTTTGGCCTTAATTCTAAGTGGTATGTGTGGAGAAAACCAGGCACTGCTCATCACCTGTCCAATACAGTCCCAACAGTGAAGCATGGTGGTGGCAGCATCATGCTGTGGGGGTGTTTTTCAGCTGCAGGGCCAGGACGGCTGGTTGCAATCGAGGGAAAGATGAATGTGGCCAAGTACAGGGATATCCTGGACGAAAACCTTCTTCAGAGTGCTCAGGACCTCAGACTGGGCTGAAGGTTTACCTTCCAACAAGACAATGACCCTAAGCACACAGCTAAAATAATGAAGGAGTGGCTTCACAACAACTCTGTGACTGTTCTTGAATGGCCCAGCCAGAGCCCTGACTTAAATCCAATTGAGCATCTCTGGAGAGACCTAAAAATGGCTGTCCACCAACGTTTACCATCCAACCTGACAGAACTGGAGAGGCTCTGCAAGGAGGAATGGCAGAGGATTCCCAAATCCAGGTGTGAAAAACTTGTTGCGTCTTTCCCAAAAAGACTCATGGCTGTATTCGATCAAAAGGGTGCTTCTACTAAATACTGAGCAAAGGGTCTGAATATTTAGGACCATGTGATATTTCAGTTTTTCTTTTTTAATAAATCTGCAAAAATGTCAACAATTCTGTGTTTTTCTGTCAATATGGGGTGCTGTGTGTACATTAATGAGGAAAAAAAATTGACTTCAATTATTTTAGCAAATGGCTGCAATATAACAAAGAGTGAAAAATTTAAGGGGGTCTGAATACTTTCCGTACCCACTGTATATATATATGTGTGTGTGTGTGTGTGTGTGGTTGTACATACACATATGTAGTTTTTTTTTTTTGGTGTTTGGCTTAGTGTTATGTTAGAATCATTATTATACTCTTATACCTTTTGTTCTTTACTATTTTGAATTGTTTTTAGCTTTATTTTTTGTTTTTCATTTAAATGTTAAGTTTTGAAATTTTGTTGTATGCATTTGTCATTTTTATATAATCTCTTTATTTTTAAAATGTGTATAGGTAGTATTTTTAAAGTTTTAGCTTTTAGTTTTGGATCTGTTTTTAGTTGTTTTAATACTACAATTGATTGCTTCTGTTGTCCTCATTTGTAAGTCGCTTTGGATAAAAGCGTTTGATAAATGACTAAATAATAATTAACAATTTACTAGTCAAAATGACAAGACTGTGTTTACTTACATATGTTCTTTGTCTTATTGTGAGTATGTTATTCCAAAGAAATAAAAAAGATCTTGGCAATCTAAATCTACATTTCATACATTTTTGTTTCACTTTGTAATAAAAAATAAAATGGTTTGTAAACACTGTTTCACAATGACTTTAAGCAGGTTGCTAAAGGTACACATCCTGTGCCAGTAAGAAAAAGCAATAGAAGTTGTGAACACTGTACCAATACTGTTGCATTGCTAATCATGTGCGATGGAGACTTGTAGAAAAACAGTAGCAGTTGGTTAATGATGGTGTGTTTTTTGTTTGTGTACACAGAGACATATCGCACCCTCCTCCATTGCTGTCCCCGCAGAATGCTCCTCACATTGCTCTGGGGCCTCACCTGCGTCCCCCGTTCCTGGGCATGCCTTCTGCCCTCTGCCAAGCCCCAGGTGAGCTAGCTCTGCCAGATGTAACACACCCTCACATTAACTCATTTAACCTGGGAGTTTCTTTCATGTGTTATGGGTTGTTTTCCACCCATATACACATTCAAGAAAGGTCTCTGATAAATCTATTTATATTTAGATTTGTATATATACATCTCACATTTACAGTAACCCCAAAAATAATTTACACACTTAAAAATATACTTATTTAACAAAATATCAAATACTGTGTCATACAATATTTTTTAAATGAATATAGCACAAGTGGACTTTTTAAACAATCATTTTTGAAAAAAGATGTTTGTTAGGTTTGAAATGATACAGAAATAGATGTTGATCAACATTAAAGCAAAAGTATCGAGACACTTTCTGGTGGTCAAACTTTAGTGTAACATGTCCATAGTTAATGTCATGAACTATACCTGTGTTACTGGGACACCTGTGTGAACTTGAGAAGAGCTGACTTCGTATATCCACTAAAAATGACCTTGAGACCAGTTGGTTAAAAGTAATGGCAAAAATGGCTCAAAGCAAAAAAGGTTTAGCATCATTTATTTGGAGCAACTGTATTGATCACTATGTTGAATAATGTGTATAATCTGTGAACACTAGATGTATATTGTATATGGATAATGTATTTCTTATTTTGCCATTGCAGGTTATGGTTTCCTGCAGCCAGCTCAGGCAGAGATGTTCGCCCGTCAACAGGAGATTCTTCGTAAACAGAACCTTGCTAGGTAACGTTGTTACAGAGTTGCACAGAGAAATGTGTTTTAGACTCTTATTAAAACTGATGTTTGAGCAACTGCTTTTACTATAGCAAAAGATAAGAGTTAACTGATGATGCACACGAATACTGTGTGGAATTTCATATTATTATGTAATAGTTGCAAGCTTTTCTCAGGAAATGTTTATTTGAGTTGCAGCGTGTCTCTCTGATCGTGGATTGTTCCACCAGGTTGGAAATGTCTGCTGAACTGTTGAGACAGAAGGAGCTAGAGAACCTCCACAGGCAGCGACTGCTGGTGGACCCGCTGGGCCTGCATCCTGGGCTCCCTGCAGAACACCCTGCCTTGCGCAGCCTGCAAGAAATCCCAGAGGGCCACCCACTCCGAGAAGAACTCAATCGCCGCAACGCCATGCTGGTTTTGCGGCACACCAACACCCCATTACTCTCCCTCAACCACCAGGGGGCAGCAGCAGGCACTTCCTCTAAAGACCTTAGCAACAGGAAGAGCTTGAGGAAAGGAGGACCACTCAGAGGGGACCAACAAGGGGGTTCAGCTGAGACTAAAGAGATGCTCGGGGAGGGCTGTACACGGGACGGAGAAACAGAGGGACAAGATGAAGACATGAAAGACTTTGAGAATGATGCAGAGGTTGGGGAAGACAGGCATGAGAGGCTTTCCAAAGTTGACGGACATGGTCTCGGTTCAGAGGTGTGCCAAGGCAAGGATGTGACCAAGTCTAGTGAAGCAGTGAAAGAGATGGGGGAGGGGTCAGGAAGGCTCAGTGCTCCTTGTAGCTCCACTGGCCAAGAGTCACCAACCCACCACCTCTTCACATCAGGACTGAGCAAGAGTGAGGCCAAATACCTGCCACCAGGAATCCCACCCTTACCTGGACAAACACTGCCCTTCACCTTTCCATACACCAGCCCTTACTTTCACACTGGTGAGTTTACAGCTGTTTAACATCCATATAACAAAATCCAGTCACATCCAATAAGAGGTACTGTATTTTAGAGACATTTAGAGACAATTTTCATATTTAAAACTCCTCCGATTCCAGTTCAGCAACTCACCCAATGCACTCCTTATTTGAAAGAAACATACACAGCACTAGTGTTAGTGACACCATATGCCAGCTCCTCAACTTTAACAATCTGTAAAATCTGGAGTTCAAATAGTATTCCTTGTCCTCAGAGAGACAGAAAGAGTGAGTGAGAGAGTTAGAGAAATTGAGCCCAGAGTGCAAGCAAGCCCAGAGCAAGTTTTAATGGAAAATGAGGCTCCTAATGAGGAAGTGACCAGCTCAGAAAGAGGCTGAACTAACCCTCCTCAGGCATTCTAGCAAATACTGAACATGCAACATTTTGGCTCACACACAAAAACGCACCAGTATACCAACATACAAGCCTCATCGTACCATTGATAGGATGAGACAAAAAGCAAACAAGACAGCTATGGACACAAACAAAACTTCTTTAAAAAACAAAAATTCTGTCATTGTTTACTGACAAAATTAATTATTTACCATAACATGCAGGTTTTTCTTGTACCTATAGATTAAGTGTATGGCATTCATAGCTGTCAGGTTCTATAAAGAACAAAAAAAAAATACTATAAAGTACCATAAAAGAAGTCAGGAACATATAGTTGGGGTTGTTCCTCAAAGTTACTTTCACAAACAGGTACTTTCACTGGTACATTTTGGCGCTTGACAGCCACGATCATCATCCACTTTTGTTGAATGGAAAAAAATAGCCTGAACAATATCTTTTAGATATCAACATCAAAGAAGCATACAAGGTTTAGCCAGTAAAGGCAAGTAGCTGAAGTTTTTGTCCCCACCTAACTAATGAGTGCAGAGCAACCTCGACCATCTGAAACACATTACCTGCTCCAACTGAGAGACCTCCCCCAGGATGGGGCCCTGTCGCTGACCTTTACTAAACTCTGTAATAGGCAGGGTCAATAACAGAGCGGTGTGTAGGCGCAAGCGTGCGTGTAAGGGGACAGGGGGCCTTCTGTCTCTAATGATTTCTGCTTCCTCTCGGCCCGGCGGGCCCACAGGCGCCATGGGAGGTCTTTTCGTGGACGGAGAAGAGGCAGGAGCAGCCGAGGACATCAGCAAGTGGAGTGTGGAGGAGGTGTGCAGCTTCATCAGCAGCCTAGCAGGCTGTGGGGAGTATACACAGGTGAGGACAAGAGCAGGAGCAGAGCGTTGGACGCCTCCTCTCCTCCCCCTGCCTTTAAAAGGGGCTACTGGAGACATACTGTACAGCACAGAATGAAGATCACGTGCTGCAATTTGTAGACAAGAACATTAGACCAGAATAGCTTGATTTAGATGTTTCTAGAGTGCACTTTAAAAAGTTAGAAGGCCGCTCTGCGCTGCTCTTATCTTTCTCACTCACAGCTCTGTCTCACACATCTCACCATACTGGATGTTGGTCTGTCGCATGCACAACGCATCGCCAAAACCCCACCGTCGACTGCAGCGCACCTCATTTCACTGCAAATGCTGAGTGTGCATGAGCCTCCCCGTGGAATGAGAGTCACATGAATTGTGTGCATGTGGAGTGAATTGGTGAATGTTCATCAACATCATCTGAAGCCAAGTTATCTATTTCAGGTCTTCAGAGAGCAGGCCATTGACGGCGAGACTCTGCCACTGCTGACGGAAGACCACTTGCTCAACAACATGGGATTGAAACTAGGGCCTGCCCTCAAGATCCGCTCTCAGGTAAAGAAAAGACCTGCTGTTAAATCCTGCTCCTGTAGGGCCCTTGTCCTGTAGAGTTTCATGCAGACCTTACTTTGACCTTACTAGAAATTGAGTAGCTGATTCAGGTGGGTTTAAATAGCTGTAAATAGGGCATAGCTACACTCTACAGGACAATAGCACTCCAGGAGAATGACTGTACCGAGGACAAGAAGTTGCAATAATAGTGGGCAAATATACCATAGAGAAGTGTGGGCAACTGTCCTCACTGTCCTTCAGAATTTAGCTCCAACCCTAATCAAATGCACATGAACAAGCTAATCAAGGTCTTCAGGATTACAGGTGAGTTTGAGCAGGGCTGGAGCTAAACTCTGTAGAACAGGGGACTTGAGTTGCCCATCCCTGCCACAGGGCAAATGTGTACTATCCTGATTCTTGAGGGCCACCTTCCTGAGTTTAGCTTAAACCTTAATTAAACACACATGAACATGCTAATCAATGTCTTCAGGATCACTGGGCAACATCTGGGCAGGTGCGGTGGATAAGGTTGGATCTAAACTTTGCACTGAAGTGGCCCAACAAGAACAGGAGTCTACACTCTTGACATAGAGTCTCCAAATGTGGTTCCCCCAGTAACTGCATACAGTACCAGGGGGGGCCCACAAGATGGTCTGTAATAAATGACCAGATTAGAACTTCTGGCCAGAAGGTATTTGTAATTTTTACACCTGCGGGTCCACTTTCATTATCTTAGCCCACGGCCCCAATAACCTATAAATAGGACCACCCTTTTTGTCTTTGTTTCTTCATGTGTAATCACATTTCTACATTCAGTAATCTAAACAGACATGAAAGCAATCATCTTGTATCACTGCTACTGTACATCCTTGTGCACTTCCTGTTGGGTGTACAGTGTGAGAAATAACACTGGCATGTGGCTGCTTTCCTCAGGTGGCACGACGTATTGGCAGAATATTCTACATGACCAGCTTCCCGCTGGCCCTCCCGCTGCCGCCATCTGCTCTGCGCCCCACAGACAGAGACCCCCTGCCCACCGAGACCCGCCCTCCTTCTACCGGCAGCACTTCCTCCCCATTCAGCGTGCCCCCTCCTGCCTGCCGCGCCTCCCCCAAACAGGAGAACGGAAACCCCTCCTCAGCGGGAGCTTACGACTCCACTAAACCTCCCTCGTAGAATTGGCCATTAAAACTATTGACTGCTTCTCCATATGGCAGAGGCAGTGCTTCAGGGAGGAGGTAAACACGGAGAGAGGACATAAAGGGGGCCCTCTTTGAACTATTCTTTCCTTCCTCTTACCCCCTTTACCCTCCCTCCCAAAATAAAAAGCAAACTTGAGGACCTTTATACAGAGGCACTTAATCTTTTTAGGAAAAGTGTGGAGAAATGTGCAGAAAGAAGAGACACTGAAGAAATGACACGGGCTAAAACAGCTCCACCCTTTGCAGCGGCTGTGTGGAAGCCAAAATCCAAAGATGTGCAAATAGGGACTTGGGGACGAGACAGGAAGCGTTAGTGTGCGAGAGATGAACGTGAGCACACAGCTGCTCTTAAACAGCATGCCAGAAGGACGGGAGATGCATCCAGTGAATGTATGAGGTACAAATACGACATTCTTTTGTGTCAGATGTTGTAGGAAAGCAACATCCAACACTGCGATGAACTCCTGTGGTACCTAACAATCTCGGGGAGCGGTGAACTTTGAAAGAGACACTTTTTTTCTGCTTTCATGTCAACTCCTTCTCCTCCAACTTCCAGCCATTTTAAATTCTCTGGAAGTTGGTTTCGCTTCGAAAGACTAAATCCTCCAAAGAGGAGTAAATATAAGAACAGGATGGAACTCATTTGCAGTCTTGACCAGTGCAACTATGCATTCCACAGTCCAAAACCAAAGATGGATGGATGTGGAATTTTCAAACGAGATCTAGCGTTGATCTCACCCGTGACGAAACAAGGTACACATACAGGGTGCCGTACTAAAGAAAGTGTAATGGAAAAGGACCTCAAAAAGAGAGATGTGTAAAGCACTTAGACTTCCTGTGACCAAAAGCCATCAGCCAAAGCAATGGCCCAAACTTTCACCCGACAAACATCTGGGCTCGTTTTAGTTTCGCGACCCCACAAAAAAAAAAGAGCATTAGGGAACGATGTACATCCCTCCTGATGCCAGTCTATAGATGGATTAATGCCATTGTGAGGTCACACTTACTGCTGTGGGAAAGACATGTTATCCTGAATTGTACAGAAACATGCTCAAGATGAGAATATACTGAAGATTAAATAAGTGGTACGTTTTGTTAAATGTAGTTGCACGAGTTAAAAATCTTTATTACTGAACAAAATGTGACTGGCTGACTCGGTGGTACTTTTGTTCATTTTTTTCTGTTTGCTGTGTATTCCAGTTGTAATAATCGTGAGCCCCAATCTTAAATACCACTTCAGCATATAAATGAGAGAAAAAAAAATATTTATAGGGATTTGTTTGCTGTAGTTAGAACAACGAAATATTAAATTGTCCTTAAAATTGATCCCAAAGAACAATACTTTTCTCTTTGTTGCAGGGAAATGGAAGGCACAAAGCTCTTTATGCAAATCTTTGAAATTGTTTTTCTTTTTAAATATGTAAACAGTTAAAATCGTCTCTAGATTTCGCATCAATGTTTTGTCTTCATCCTATTTTTCTATTCTCTGCTGGGTGAAATAAATCCTATTGAAAACTTGCAGATGCACGTTCCTCTTTTTATTTTTGTCTGAGTAATGTTTATTTCCAAACTCCTCCACAGTAGGGCAGGGAGTGGCGGCCCCTGTGGATGGTAAATCCCCTGGTTAGGGGAGGGAGTGTGTGGAAGGTGGGAGCAGGGTTCAGGTCAACAACAGCTGTCAAGAGCGTCAAGTTCAGTCACAGGCCAGGGCCCGTGGCCCCTGCCTAACCCAAAGAACAACTGACTCTCAGGGACGTCCGCCATTCACCCCTTAAAAAAATCTTTTTACTGCACCCGTGACTGTCAGCGCCAGGTGCTGCATGTGACTGTGCTCCAAGTGATAGACGAGTAAACCCGTTACCCAGACTTGCACAAACACAGGCATGATGAATGCGGCAGCTCTAGTGCAAACTGAATTTACTCTAATGCAGCCCAGCTGTTCAGTCACGGTGGCCTGAATTTAACGTTGCTTGACGTTCTGAATGGCACCTCAAGCTGGGAGTGATGGAAAGAACAGAACACAAAATATGTGTGCTCATACTCCCATTATGCAACAGGAAAGATGCTTCAGCCATCAACAACAGCTGTCACACGCAGTTGTGAGCATAAGAGAAGATGATTTTAAAAAGTTAAAGGAATAAAATGGTTACCGTTTATTGACCCTTTGAGGTGTTCCAAACCTTTGACTTTCTTTCATGAAACATAGTGTCCAGCACAATTACAGTCAATGAGGACTTTGAATATAGCACACATATGAACAACTTTTATAGTGTTGCGGCATCCTTTTTAAAGTCTTCTTCTGACAGCTTATGTTAGGTTTGAGACAGACCTAAATTAGTCATTGTGAGTAGCCTTCCTCTCCAGTGAACTGTATTAGTCAGTTGAACTCGAGAACGAGATCGGTTTAATTCCTAAACAAATCATTCAGACTTGTGAACTGGATAAAACAACTTAATTGAAACGAGTCAAAAACTTTTTTTTTTTTTTTTAAATAAGCACAATTTAAATTTTTTGACACTTCTAGCAGAGTAGTCTTTCTTAAACAATTTCCTACAGCACCACTAGAGCCGTGTGGAGTTCTGGCAGCTTAAATGCTGCTTTAAAACATTTAGAAAAAGCCAAGCGGTTTCAGAAAGTGACGTGAAAGCACTGAAGGGGAGAGATATTTTGGCGAGAGAACAGGCTGCTCTCTGTTTTCCTCTCTTCCTCTCTCCCCACCTGGCAGTGGATGATACGAGCGTTTGGCAGCCTGGTGCTCAGGGCCGACCCCGTGCTTCCACCTCCCGCCTCTGGCCTACCCCATTCACCACCTCTAACACAAGCAGTGCCCTCGGCACAACAATGCAACATCTCCAAATACTGAGGTGAAAAAGATAGCCTTTAGTTTTAAAACAAAGTTCAGATTTCAGAGTTTTTAATAAGGTCTTTAATTTGACAACCTTATGAAGTGTTAAGAAGATACATTTTTGTTTCAGACTTTATAAAATAGAATGGTGCAAAAAAAGAAACGTAGTTACTACAACAGGGGCTGTACATGGCTCTTAAAGGAACAGTTCGCATAAAACATTTAATTTCTTGGTGAGCTTTCCTTTAATAACAGTATAAATCATGTTTGGATGTGAAATAGGAAAGTCCCTCTGATGTAACTTTACTCCTGTGACTTTAGTCCTGATCAGAGAGCTCCAGGTCCTCAACCATATCATCATCTCCCTCAGCCACCACCTTCAGCTCTGTGCTCAACATCTTCTTTGGTGTTTTGCCTTTAGAAGACGAGGGCTTCTTCTGGTCACCATCTGAGACAATCAACAAAAATTGGGAAAAGATACATGACATGCTACATACAGTTAAGATGATTGAAAAATATGAGCAAAATTATGTTGAAAACATAAACAGAGGATATTCCTCAGACATGCAACATAGTGAATATCTATCCCTACAGAGCCAATCCTAGCGCATTACAGAAACATATAATCACCTGAATCATCCTCCTGAGAGTCATCAACATCTTCTTCATCGCTCAGGTCTGAGAGATCCTCACGGCCTTCATCATCCTCATCAGAGCCACCCTGTTCTTCTGTAAAGAAAATCAGATAATGTCTTCAGAACAACATTCATTAGCCTTTCTCCAAATGCCCTGACAGATCTTACAGATACAGAGGAAAGGTGAACATATTGATGACATTTGCATTTTAATGTCAACATAAAAATTTAAATAGTCCATTCCTTATTCATTGGTGCATGTTAATCCAAATAAGTTTATCTTCATAGCTTTAAACTTTCAAAATTAGTGATGAGCAATTTATGTTTTTTAACGTAGTTAACCCAAAACTAAGGTTGAGCACAGTGATTTTAATTTTTTGGGTAACACGTCTCCAATCCAAAAATCACAATAATCTTTGTGCATTGCTACTTTTGATATGAAAAAAAATCTCAGCAAATTTAATTTTAGGCCAAAAATAAATTTTAATCATAAAATTTAAAACAATAAATGTTATTTTGGCGCTCTTTAATGTGTCTTAAAGACTACTTAATCTGCCTCGGTTTCGAGCCGCGCATGAACCAACCATCTCTTCCTCTTTACTATTAGCTGTAGCACAAAATAAACATTAATGAACATCAATAAATAAATAAATACAGAAAGAAAAGATACAGAAAGATAGTGCAATTTACTGAACTGTATCATGGGTGATGTCATCACTCAAGTACTTCAACCGTGGAAAGACGACAATAAAACAGCTTGTGAACAATGTCATGTAATTTACCTGAGGAAAGCCATTCAATGTTCACAAACTTAGTAAGCTAGAAAAAATAATTCCAGAGAGGAGTATTCTACAAAATATATGCACTACATTACATTTTCATTAACATATTTACTTAACCAGTTAGTGATGTCTTCATTATTTAGTGCATGTTTAAACATGAATACACGTTATTACAAACAGTTTAAATGTTTACATCTCAACAGCAAATTGAAAACATGATTATATCATTAAACAGTTGCTATAAGAATTATAGTAACTGTTTAATGATATAATTAGGTTTCCAATTTAAATATTTGTATACAACTCAGTTTTAATTTAATTGTTGATTATTAAATAAATTTGATTAACTGAATTAAATGTGTGGGGGTTTTTTTGGTTTTCGACAAACTAAATTTTGGTGTTTCGGTAAGCTAGAAAAAATAATTCCAGAGAGGAGTATTCTACAAAATATATGCACTACATTACATTTTCATTAACATATTTACTTAACCAGTTAGTGATGTCTTCATTATTTAGTGCATGTTTAAACATGAATACACGTTATTACAAACAGTTTAAATGTTTACATTTCAACAGCAAATTGAAAACATGATTATATCATTAAACAGTTGCTATAAGAATTATAGTAACTGTTTAATGATATAATTAGGTTTCCAATTTAAATATTTGTATACAACTCAGTTTTAATTTAATTGTTGATTATTAAATAAATTTGATTAACTGAATTAAATGTGTGGGGGTTTTTTTGGTTTTCGACAAACTAAATTTTGGTGTTTCAGTACATCACTAGTCAAAATTCAATGAATTGGTCTGCCTCTGAAATTTCCTTTTTTCCCACTGACATCACAAACTCCTCTTCTCACTCTGTAAGTGAATACTAAGTTTTATAATATAACAACATTTAACATTTTCAAGACCATCTGTGAACATGAATTCCCATTAAACACACTCAACAGAAAGAGCTTGAATGATTCTAGTGGAAGCATTCGTCTAGAGACTCGACTACGCCACAGCTGACCTACCCATGCTGCTCACGCATAGGTTACTATTTACATGAAAAAAATAGAGGCTAGCTTCTGACGGCAATTTAGCCTTCCTAATCCAGAGGTGTGTGTGGGAGTGTCTCGTGCTCTCTGAAGAGGAAAAAAAAATTGTTTCAGTACATCACTAGTCAAAATTCAATGAATTGGTCTGCCTCTGAAATTTCTTTTTTCCCACTGACATCACAAACTCCTCTTCTCACTCTGTAAGTGAATACTAAGTTTTATAATATAACAACATTTAACATTTTCAAGACCATCTGTGAACATGAATTCCCATTAAACACACTCAACAGAAAGAGCTTGAATGATTCTAGTGGAAGGATTCGTCTAGAGACTCGACTACGCCACAGCTGACCTACCCATGCTGCTCACGCATAGGTTACTATTTACATGACAAAAATAGAGGCAAAAATGCTTCTGACGGCAATTTAGCCTTCCTAATCCAGAGGTGTGTGTGGGAGTGTCTCGTGCTCTCTGAAGAGGACGGGTTTGAAATCCCTGAGCTTTGAAGTGGGATTTGATTAGATGCTGCCTGGGAGGTGAATGGCAGCACAGATACCTCCCCAGCCAGACACCCTCCACCCTAATTACCCAGCACACACTGGAGCCAGCCAGAGGGGGAGCCGAGCTTAACACCAGGCGCACACCTTGCTGCTGAGGCGAGCCTCATGCATCTTAATATAACCGGCGACCAGCTGACCAGAGAGTTCAGAGAGGGTACAGAAAGTCCACCAGGAGCACGAGGCAAAGACTTTAACGACTGCCTGTGGGCTGATCAATACATTGAAAATGTAAAAATCAAAAGACACAATCTACATGTTGCTCTGAGCACTGAAAACAGCCATGACAGAAACACTGAAGCTAAGGGTGTTTACAAACTCTCCACTTTGGAGATGGAGAAACCTCAAGTAAAGTCTTTGAGAACGTTGAATGCATCACGATCTGGCACACTGCGACAACAAAAGAAACACGACTCAAGAATATTAATGGGCCAAAAGCAGACCAACTCAGCAGGTAGTGAAGCACACCAAAACTTCAGAGACAAACAAACTAGAAGTTGGGAAAAGTCATCAAACTACCTCAAAATAGTGACAGCAATGGATACAGCACATTAATTGGACAATATTGGGCAATTTGGGTTTATTGGAGCTTGAGTTTGAATAAAATGATTGCAATCTGTTTCTCTCTTTCCTACTGAGGTGGATGAATGAACTATACATTTTAAAAGTGTATGGAATTACAGAAAAATGATCAATGATTGGAGTCAGTAAGATTTTTAAATATTTTTGAAAGAATTGTCTTATGCTCACAAAGGCTTTATTTATTTGATCAAAGATAGTTAAAACAGTAATATTGTGAAAATTTATTCAAATAACTTTTGTATTTTAATATAATTAATATATAATTTTTGTAACATTATTTATTTACTGTACTTTTGATCAATTTAATGTGTCCTTACTGAACAAAAGTATTAATTTGTTTAAAATTAATTTTTAAATCATATTTCTAAATGGTAGAGTTGGTGATTACATTTTTTTTTTTTTAATTTGTGAAATGAAATGTGCAAAAAGGTTTATATCAAAAAATTTTAAAAATAAAGTAATAATAATATTACTAAAAAGGGATATTACTACTATAAAAATATATATTTCTAAAATATAATGGACATTCTCTGTTTTCATGTTTTAAATCAAATATTGGGCACATTAAGCTAGCTAAATTGTATTTATATTTGTATTATACTGCCCATCAGCAATTAAGTTAACTAAGTTAACCTTCCTCAAACTCCAAACAAACTCCAGCACCAGTTGTGCTGTCGGATATTACAGTCAGAACCTGTAATAGCCTAGCATCCAGGGTATGGACAAGTAAATATTAGTATGTCATGTAGTAGTCTCTTCCTTCCACTCTCGTCCTTTCCTATCCTCTTTCTCACTACAGCGACGACTCTTACGGTCATACCAGCCGCTTATACTAAATCTCTGCCATGTGACTGCCATAAAACCAAAAGTAGAAGTGAAAATGTCTTAATCAAAAGTGTTGAAAAGTGATATTATTTATTGGCTCGGTAAAGGAGTAAAAAAGAACAACAAATCAACAACAAACAAGGGCTTTTAGTTTGACAATATGCAACCGGGACCACAAATTAATATATTAGAGGTCACGTGACTGTGTTCTTCGGGTCTAAGCGCTGGAGGTATAGGGCCAGTTAAGCCGTGTGGTGAAGGAGCGGCCACTAACATCTTTCCAAGCAAATGTTTTGAATTACAAACCCCCACTGGGATCCAAGTATGCAAAAAAAAGAGCTTCCTGTAAGAGAGAACGGAGTAAAAGAGAGCGAGAGACAGAATGAGAGAGAGGTAGGGACTCCACACAATGAGCACCAGATGTAAAGAAGAAGAAAAAAAAACCTTCCTCTCGCCTCCCACCTCTATGGGACTTTTTCTGTGGCTGTCGGCCTGTCGGCTCATGGGCGGGAGGAGTGGGAGAGTGTGGCATGTGTCCGACATATGACCCAGCACACAACTCCAGATATAGAGTTAGAGGAGAGGCAAGTGCACGTCTGACAGCTGACCTGCCCTCCACTGAGATTCATTCAAAGAGAGAGAGAGTGAGAGAAAACGAGTAGCGATGTTGGACTCACACATCTGAAATGGATTTATTTTGTGCATTTTTTTGTTTTTGTGTTAACTGTCATATAATATTTAATTGTTTTTGAATTATGTTATACTGTTTCCTGTTTTTATGGAAATGCTTCTAAATATTCAATATCAACATCAAATATTTTTTATTACAATTTTTCAAAGCCAACATGAAATCAAAATGATCTGCACATATTATTGGAATATATGAAGAATATTTATCTTTATATACAATCTTTCATCAAAATGATTAACCTAGCTCCACCTCTAAAAAAAAACTTTTCCCTTCAGCTGACATCAAGCACTCTTATTTTTCAGTCCCTCCCATCTAATCCTGTCATATAGAGACCACTTTTACAATCAGTTGAATAAAGTCCCTTAAAAGTTGTCCCTTAAAATGTGCTTAAAATGTACCCACCTTAAGGCACACAAGATGCAAATGAGTTTTTTCAATTGAACATATTTGGAGAAGTTCAGCAATACATCACTTGCTCACCAATGGATCCTCTGCACTTGAATGGGTGCCGTCAGAATGAGTTCAAACAGCTGATAAAAATGTCACAATAATCCATAAGTAATGCAAGTAATTCACAAACTGCATATTTGTAATTAGTCAATAAACAAATTAAGATGTTTTTAACTTCCAATTGTTGCTTTTGGCTAAAATACGAGTCCTTTATCCATATTTCCAATATTGTTTTCTCCAGCTTAAAGTTAAAATGCCTTAATGGTGGATTTGTGTCTTACAAACACAAAGCTTTTCACTTCACAAGGAGTTAACTGATAAGACTGGTGTCATGTGGATTATTGTGATGATTTTATCAGCTGTTTGGACTCTCTGACGGCACCCATTCACTGCAGAGGATCCACTGGTGAGCAAGTGATGTAATGCTACATTTCTCCAAATCTGTTCGATGAAGAAACAAACTCATCTACATCTACACACAAAAATTTCCAACAAAATTTGGGTGAACTATTCCTTGCTATATCCTTCCTATATTGTAAGCATTACCATAAAACAGAGCTACAATAAAGTTGCACTTCAATAGATCTGTTGAGTTTATACTTTGTTTCAGAACTCATCTCGGAGATGAGAATCTTCTGACAGCGCAATGCAATGAACTACAGCCTCCCAGTGACAAAGAAAGGCATTACAGGAAAACAAAACTCTAGGAAATCTTTCCCATTGGATGTTTAACAAGTAGTTTATATAGTAATTTGGTTTATACATTAGTTGCAATCAGGGATGTCAGTGATTAATCGATGATCGATTAATTGTCGATAAGAGATGCAATCGATTAAAGCTATCGATGGTCGATTAAGCAGTTTAATTTTGGGCTGCGTGCGGCTCATGCGCAAAGCACATGCGAGCGGCTGTGGGTGACGGTATATAAATGCATCATCATTCATTCATAATGTACCAATTAAGCTTTTAATGTGATTTAAACTTTAAAAGTACATTAAAATAGAAACAACACAAAGTTCTTCAACAAGGAAAGCAATAGAAATGTAGTAATTAAGTCATTTCCCCAGATAATTCTTTCATATCGGGCTCTGCGCTTTGCAGGGCTGTGGGACACAGGACAGATAGGTTATTCATTCCTACAACTTGTTAATTCATTCCTACAACTTATTAATTTGTGGCTGTCCATGTTTCATTAATTTTGTTCCTTAACCCATGATAAAACGGTGATTAAAAGTGAATGACAATAAAATAAACCTGCGAAATTAGAGGGTTAGACGGTGAGGATTTAGGAAAAGAAACAATGCCTAAATATTACTGAATTTGTGGAAATTCGTGACCAACCGGCAAACCAGAACAAAGCCGCGTGAATGTAGGCTATATGGGCTCGAACGGCATCCAAAAGCATGGTCGCGATGTAACATTTTCCAGCTAACCAATTATTCCTCTAATAAACAGCTTTTATACCACACTTGTCATAATCAGAGCTTATAATTACTGGATTCAAAACCGCAATTAAAAGGCGCTGTGACCCTGACACTGACTACGTTTTCCCGGAGCATTCAATGATGTCACTAAACGGTGATGCCACAACTAAGAGCATCGTTCACAAGTTTCTGCATGGACCTAACTAGCCTAGGGCACAGGTTTTCAAGCCCTGGGACAAAATGGGATGCTTTAAGGAAAATGTATAGCCTATGTAAGCAATAGGCCTAAATAAAAATAACAATTTGTTTTCATTAAAAAAAAAAGCTAAATATATCTGGCTTAATTAACTAACAGATTTAAAACAGAAGTGTGGCGCGGCGCTCCATAAACAAGTTCACGGAAAGAAAAGGATGACAACGCGCAATTCTGTTTGTTTGATTTATTTTACAAAAGCACAAATCTTCTGTTTTTATTGTGAGTGTGCAAAAATAAAAGTAAACATTTTTGCGGATTATATCTTACTCCAAAAATTCAGTTTTTTAATGCTTCAGCTGTTCGATCACACCGGCATCTCACGCGCACACACCCCACATATTCTAGCAATTCAAACTTACATCGCAGTCTGTTCATTATCA
>NW_015505349.1:21600-23048 GCF_001515645.1 Sinocyclocheilus grahami | reverse complement strand
AATGTTTGATGTGAGCAACAGTGTGTTTTGCTGCAGCAGCGCCGATTGAAGCGGTTCACTGACTGCACAGCCACACGTGACGCCACAGTTACGTTTGGGATCATTTTATTTTAAATGCCATAATGTCAGTTGAAAACATTGCAATTGTGTTTTAAAATACAACAACGAGCACCACGAAACCATTTAAAGAGGTGCGTTCAGTGGTCCCGTGACGGGATAGGAAACAGTCAACACAGTAAAATGATCTCAAACGAGCTCTCTTCATTTTATCAAATGATCATAATCACATCTATTCATTTTACAATCCTGCTACTAGCATTTTATTCAGACTAAATCTCCTTTAAATCGGGTGAGAAAGCGGTTTTTTTTGAGTAACTTTTGCACATCCTGTCATGCCGGGCTGCATAGACGCATTTTGCAGCATTAAGGTTAACGAATAATCGATTAATTGATCGTTAATTTAAACGACGATCGATCATGGAAATTGACATCCCTAGTTGCAATACAGGAACAGGGTAATATAAATTAACATGATGCCTTACCTTTGGATTTGAACAGGTCGTCATCATCGTCGTCACTACCTGACTCAAAAAGACCCTTGAACTCCTCCTTGTTGGCTTTCTTCTCTTCAGCCTTCTTGCGTTTGATCTCAGGGAGATTCAAGTCCTCCATCTAAATTAAAAAGCGATGAGAAGGAAAAAAAAGATCTTTAAATATTGTCATTAATCAAAACCAGCAAAAACATGATCAAAACACTCCAGACATAACATTAATGAGAATATAATACTGATGAAATGCTTCTGTTATTTGTTTCAGATTTAGTTTTAGACTAAATCTGCTTGAGTGGAAGTGTTTTTTTTCCTAGATGATATACAGTACAATGAGCTATTCTGTGAGTTTCCTTCCATCTCATTAACATCAGATGTCACAAAATGAGTCACTGTTGAGACCTCTTTTATCTATCTATATATTACAAAGGATTCAAATTAATATTATATTATCTTCTATTATATTATAAAAGTTATGTTATTCTCCACTAAAAACATAATGGGACATCAGTATGTGTGTGTGTTGATGGAGGAAGTGGCAGAGGCAGTAGAAGCAGGAGGGAGGCAGTGGTAATCAGATCTGAGCGTGGGGACTCGGTGGATCAAAGCCTGGGACGCAGCCCTGAGCGCTATAATGCTCTTCCTGTAGCACTAGCCCTGCCGCCTCCTCCGCCAATCTGCCGCTTCCTAGGCGCCAACACTCCGCCTGGTGTCATCTCCATTATCTCCCCATGGACACGCTCCAGCTCCACACATACACGAACACACACAGTTGGTGCTTTCACAGAACCAGCACTACAGTTTTCACAAAGACGATCACATCTGTGCATTTCATATAAGACTGGCATTAAAACAGCATTGGGATAAACAGCCATCTCGATATATATAATCCAAATAATG
>NW_015505349.1:18679-19224 GCF_001515645.1 Sinocyclocheilus grahami | reverse complement strand
CCTTGATGCAACAGACCCAAACAAAGCTAACAGATGTGTACATGAGCAGTGAGGATGAGCTTCCCGTCCAAACTGGGGGCTTCATCCTTTAAAGCATCTGTTCAACTACTGTGCACATTCTGGAAGGAAATCCTGATGCGATCACTTCTTGCACTACTGTGCTGAGGCTAAAATGATCCGCAAGAAAGTTGCAACATTTAAGCCTTCGCAACCGTCAGTACACGTTCCCAACACATTAAGCTTTGGTGTTCAAGCAGGTGACAGAATTTTAAGTTTAAAAGTGGTGATTTGGTGTTGCTTTCTTACAACCAATATAATAATTATTAACAAATAATAAATCAAATAACGGGCCATATAATGTGACACTTATTATTTAACCTATGTAAGGATATAATAAATGTATCTAAATAATGTATTATGAGAGAGAGTAAGAGAGACAAACTATTAAAAAACATTTTTAATTAAAATAAAACTAAACGAAAATTAGAAATATAGCCTTTGCAACTAACTGAAATAAGTTTAAGTACTACAATTACTAACTAACA
>NW_015505349.1:16245-17624 GCF_001515645.1 Sinocyclocheilus grahami | reverse complement strand
AACTATACTGAAACTAAATCGATTTAAAATAAATTCTAAAAAAAAAAATTTTATACACCAACTCTAATTAAAAGCAAACTAAAATTAAAACAAAAATAATAAAAACAATTGAAATTTTCAGTAACTACAATAATCCTGTTCAGCAAGCACAACGTCTGATTCAATCCAGTCTGCTACTGGATGGACTGACATGACCAGACACTCGCAGACGAAGCACTTAACGTCTGCTCATCCTCCTCTAAGTCTCTCGCTGAGAGAAATGGCATTAGAAAGCTTTCTGCCCTTTACTTTCATCTGCTCTCATATCCGCCACTGACCCTGCGTCAGGCTACGGCTGTAATAGCATCACGTGCCACGATGGTCGTGTGTGTCTGTCTGAAGACCTGTGACTGCACTTCCTAACCTGCAGGTGGTGTGGTCAACTAGGCTCCAGGCCAACCACCACATGCTGTTTTCAACTGACCACAGCAACACGTATTCAGATGTGTTCACACGTAAACACGCAGGGCTCTGAACACGCAAACACAGACGAAGACTGTGGGTGACCAGCAGTCACCTGCGAGGGGCCGGAAGGCAGGGTGGTGTTTGAGGTGAGTGGAAAGAGGAGGAACTGCAGGCATAACAGTCTGCTTTTACAGCTAAAATAAACATCTGACTGCCATGTCTGGTCCCAAAGCTCACAAATGTCTGACTAGAAGTGCTGTTATGGTCACCATGTAATTGGAAAAAACTCAGAGGGGAGGGAATAAAAAAAAAACATCCTTGGGTTGACGGAATTGATCAAAACAAATGGATAAAAATGTTAAAACTTATTCAATCAGCGCCAGAGCAGTTAACACATCAGGTGTACTCAGACAAGAGTTACAAATAAGACACGCTATAAGAGCTACAGTGTGTATGTTTTTCATTCCTAATTTATCGACAGAAACACTTGCAGTATTGCAGTTAAACAAAAATACATAAAGATGTACAATGTATGCAAAGAAGGTACAGAAGACTGTTTAATGCTGCACAGCAGGGTTATTATAGTTAACTAAATCTAAAACCATAAAACAAATTGTTACTTAAAATAAAATATACTTTACCTGAAATAAAATTGAACAAATAAAATTGAAAAAAAAAAATATATATTTTCATTTACAACATTTCTCAAGTTCATTTATTTTATCTTGATGTACTAAAATGACTAAAACTGAAATAAAAAATAATGAAAACTATGTAGACTTTAAAAAAGCTGATAAAAATGACAAAAATAACAGTTTCAAAAATTTTAACTAAAAATAAAATCTGAAAACATCAAAATAAAAAAAACGAAAGATATTAATAAAAAGTATAACATCTCAGTGATATTAAAATAACTGCAGCACAGAATGTACAAA
>NW_015505349.1:14740-15623 GCF_001515645.1 Sinocyclocheilus grahami | reverse complement strand
TTTTTTTTTTTCAATTCTGCCAATGAAAAGTACGTAAGAAACAGGAGTGGATATTATAAATAAACCTGACTGGGCCAAAAGAATAAATATTCAAAACCAGATTTTTAAACAGCAGTGAGGAGAGCTCAGTGTTGGCCAGAACAGAGAATGTGGCCAGAGAGTATATGTGTGAGAGAGGGTTGAAAGAAGTGATGGTGAAAGAAGCTGGCTTTTTTTCCTACAGTCAGTGTGTTTGTGTGCTGTGTTAGTGAGAACGCGGCAGTGTATGTGTGTGCTGTGTTGCAAGAGTAAGTGTTGGGATGTGTATGTTGAGGTGTGAGGACTAAAAGGAGCCATTAAATATAACTGTTGAGCATGCTCCATAACTTTAACTTATTATGAGCTGTTGGCGATGTGGTAAATGTTAGGAAGGAAAGTGAATAAGTGAAAGCTTATTCCAGAGAGAGTGAGAACAGTACCTGAACGATGGTGGGCAAAGCTAGCTCAGGAAAGCCAATGGAGCAGGCCTGTGTGTGGAAGTACTCCAGAATGAGGTCATACAACTGCTCCACTAGACCATCCTGAAACAGTGAAAACAAACATTCACAAGTCAACACACGGGAACAAACTATGCGATAGAGTTAACTTTAAATTTCTACACCATAAAACCAGACATGTGAATGCATCATTCAGGGAAACTGCTATTAATATTCTGAATTTAGCAAACTTGCTTAGCAAGGTTGTCTTTAAACTGTTAGAGGGGTCTTCACACAGTTTTGCGTTTTTGTACTGTCTTTGACCATTGCGCTCACATTGTCTGCAGCGCTTTGCATGACACAGCATTCTAAAAACACAGCACTTAAAGGCACAATATGTCATTTTTGCCGCTAGAGGGCGCGTATTC
>NW_015505349.1:9648-11281 GCF_001515645.1 Sinocyclocheilus grahami | reverse complement strand
TGCATCACAGACATACGTGCACAGAAACACACAAATAAGACAAGACTACAGCAGCAGCCCACTGATTATTCAGACAAACACAAACCAGAGAATGACTCAAGGGTTTATAGTAACTTCAAGTATACAATCTAAATCAGGTGTGCAGATGAGTGTTGGTGAAGCTTTTCTGAAACGTCCCAGTAGTTAAACCCTTTTGCAACCATTGATAAGTGTATTGAGGCTAACACATACAGATCACCTACTTCTTCATTAACTGATCTACATATCTGATCTTTATGAAGAAATTATATGAATGAACGGATAAAACAATAGACACAAGGACCTGAAGTATTTTGAAATAGTAGTACGAGAAAAATAATCACAGTATATATGATTATCAATATAGCCATAACTGAATCTATTTCAGGGGCCAAAGTTTGTGTTTTTATTAAAAAAAATCTTTTTTATAAAATTAAATCAGACAAGCAGTATTTATACAGCACCAAAACAAATAGGGTACAAGTTATCAAATAGAGTAACTATATTAAACTTAACAGATAAAATTCCACTAAATACAGATTTTTCAGTAAATAAAACTAGGTACACCCTAATTTACATAACCAAATCAAAAACCTAGTGATAAACAGCAGCATAGCATTTAAAATGAACATTTAAATGTTTTGCTACAAAGAGACCTGCAAGGTCTCAAATTAATCGTTTTTTTTATATTTACACTCCTGTGGTCAGGAGGAGGGGCAAACTTTATCCAGTCCTTTATCAGGTGCATTTAAGCAGTTGTTGGTTGTCTCTCTGCTCTTTATTTTGGATTTACAGACAAGCAGAAATTTGAAAAGAAAGAAAATTAATTAATAATACGTACTAATACTTTTATTCATCAATGATGCGTTAAATTGATCAAAAGTGACAGCAAAACCATTTATAATGTTACAAAAGTATTTCAGAACTTTCTGAAAAAGTTAAGCAGCACAACTGTTTTCAACATTAATAATGATAAGAAATGTCTCTTGCACACCAAATCAGCATTATCAGAATGATTTCTGAAGGATCATGTGACACCGAAGACTGGAGTAATGATGCAGAAAATTCAGCTTTGCATCACAAAAATAAGTTACACTTTTAAATATACTGAAATAGAAAACAGTTATTTAAAATTGTAACAGTATCTCACAATATTGCTGTTTTCACTGTATTTTTTATCAAATAAATGCAGCCTTGCTGAGCATAAAATAATTTCTTTCATAACCCAAACTTTTGAACGGGAGTGATTCATTAAAATGAATCAGATTTCCCAAAAATTTAATTTGATATTTTATATAACTTTATTAAATCTGGAAGCACAAAACAATGTGCTCAAAAATGTGCCGTGTGGTAAAAGTAACTTGGTGGTTTTTATATAATATAAAATTATTTCTCATAATCCACATTTTTGCAGGCAACAAATTAGAAAGAATACTTTTCACCATACTTTCTCCATAACTAATAACTGAAAGAGGCTGTTAGTTCAGCAAACAGTCAGCCAGAGTACTTTGGTACAGGGCTGTGACTTCTCCCATAACTCTCTCTGCGCTTCCGCATTTAAGAGCAGTTGAAAGTGCTTGACGAGGTCAACTAGAACCAGCGAGGTGTGTGTGTG
>NW_015505349.1:5766-8654 GCF_001515645.1 Sinocyclocheilus grahami | reverse complement strand
GTTTGTTTTTGAAAGTAGTATTTTATGCTCACGAGTCATGAAAACTGCATTTATTTGATTAAAAATAGAGTAAAACAATAATATATTATTTAAAATGATATTACAATTTAAAAGAACTGTCTTTGATTTTATATTTTAAAATGTAATTTATTCCTGTGATGCAAAGCTGAATTTTCAGCATCATTACTCCAGTCTTCAGTGTCACATGATCCTTCAGAAATCATTCTAATATGCTGATTTGCTGCTCAAGAAATATTTCTTATAACCAATGTTGAAAACAGTGCAGCTCAATATTTTTGTGGAAATCATTATACATTTTTTCCACAATTAAAAACAACAGCACTTATTTAAAATATAAATCTTTTGTAACATTGTGTGTTTACTGTCAGTTTTGATTATTTTAATGAGTCCTTCCTAAAGAAAAGTTTCTAAAATGTAAGGGGAAAAAATCTTACTGACTAAGCTTTTGTACACTAGTGTATTTGGCTGTTGGTTAATGTTTTACAACAGCACTGCCCAAGTAAATGTAAGTGAATAAGGGAAAAAAGGAAATTACCTTAAAATATATTAATGTATTAAAAATGGTGTATTTGATACAAAAAACTACTTTGATGGTAGTGGAGTTGAAGGGATGAAGACAGGCGACATCTTTCCGTTTACAGCGCTCACAGTCTAGCAGCATGCTAAAGCACAGCACGCTGTTAGCATGCTAAACCCCTGCATCTCTTAATTCATTTACTAACAAAAGCAACAAAATATATTTAAGTAAAAAAGAACACTAATTGACCTCACAAATTGACCCTTTAGTTGGTAGATTCTTCATAGGAAGATTTCTTGTAAGTGTACTTCAGATGTGAAGAAAGGTCAGAGCATGAAATCTTTTTATAGTTAACTGTAAAAAAGCAGGACGACCGTGATGACAAACGCCGTGGGTACAGTACTCATGCCCAAATCACGTCCACCCACACAGGAACCTGTTTATTCAAGGCAGCCTGGGAGATGCAGGGAGACATCAGAACAGTTGATGATGGCATGATCTGCAAGTCTCACCTCTAGCAGGAAGGGCAGGGCGGGCACGTATGTCTTGGTGTTGGCAGACAGCAGGGTGATCGCTCTGACACAATGCAGTCGCAGAGGGTAATAGCGGGAGATGGGCACAAGCCTACAAATACACACACACACACACACACACACACACAAACACATAAAGGGAGCCATTAATGACTTGATAAGAGTTTAACTGAAAACAGTACTTTCTGTAAGCAAACAAAGTAATGTGGATTTTTAACATAATTTTTTAATATCTGCAGGCAGAGATGTAATGTAGTATTCAGAGCTGAGGTTCTTATCTCAAATCGACACTGAGAATTGTAAACTTAAATGTGGTTAATGGCGCCAGCTGCTGGTAAAAACACTGTTAACGCAGTAACTCTTAATGGCATTTACAGAGTAGTTAACCAAAAGAAAAAAAAACTTGAGATTTTTCTCATAAAAATTGTGATAGCAATTTAAAATGTTATTTAAAAACAAAAACAAAAACCGTTTGCTGTGCTTGTTTGTGGGGATGCACAATTTGCCCAAAATGTTGTGATTATCTATCAATCTGCCAATAAAATAATAATTAAAATAATAATAATAATTATTATTACTAAATGAACAATTAAAAACTACTAAAAATAAAATAAACATTACTATTGAAATATTCACTGTAAATTAGAGTACTTCAGAAAACTAAAATAATTAGTCGTTTAAAAACAGTGCCGCACTTCACTTGAAAACTTGCAGTGCATATATTTGATAATCACACTAAGCTATATCATATTTCAGATTTTATTTTGATTAATCATGCAGGCCTATGTAAACGACTTAGTGACTTCTGACACTGTCAATTTCCAAAAATGACAAAAAAGCACCATACTGGCCCATTTGACTCATGACTACACTCAAAGTGGGTGAAATATCTCTTTAAAGATGCTGAGCAAAAAAAGCAGTAAACAAACAATCAATCAATACATACTTGATGCACCCGATGATGACTTGACACAATGGGTAGATCAATGGCTCCAAAACCTCACTGGGGTAAATGGTGCTCAATACCCGACACCACAGATATAGACAGTGCACATACTGCCAGTTATACACAGACTGATATGTCTCCTGAGGATGCACAAAACAGAAAAATACTGATCAAGATAAGCTGACATCTGCAAAAAATATATTGGACATATTTCTTAGTGATAGAGTATATACAAAGAGGAAAAATATACGTAAAGTTGGACTCTTTAAAAGCTTTAATAATCAAGAATTGATTGGATTGTGAAAAGTGGGTGATTGAGAGTTTGCTACAACAATACCTGACAATACCTAAACATCAATTTTGAAAGTGAAGAATTTTCTTTGGAATAACAAGCACAGATGAATCATTCACAATAAGTGATAAAGTGATAATAAACATGGTCAACTTTATGTTCATGTTAACTTCAAACAGTCATTTCTTCAACACAAAAGAATACATGCCAAGAGTTCAAACTACCTTCTTCTTCAAATTTATGGCGTTCCTGAGGTGGATGGCTAGCTGACGGATGTAAATAAAGGCATGCTGGTAGGACACCTGTGTGTCCAGTGAGTACATCTCAGCGAGAGTCCGCTGCATGAAATTAATCATTGGAAGAGTGTTGGGAGATGTGAACTTACAGTTCTTTACGTAAGCGATGTACATTTGCTGCAAACAGAGAAATCACTGTTAACAATGAACCATGTATAATGAATATCTTCACTATTATTTCGTCATTACAAATTCCAATTTTATTTTGAAAAAATTATTTTATTCAGCAAGGACATGTGAAATATATCTAAAGTAACAGTAAAGACATTTATAATGATACAAA
>NW_015505349.1:4158-5466 GCF_001515645.1 Sinocyclocheilus grahami | reverse complement strand
ACATTTGAACATATATTAAAATAGAAAGTAATTATTTTAATTTGTAACATTTCTCAATATTACCGCTTTTCACTGTATTTTTGATAAAAATAAATGCAGCCTTGGTGAGCATAATTAAAAACATTTAAAAAAAATGTATAAATCAGTAAATAATTCTAACCGCATAACATCAGTTGCGATATTCAACTCAATTTTCACTATGTGCACAATAATTTTAGTCAACTCATATTCTCTAGCTGCTTATGTTATTTGAGAAAACAAGCAATATATGACAGTACCACTGTAATGCACATTGCGGTCAGGAACATTCAGTGCAAAAAAAAATTTCATCACATGAGAAATAAACTTATGATATGTTGTAAAACCTAACTTACCTTAAGAACAGAGTTTAAGTAGATTTCCTGTTTGTGTCGGCAGATTTTGCTGAGAGCCAGGAAGGCAAGGACCCTCACAGTCTCCTCTCCTGTGCTCCAGTGTTTGATCAGACTCTAGTGTCACAAACAAAAAACACCACAGATGCTGACCTTTTTTTGTTGTTTGATTAAAAACATCCATCTCAGTTCACTGAGCACCATTTCTGTCTGAGTTAGTGCCATCGATTTGCAGTGCTTACTTTGAGCAAGTGCCTGCACTGTTTTGGCAGACACAGGTAGTATGGCACCATCTGGTTGGCATGACGGAGAACTGCAGCTATGACTGTGGCCTGCGTTAAACTGGAGAGGAGCTGAGGAGAGAAAAAAAATGTATCGCACTTTAGTACTGGGATTCAAGAACCAGCTAAAAAAATAACTGACAAAGATGTGGGGAAAAATCTACCTGAACAACACCAGCAACATACATCTTAATATCAATCTGATTTTTCTGCCACCTGGGACTTGAAGATGGAAGTATTAATCTGAAAATACAGATTAACACAATGTTACGTGAAGAAATCTAACCGATTCAACCATCTATCTATACAGCAGGAGGAACAGAGCTGGTACTTTTTCTGGCCTTGCTCTGGAGCTTTCAGCTTCAGCATTTTGTTCAGAGCTGCATGCATGTCCTTTATGCAGAACAGGACAAGGGAATTGAACACTGTAACGGGAAACAGGTAGAGGCTGTCAGTGAGCACATTAAACATATTCGGTTCTGTACGCAAGTGTCTGAAATAAGCCGATTAGTTACCCGCGCTGTCTGAGATAGTATATCGACACAGCTCCTCAGAGTCACCCTTCGTTGTAGCCACGGCAGCCTTAAAGGCTTGTGTGATGTCCCGAATCAATTTTGCCGTGGGCTCTTTCTGGAAAGAAAAACATGTAAAAAAAA
>NW_015505349.1:1964-2820 GCF_001515645.1 Sinocyclocheilus grahami | reverse complement strand
AATGTTGAGTATATTCTCACCAAGGCTGCATTTATTTGATTGGAAATACAGTACTGAAATAGTACTGTAATAATGTGAACTATTATATTAAAAATATGTATATATTTTAATATATTAATACACTTTAAAATGCAATTTATTCCTATGAAGGTAAAGCTTCATTTTTTTTTGGATTCTTTGATGAATATAAAGTTCAAAATAACAGCATTTATTTGAAATAGATGACTTTTTAACATTAGAAATTAATGTAATTTTTGATCATTTTAATGCATCCTTGCAAAATAAAAAGTAACATCTTCAAAAAAAAAATAAAAAAAATTACTGACCCCAAACTTTTAAACAGTAGTGATGGGGTCCCTACTCTTTTGTCCCAACATTCATTTCATTTCTTCACCAGAAATAACAATATCTCCCCCTGTGTCAGTTTCAAAATCTACGGCTAGCCATTTCAATGGAAAATTTACATTTCAGGGTTTTTCAGTGTAATTAAATTCAGGATGTCTCAATTACTATAAATCAAACAAACAAACAAAATACATATAACAGCTTGAAAGAAAAGAAAAAAACCACATTGGTCATCCACTACTGTTAAGCTTCCTCTTTTGACAATCAATGAGAGCTCCTACTGATCACCTGGAAGTTCCTAACAAAAAACACATTAAATAAAAGATAAGATAAACATGTTACCCTGAGTCCAGCTCTCCAGTTCTCAATCATTGCTTCAGTGACTTTGGTAGCTTCTTTAGACTTTTTAACATCCTTTTTTTCTGATTCCTCCTCGTCATCATCCTCATCAGCTTCCTAGTGTCACAAAAAACTGTGATTTTTCAGATTCCAAGGAAAACACACACATTCA
>NW_015505349.1:0-683 GCF_001515645.1 Sinocyclocheilus grahami | reverse complement strand
ATTTGTGTATTTTATTCTAGATTAGGGGTTTTTAAACTGGGGTCCAGGGACCCCAAGGGCGACAAGGGAGTGCTAGGGGGTCTGTGGAAAAGTTCAGACAAAGTTCAGACAAAAAAATATATATATTAAAAACAAAATTAAAATAGCTACATTTGATTAAAACAAAAATAGATTAATATAAAGATATACAATTTTTTAAAATAAAACTAATTCGATATATATGTATTGATTAAAATAAAACTTAATTTAAATAACGCATTTATCACAGCACTTGCTGCGAGTAAAAAAAGTAATGATATAACGTAATAGAAACTAAATATTTCCCAAATAATACAGATTTTTCTTAATATTAATGTGGCCTTTTATCAAAAGTGCAGTTCATTTTTTAATGCGTAATGCTTTTTTACTAGCAAAAACATTTTTTAGAAGCATATTTAGACAACTTCCCTTCCACTGTAAAGTCAAAACGTAAAGAATGTGATTTAGAAATTACATTTAGAAAGTTACTGAATACTGAAGTTACAAAAGCAAAAGTTAATTTTCTGAAGATTAGCATAATATTCATCCAACTCTTAATAAGCACGTGTAGCTTTAGTACACTCCAAAATAACTATTCCAAAACTCATTTTGGTGCTGACTGTGGTGGAAAATGCAAAAATCAGTTCAGACTTAACTACTAAATA
>NW_015505348.1:1550858-1560228 GCF_001515645.1 Sinocyclocheilus grahami | reverse complement strand
CTCCTGTTAGCGTGATTGCAGCTGGTGGGCTTGACCTCTGGCTGCGGCAAATAAAAGGAATTTAGCCCTGAAGTGGAAGTTGTCACATCCCATTGTGGTCAGAGGTTAGCTGGAGAACTTTGTGGTCAGTGACATGGCTTAGTTCTCATTAGACCACATGAGATGGGGTCTGCCGCACATAGGGTCACGGGTACAGCCAGGGGTCTGCATGCCACAAATAACACGCAGTTGTATTATGCAAGAAAACATTGTTCAGTCTTTGAAATAGTTGGCTATTAAATAGTTGTCCTACATAGGCAGGTATCTTGAAAGAGCCACATCCTGATTAGTAACTTATCTTTATAAGTTTTTAATTATTACTTTTGCCAATATTGACTCAAGCATTGGAAATATTAAATGGAAAATGATTCATCTTCATTTAGATTGCTTTAAAAAAAATATATATATATATACATACATTTCAGTATTAAATGCAGTATCACAGTTATTGGGTAAAATAGTATGTTTTTATTTTGATTTTATTTTATTGAATGAGAAATCGCTCAACTATTGGGTAAAATAGTTATTTTGTTCAAATGTAACTTCAGTGTTTCCCCCTGCCATTATATTAGGGGGGCAATCTGCCCTTGAAGGTTAATTTTATTTAATTATATTTTCTCTATAGTGCCAGATCACAACAGAAGTCATTTATAGTTAGTTACCCTTCCGATAGAACCAGTCTATACCTTGTTCTTTTATTAAGCAAACTAAATAGCCTTATGTTTTTTATCTTATTTACACGATGGCATGTCATTTCGGTCTCTACGTTGTGGTCACACTCTCTGTATCATGCACAGCGGAATTCTGTGCACACACGCACACTCCCACTCTCACTAGTATTTGTAAATATTAAGCCACAAAACGATTCATATTTAAGTCAATTATGCGTGTCTCTGTGTCAATGAATGGCACAGACGTGCGGTTTTGTTTACCACTCGTAAACACTGTAACCAACATGGCACTCAATATTCTGGGAAGTTTGTGTGCATTGGGAATCATATTTTTTCAAATAAAGCCAAGGTAACACTCATTTTACATACAGCACACAGTGGAAATGACATGAATATGACAGCGGGCAAATGCATAAAGCGCAGCATAATTTGAAATCATTAGTTTAAAGTTTGTCGATCGCGCGTCTCAGTGAAGCTGAACTCTCCTCCTGTCAGCATTCAATTCACATGGACCGACCGTCACCCAGAGAACACCCGATCATGCAGGATACGCATGCACACTTCACAAGATCTCACAACTGGATCCGACTAAGTTTGCAAGCTTTGTGAAATTAAATGTTCATTAGTCATTCAAAGATTTGTTTAAATGATATAAATGCGTATTTACTGAATGCTGATGGCAAATGAGAACGTATTATAATGTTTGCCTTTCTATTACTAATAATATCAAAGCAATCTTTATAATATTTTTTGTATACATTTTAATTTCTGTTTAACCGTTCTACCTGATTATTAGACAGACTTCTATCCGTATTAGACAGAACTGTTAACGACGAGGGCAAACAAGAGGGAGAAGGTGAGCACTGTGCTCAGGCGCTGCCGCTGTCAGCGCAGTCAAAATAAAAGTCCCGCCTCGAACGCGTTGGCCAAACAGGAAAACTTATCGTAAAAAATGTCAAATATCGGCCGATATATCGGCCATGGCGATATATCAGTCAACCACTAATTTTAATTAATTAGACATGTTTTTTGATTAATAAAAATTAATTTAACCATTAAAAAGGAGTCCAGAAAAAAAACAAAAAAAGCCGTTTGGTACTTCTAAAGTTACAATTACATAATAATATTTCTACTTCAATTCGTTTTTTAAAAATATAAACATTAAATGGTGGCTGTCATAAAAACTCGATGAATTTATTCAAACATAAAATAAACATTGAAGAACAGTAAAAATTATAATGAATGTTATATGGTGCATATATTTAGAAAAATGCCCCTCTCTACAGTTTAGCTATCTGATTGAGTTTATGGTCACCGAATTGGTTTTTTCTGAGGTAAATGTGAAGTTACATGACATAGACACGTTAGAGTTATTGGGTAAAATAGTAAATTTTTATTTAAATTGAACTTTCTAATGTTGAATGAGAAATCAATCAAATATTAGGCGAACTGGTTGTTTTGTTTAAATTGAACTTTAATCATATATTTTTAGTATTGAATGCAATCACACAAATATTGGTTGAAATAGTCAATTTGTATGTACTGTAAATTGAACCTTCTAATTGATATTTTCAGTATTGACTTAAGAATTGCAAATATTAGTGAAAATAGTTAATTTTATTTAGATTTAACTTTCAATATTGAAAAAAGTATTACACACAGTTATTGGGTAAAATAGATTTACATTTTTATTGGATTGAACTTTTCAATTGATACTTTATATTAATACTGAATGAGAAGTCACTCGAATATTGGGTAAAACATTTTTAGAGTAGAATTTTTTTCAAAATCATATTTTAATATTCAGTATTCAATGAAATATTGCACACAAGAATTGAATTAAACATATTTACATATATAGACTACATATTTAGGTTGAACTTTTTAACTAATACCCTTTTTTAAAGTGTTTTTGAATGGTTTGATTTTGAATGAATGATTTGAATTTTGTGCACAAATTAAAAATAATTCTTGGTAGGTTGAGTCTTAATTGATATTTTGTAATGTTGAATGAAACTGCACATATATTTAGTAAAATAGTGATTTCTTACTTAAAATATAGTTAAATAAAATATAAGTATGCTTATCAGCATTTTTCCCCCACTGAACTCATTGCAGTGCATTCTGGGAAGAGTACATGCATCGCTTCCTTAGAATTGGGGCTAGATGAGATCTCATTCAGTATCACCTTTTAGATCAGCGCTTTTGTGTTTCACTGAAAATAGCTTTTTTCCCCCGAATTCTGTTCATGATGACACTTTTTTTTTATTTACAAGCCGCTGTCAAAGCAGGTGCCTGCAGGTGCGTGCGATCTAGCTGAGATCTATCAGATTAACATCTTTTATGCTGTGCTTTCTTCAGAAGTCAATCAGGAAGGAACATTGATTTACTTGACAACTCATTGACTCTGTTTTTGTCAGTGCATTGCATTCAGTTACAGAAGGATATCAAATGGTTTTTGTAATGTAATTTTGAATAGTTTTTGTGGCTCTGCAGTTTGTCTATGGGCTGTTCTGGCGCAGTCAAATCAACCAGTTTGACCAGATGTAAGGTTGTCAAGTTAAAGACACCATCATTGTTTATTGTAGAGTGAAACTGTATATTTGTTGTACGTCTTGGTGTTAAGAAGTGCTGTATATCATCTATTCTCGGTTTCTCAGCTCAGTGACTTTATTAATGTGTTTGTGTCACTGAATGGAAATCTGGTATGTTCTTTCATAATTCACTTTCAAATCAGGCTTACGCTCTTAAAAGCTCATAGAAAGTAAAAACAAACAAAAAAAATCCTGTCGGCCTCAAATGTGGCAGGTGAGTTTTTTTCACGTTAAACATCATATAGGCCGTCTATTAATGTTTCTTGACGCTTCACCACTCACTTTTTCCATTAGTGCCACCAAAAGTCATTTTGCACTTGTTATACAATGACAGTGTGTGTATGTAAATGTGTGTGTATGCAGAAATATAAAATGTATCAATATCAGTAAATATATAAAAATAATATCATGTAAATTCAAACATATTGTATATAAAATGTAAATTAAATACAGCCCTTGTATTGTATATCTACAATTAAAAATAATTGTGTAGATATACATTAAAATGTATACTTAAAATGTATAAAATATATTAACTATGTTTACTTGTTTTTAATTGATATTGTTTTATTTTAGTATCATTGATAATTCGATTTTATATTTTCTGTTTTCACTTTGTTGTTTGTGTAGTAGCCTATAATTTTATTAGTATTATTTATTAATATTATTGGATAGTTTTATCTTTTATTTATTTGTTTTAGTTTGAATTATTTTAGTACTTAAAGTTAAACTGAAAATGAAAACAATTTTGCAACTAGCTGAAATTAAAATAAATTTAAATTTATTTTATAATTTATTTCAGGTAAGTCATGTTTTTTTGACTTATATAGTTTATAGTTTTAGCTTTAGTTTTAGTTAATGATAATTACTCCGTTACATTTAAATGAAATTTTGGTTCTAAATTGTAGACATATATACATGTATGTGTATATATATATATATATATATATATATATTAGGGATGCACGATATATCGGCCACCATATCGGTATCGGCCCATATCGGCTCATTTTTTCTGTTATCGGTATCGGCCTTATAAGAAAATTTGGCCGATATCTTAAAGCCGATAAATAATGCATTATTTCCTTCAGAGACACTTCAGATGCGCGCTGTTCGTTTGCATATATATATATATATATATATAAACATGATTAACTATAAGAGGTCTAAATAAATTTTAAAGCATTTGGAGGAAATGTTTATTCCGCACCCTATGTTATTCAAATCGGTCATCTTTGCGCAGACAAACGGGCTAGTCAAATTACCTCTAATGGATTATTTGCATCACTTTAGGACTCCCTTCACCACGCTCTTGCTCTGCACATCAAACAGCGTTCGGGGAGATGCGCGCCCCTGCAGGGTAATTAACTGTTCCCTCTCAGACCCTCCACTATAAAGCACCTGCAGGCTTGACGGCACACTCACAAAAGCCCGAGCCCAGAACTGATTCTTCAAACTGGCCCTCGAGAAGACACACACAATAGGCAGTAGGCCGAGGTGGCCCAGGTCTATTGCTGCCCTGCCAGCTCCTCTGAGCCCCGTCCTTTTGACTCAAGGATACGTAAAGTGGATCATTACACCTGCACGCACTCCAGCCTCCTACGCCGTGCCGAATGTTTGTGTGTGATGATTGAAGGAGCCCGACTTGGACGAGATACAAACGCACGCACGCCGTTACTATAGCGCGTTTCCGACCCCAAAGCAGAGAGGTAGGGCATCTGTAGTGCTCTCAAAAGTGCGCTCCTCTGAGACCTGCCGTAAAATAGAGTCAGGTATTAAAGGCAAAGGCCTGTGCACTACTTTGTGTGTGGGTATAAATCAAAGCTGGCCCTCACATGCAGAGGCCATTTGTGCTGTGCTATTTACTTCCGCTGAGAAATAATCATTACCCTATAAAATGTGAAAGTGAAAAATGTAAAGGAGGCCTATAAATAGGTGCCGAGCAGGAATATGGATGGCTGGCCCAGACTCCCTCAAGACCGTAAGACTGGGTTCCTTATGGAAATGCAATGGTTGCAGGCTAGAAGAAAACAGCCCTTTAGATGAAGTAGTGGGGTTCGGCATTTTTACATTTGCAGAATATTATACAATTAGGCTGCGTTTTATTATTTTACATAAAGCTACTGGAAATGTTATTGAGATTAATGCAATTCTTAATGTAATATTCGTACACTAATGCAGGCGTGTAAATGAGCATATGGTGCAGCGTATGCATTTGTGTAAAGCTCAGTTAATACTGATATTGATTAAATCCTACATGGTTATATATAATTAAATAACATGTATATGATGTGGACCAGTAAGAAATTACCTAGCAACCACCAAGAACACCCTAGAAACCACAAAGGTTTGGGATTAAAAACCAGTTAACAAGACCACAGCATCATGACATTTTTTCCGTATTGATTCCATATAGATTTTTTCCCCCATATGGCTTAAAATGTGCAAAGTGGTAATTAAATGTCACAAACTTATGTACAACAAACGTACTTGTTCACGATTCTATGCGTTCACACTGAAAATTCCACATAGAAAAAATATAGAAATACAGAATAGAAATATTCTGATGATGCACTTAAATAACCGAAAAACTAATTGTGGAATGTTAGACACTTCATGCACTCAACTGTTGCAGCTTTAATTATGTAGCTGAGGGGGAGGGGCTATCCGAATCTGATTATAAATGATAAAATAACCTTATATAATTCATACACTACACAGTTGAGTACATAGTGCATAAGTACATAGAGTATAAGTCAAGTCACCTTTATTTATATAGCGCTTTTAACAATACAGATTGTGGCAAAGCAACTGTACAGCATTAATTAGGAATATAGTGTGTCATTAATGCAAAAGGACAATATTAAACACTCAATTTTCAGTTAAAGGCAATTCATCATTGAATTCAGCAATGTCATCATCCAGCTCAGCTCAGTTTAAATAGTATCTGTGCAATCATGTCAACGATATCGCTGGAAATTAAGTGTCCCCAACTAAGCAAGCCAGAGGCGACAGCGGCAAGGAACCAAAACTCCAACGGTGACATTTGATGTAATTTGGACTGTATTTGTTCATCCATGCACAAAAGAGGGGAAGAGAGCTCAATTAGGTATTAGCGTGCTGTCGATGCGGCTGTCTGTATGCATGTGCTTTGGATGTGTGCGCGTGTCACTGCGCGCTGAAAAGTTCTCACAAGCGCTCGACAATTCTGTCAACTATGCCGAGCGTATTTTACGCTCGCCCTTCAGGCAGTCTTATCGTCCCGACACGTGAGCTTGAGTGAGATACACACGTTGGCGGTAATGCATAGATGGACATTGGTAAAAATGTGGACAGTGTCAAAATAAGGTGCCTATTTATACTACAGATATCAATATTTTATGTGTGGCATCGATACATCGTATCGTTAGACATTTAAACGATGTATCGATCCATATCGATGGATCGTTACACCCTTTTTTAAGATTATGAAAATGCAGATCATGTTGTAAATAATAGTGAAAAATTCCTTTTTTTAAAAGTGCTGTTCCATTATTACCCATTTTGACTTATATATTTATATATTCATTAATTAATGCTTGTGTTTCTGTTCCACAGTGTTAAGTATCTTAATTGTTCAGCCAAATAATAGATCAAAAGTCCTATTGGACGAGTCAAAAAACAGCATCATTAAATAGCTGTAGAATTTATAGGTCTGTATCCTTAATCTTCAAACATGTCTTGAGCTCCTTCATGGCAACTTGCACTTCTAGGCTCATGTTTCTTTTCGGCGCTGATTAAAATAAATGTGCAAATGTCGGTCCTTTTTAATTCCAGACTATTCCATCATTAATGATCAGATGGTTTTAGCTTCGCTGTCATGAAAAAGGTTTCTTATAATCATGGCCACTGCTTTCTGTATTCAGAGGCTCAAAGCGGCCTTTCATGTGCCGTTCATACCACGCTCTTCTACTGTTGGCGTTCCTTTCCTTCATGCACTCTTGGATCATTCTGCATATGATCTGGTCCATGTGAACACCTGTGAGCAAAGGCTAATTTAAGTCCAGAGCCAGTTAACATCCAGGCTCCTTGATCCACAAAAGATCCTCCTCCAATGTCATCATCCAGCTCAGCTCAGTTTAAATAGTATCTGTGCAATCATGTCAACGATATCGCTGGAAATTAAGTGTCCCCAACTAAGCAAGCCAGAGGCGACAGCGGCAAGGAACCAAAACTCCAACGGTGACATTTGATGTAATTTGGACTGTATTTGTTCATCCATGCACAAAAGAGGGGAAGAGAGCTCAATTAGGTATTAGCGTGCTGTCGATGCGGCTGTCTGTATGCATGTGCTTTGGATGTGTGCGCGTGTCACTGCGCGCTGAAAAGTTCTCACAAGCGCTCGACAATTCTGTCAACTATGCCGAGCGTATTTTACGCTCGCCCTTCAGGCAGTCTTATCGTCCCGACACGTGAGCTTGAGTGAGATACACACGTTGGCGGTAATGCATAGATGGACATTGGTAAAAATGTGGACAGTGTCAAAATAAGGTGCCTATTTATACTACAGATATCAATATTTTATGTGTGGCATCGATACATCGTATCGTTAGACATTTAAACGATGTATCGATCCATATCGATGGATCGTTACACCCTTTTTTAAGATTATGAAAATGCAGATCATGTTGTAAATAATAGTGAAAAATTCCTTTTTTTAAAAGTGCTGTTCCATTATTACCCATTTTGACTTATATATTTATATATTCATTAATTAATGCTTGTGTTTCTGTTCCACAGTGTTAAGTATCTTAATTGTTCAGCCAAATAATAGATCAAAAGTCCTATTGGACGAGTCAAAAAACAGCATCATTAAATAGCTGTAGAATTTATAGGTCTGTATCCTTAATCTTCAAACATGTCTTGAGCTCCTTCATGGCAACTTGCACTTCTAGGCTCATGTTTCTTTTCGGCGCTGATTAAAATAAATGTGCAAATGTCGGTCCTTTTTAATTCCAGACTATTCCATCATTAATGATCAGATGGTTTTAGCTTCGCTGTCATGAAAAAGGTTTCTTATAATCATGGCCACTGCTTTCTGTATTCAGAGGCTCAAAGCGGCCTTTCATGTGCCGTTCATACCACGCTCTTCTACTGTTGGCGTTCCTTTCCTTCATGCACTCTTGGATCATTCTGCATATGATCTGGTCCATGTGAACACCTGTGAGCAAAGGCTAATTTAAGTCCAGAGCCAGTTAACATCCAGGCTCCTTGATCCACAAAAGATCCTCCTCCCTTTCTTGTTACGGCTTTATTTCGTACATGAAGAAAGAAGCAGCCAAGAATCCGGGAATAAAAGACATATAGGGCAGCCTGCCATCACATTAAGTTGCCCTGTTGTGCTTGCTAGGCTACCGATCAGTTCGGTTATGTCTTCTTTTATCATTCTGGACACGGGAGCACAATCTATTCTTTGATTAACTTTTCCTGCTTTTAAGAATGCAAAAGTCTGCAGTCCATGCATACTTACTAGAAGTTACATTTTGTTTTCGTAGTTAGACAGATATCGTGATGTATCATTATAGAATTGTGTAGCAATATATCGATTATCGCAGTTTATATGAACACATTATTTTCCACATACTGTACATTATTGTTTCTCCTCTATGCCCCACCTTTCTGAAACGCTTCGATTTTTACAAAATCGGTCTGAAAAGCAAGGTGTGCTGTGATTGGCCAGCTATCCAGTGCGTTATGATGGGCGAATACCTCAAGCGTGTGACGGAAATGTTACGCCCCTCACATACTGTGATGATGCCCTGTCAGGCCGGAGCGATAATTCAAAAACATGAAAACCCATTATAAACGAGGCATTTGTTGCATCCAGTGGGGACATAATTATGGATTATAATGACTTAAACTGTCTTCTCACGCGTTGCATTGCATCACGCCGCATAAACATAAAACCATGTCTGCATTTGTGATTGGAGAAATTACAAACAACAAACCCTACTCTACACTGCCCAAAAAACTCGCTTTAAATATAAAAAAATATAAAATATAAAAACTCTTTAAATATAAAAAACT
>NW_015505348.1:1532237-1548779 GCF_001515645.1 Sinocyclocheilus grahami | reverse complement strand
TTACAAACAACAAACCCTACTCTACACTGCCCAAAAAACTCGCTTTAAATATAAAAAAATATAAAATATAAAAACTCTTTAAATATAAAAAACTTACTTAAAGTCCGTGGGTCAGAACAGCCGGCATTGTAGTCTACTCTACCAGGATCAGAAAACGGTCCTCCATAAAATGTGCTGCACACATCTGAATATTTGGGTTGAAGTGTTCTGGAACAGTGTTGTAAATACAACTTAACCACTGATTTCTAGTCGTGTCCATTTTTGGAAGTCCAAACAAAGTAGTTTCACTTTCACAACGAAACACAGCGTGACACACGGTGGCCTAGAGTGAGCAGAGGCCTGGGGCTAAAGTGAGCAGAGGCGGCGGATTCGACGAAGGAGGCTTGCGGCAACCACATGGGACGACAGGCGCGGCTGGCGGATTCGATGAAGGAGCATCACGATCACGAAGGAGCAAAGACACGATATGATATGTATCACTATACAGGACTGCACTGAATTTCACCTCAGCAGAATTTAGAAAAACAGCTGTTTATTAAACACTGCTTACCATTTCTAACTATTGGCAGAGCAGGCAGTTGACCTCTGCATTATGAAGGGCCTCCATAACTGTACCACAGTACAACATGGGTAATGGCATATGTTTCATGTTTACATTGCACTCCCCACCAGGTACAATATTCTGATTGTTTTCATCTTGTTTTTAAGCCCATAAATAGTAATGTACTCGTTCTAATAAATTTATATTGTAATGTACTCATTCTAATATATTTTAAAAAATCATTTACATTGCTGGTAGGTTATCATTGCACAAATTAACACACTCTCTACGATTAAAAAAATTAGAAGAGTTCTAAACTAACGCGCTGTCTTCACTGTATCTAACGCACACATGCTCAAGGCTGATTTATACTCGACGCGTCCGCAAGTTTGCTTAGGTGCGCACGGCAAATATGACGTCATCGCGGTGTTGGCGGAAGTTTGCTTTGAGTGCACGCGACGTCGTTTCACGTGACGGTGTGGCACGTCTGTGCCAGCATTTGTGTGAAACCGAAGCAGTTTGATGTTAAGTTAAGTCACTCACACAGATCACGTTGCGGGCGCACTCAGACATTCAGGAACAAGCTGCCCCGCAGTTTTATCAATTAAATAGCTTAATCGCTCAAGAGCTACATTATCTTTCTCAACAAGGAGCTGGTATTAAAGGAATTAAAGCCACAGCTTTACTGTTAATAGAGAAACGCGGCAAAACGGTGGTAATTCATACATACACAGCCTCTCTCTGTGTCGTAAATGAACACTTGATGAATCACACTTTTCTGAGAATAGAATATTGAAGTGGAGATCGCTAAACTGCAAGCTAAGCGGCGTTTTCAGAAAGCAAGCGCGTTTATCCACAGTGGAGAAAGAGAGCGTGCACATGGTTGCCAGGTTGACAAAGATAAGTAGCACACTTAGCAGATATTTCCGTATTGCGCAAGTGTAAAGCTCTGTTTTGGGAATGACCCTTTTGTCATGCTAAGCTATGTATAGCTACTTAGTCGTTGCCGCGGCCCCTTTTCAGTATGTTAATTTTACAAGCACGCAGCTGTAAACCACGTGTTACTCGCAGACGCCGTAAATAGCCAGTGGAAAAAGCGCAGATGAATGTTTCTCTAGACAGTTGGGTGTTGTTGGTGTGTGTTTTTGCGTGCGTGTGTGTATACAGTCGTCTCCAGAGGATGCGGCTCCTGTAATCATTCTTGTTTGGGTGCGTGTGTGCTGATATCATGTGGCATGTTTAATTGATTCTGTTAATGAGGGTTTTGGATGGAAACCGCTGATGCCCTGAAGTCGTTTTGACACATAATAGGTCAATCAAAGAAGCCATGCTGCCTGTCTCAAACTGAACTGCTTGAAACTGAAGTAGAACTAACCAACAGGGCAACCCATCTCATGCTGCCACTGTCAAATGCCAGACAGACTCTCTACCAAAGGGTCAAAATTAACTTTTTGACACACCTGCTAGTGCAGAGTGATTTATCGGCCATGAAACTTGAACTTTACTTCATAATATGTTATATAAAAGTTGTTTATTTCATATATTTTATTATTAATTTTTATTAATATTTAATATATACAAAATGTTGTTGTTATTATTGATATTATTATTATTATTCTAAATTAATAAATTCTAAGAACTAAGTTCTACTGTTAAATGAATTTTGGCAGAGAGAGAAACAATAAATAAATAAATAAATATACACATACATGCACACAAAAATGTTTTATATATTTTAGTAATTTATTAATATTTAATAATATATACAAATGATTATATCATTTTTTGTTTATTATTATCATTATTATTATATCTAAAATTAATTCTACTGTTAACTAAATTTTATTGTCTATATTCTATTAAGTTAATTTTGGCAGATTAAATACACAAATGTTTAATATTTTATTATTGTATTAATATTAAAATGTTGTATATAGAATTTTTAATATTTGTATTATTATTATTATTATATATAATATTATATATTTAAACTAATCAATTCTACTGTTAAATAAATTATATTAAGTGAATTTTGCCAGAGAGAGAATCAAAATACAAATAAATAATGTTTATATATATATATATATACTTTATTTTAAATAAATATGCTTAATACTCACCAGTCTTTTGCTATGCCTTTGATTACGTACAGGTGAATTTACGTAAAGCGAAAGAGATGATCAGTTCACATGCGCTGCCGCTTCGCTTGATCTGAGGTGGCTACAGCGGTCTATCACGCCACATTAAAGAGCACCAAAATGGTATATATTGCTTGAATTTCCTAATAAAATGGACAGAATTTGAAATCTGAGACCATTTCAATTCATGTGTTATCATAATTAAATATGCAAATTATGATGGAATTTTTACGACCCTGTCTGTCAAAATAACTAACGCAACCTCTGATATACATATATATATATATATATATATATTATTAAAATTAAAACACTAAATTCTATTATATTAATTTCTACAAGTACATTTTGGCATTACAGCATTAGTTTTTTTAAATTTTGTTTTATACAATTATTTTGTTTCATAGAGACAGAGAAAGAGAGGGAAAGACAATTGTAATGTTTTAAAATGAATAAGAAATTATTAAAATCATTCATGAAAAAATATCAATATTAAATACTAATATTAATGCAAAACTCTATTCTAAATTCTGAAATTGATTTTGGCATCACAGCATTAAAACTTTTTTTTTTTTTTTTTTACATTTTATTATAATTATTTTATTGTTTGCTTTGAAATAGCACACTACATTACAAACAACATTTCATATTCAAAGCGTGTTTGAAATTTGATTTGCCATTTTGATTCACGTAATTGCGTAAAATTGTGTTTGTTTTTTGATCATAATAGTGAGACGACAGCACCATTGTACATTGCCAACAGCAGCGTCCATTGACTGCTGTCTCAAACTGCTAATTAGTGCCCAGAATCATTCACCTCAATCGCATTTTGACGTTTCGTAAAGAAAGAACAAAAAGTGGGTTTCCTAAGTATGCTTTTTGGGAGCTTGGGTGTTTTTATTAATTTAAAAATACTTACATACTTGTAGAGAGGCTGTTTAAATTTGTGGCTTTAACGACTAGTTGTTCCCCAGAGAAAATGCGTCACGCAAGCAGTTTCCACAATCCTTAATGTGGAGACAAATTTAGCTAAACTGCAAAAATGGCAAACAAAAACAAATCTTCGGTGGCAACAAACCCTGTCTTGCTCGCACTGCCACTCAAATCTCAGACGTGGGGTTGGTGCTTAATTAGTGTTATTAACCTTCAACAAACCAGGCTGATATTATTTTGCCATGGTGACAGCTTCAGCTCCATTTCTCCGTTCACCGGCATGAGGTATTTTAATTGGCTCGAGCTCCTCGATCCACTCAGCCCTGACAACGCGCAGAGACGGACGTTCACTGCAGTGAGCGACATGTAAATGGCCTTTCTATGAAAAGAGTGTTTCTTTTTTTTTTCTTTTTTTTAACCCTCGCTCATATTCCTTCAGTACAGTGAGGACACGGCAAGCTCACCCGAGCTGCGTGCCGCAGTGAAGTGACAACCGAGCAATCATTAAAAATTTTGATGGCTGCGGCACGCACAGGCCCATCTCCTGGCTTGATGTAAAGAAAAGTGTGCAGCCGTCTTTTGTATTTGCTCTCTGTCACTGACGAAAGCTCAGGCCTAATTTATTCCTTCTCATCGTTGGCTCTGCAAAGACAACACATCTTCGCTGTTTCTTACGTGTGCGTATGCTTTATTGTGCCCACATTAATGTCTCTGTAGGCTTTCCAGGAGCACTAGACTCAACTGATACTAGGTGCTTTATGGGTGGCTGTTATTGAAGGTTTTGTGTGTGTGCGTGTGTGTGTGTGTGTGTGTGTGTGTGCGTGCGTGCGTGTGTGTGTGTGTGTGTGTAAAAGTAATGAAGGAATCTTTGGGTTGACATTTGTGGTTAAGTGACATTTTTTTTTCTTTAATTTAATAGCCAAAAACCGATATCTAGAGAGCAGGATGACAGATATAATATAATTTAATGATACTGAATAAGATGTGCACATTTTCGGAATTAAATTTGAATTTATTCTAAATGTGAATTAACACATTTTATGCAATACTTATAGCGCCAAAAATCTTTGGAAACAAAATGTCAGTTTTTCATTGACAAGGTTGTTGTATGTTGTTTCTGGTACTAGATGAAATGACCACTTGTTGTTAATTAGCTAACTTCGTTAACTGTGTGCAAACAGATATTTGCAGATGCCAATGATTAGGGTTGCAGTTAATCTCAAAATGCGCACTAGGTTTGGATCACTTAAAGTCCATACAGTTGTTCGCTTATAATGTGCATCGGAAACGTTCACATTCCATTTTAGCAGACAGAGATTTGCAGTTTTTTCTTTTTACCAGATTTTTAGTGAGAAGCATATTAAAAGTGTTGCCAACTACTCACTAAAACTGAAGCTCTTCTTTTAGTTTGAAAAGGGGTTTTAACATAAAATATAAAAGTGAAAAATGTAAAATTAAATTAAAATATGTGTGTTTTTAAATGCATTTATTCATTTTATTTTATTATTAGCTAGTTCTTATTTTTGTTTCAAAAACAGAAGTGAGTCCACTTTTAAAGTGCAGGTACAATATGAATGCAAAATGCACTGGGTTTACTTTTTGGTCGCTGAAAGAGGTATGAGTTGATTCTTTTAAAAAGCACAAAGTTTAAGTTTGAGCACTTAAGTATTTTACCAAACCTGGCGTCATTCTTCATTTATAACCTGACTTCATTCTTCAAAATATTTGCCAGAATAACATTTAGAGAAATGATTCACACACAAAAAAAATTCTGTCATCATTTACCTACCCTTAAGTTGTTCGAAGCCTGTACGAGTTTCTTTCTTCTGCTGAACACAAAAGAAGATATTTTGAATAATGTTGGTAACCAAACAGTAGATGATAGCCATTAACTTCCATAGTATGGACAAAAATATTATGGAAGTCAATGGCTAACCTTCAATCAAAAAGTAGTATGTAAAATTTGTTCAGCTGAAATAATGAGAAGCAGTTAATTGTTGAAGAACTTCACTAGAACACGATACCCTGAACAGCATAGAGTTTGATTACCCAATTATTTATGGGATTTTTGATTACACCATAAACTGCTTCTGGGATTTTATACATTCTGGGCTCCACATAGTCTCTTGAAATGTTTAAATGTACTCATTTTATTAAAAGGTATTAGCCGATAAATCGGAATGTGGCTTTTTTTTAACCTTAGTTATTAGGCAAAATCCAATATCGTTTGACCTTCCGTGAGACATTGAAGACATAGAATGTCTTATTGTGCTAAATTTGATAGTTGTGGACTACAGCTAGGTGGTGAAAACTACATGCCCGCTGTCATCAATAAACCATGAGAGATATTTGACATTAGTTTGAACGCAACACTCAAGGTAAGTCTGGCAATGGATTACACCGTGACAGCTTAAGAGAATTACTTTTACAAGACTCTCAACAAGCATCCAAGATCGACTTGTATTCCCTTGGAAGAAAAAAAAGCAACCAAAAATGCTGAATTGTGTATGCAATCACGCATATGCTGATATCATATCTTCAGGTCCCCAAGGTTTCATGGATATGCATAGGAGATGCCGGATGAGTTGGTAAGGCATGCATATTTGATGGCGCATTTGCTCTCTGAGCGAGTGGGAGGGCGAGATCTTCAGATCAGATTTTAATCGTCACGGCAGATTTCTCGACGAAGCAAAATCCCCTTGTAAAGCAAAGGCTTTAAATACTGGAGCAGTAGAGGTTGTTGAAGAGGTGTGGGGTGAAGGAGGTATAAATATTGCATGGGTCGGGCCTGAAGAGAGACGTTGATGAAAAAGATGCGAACAGGATCTCCTGCCTTGCCCCCCTCCAGCACACACCACCAAGCCCGTCTTGCTACTCTACCACCTCTTCAGCGCTTCGGTTGTCCTTTCCTTGGCAGCCGCTGGCAGTGTTGTGCTGTCAGCTCACACCTAGTCTCCACACTGCTGCTGCCCTGTCCTCCGTCATTCTCCTCCTCCTCCTATCTCGCATCCCCTGTCATGCGGCTGCACGTCTGCATTTCTCTTTTTACACTTGTGTCACCAGTGGCCAACCCTCCATCCTTTGCTGTTGCTCCTGTGATGTGTTGTCCCTTTGAGTCATTTCCCCAGCATGCTCTGCTGCATCTTCCGTCCCCTCTGACCTTTTTTTTTATTTAACCAAAGCGACAGTTCAAGTCTAAAGCCCAAAAGTATACTACTTTTTTTTTCTTTACATGTACATCAGCATAGTACATACACTTACTGTATGTGCTCAGTTAGATTTTTCTAACAAAATCTGCATGGACAATCTTTTTTTGCCCTTTTTTGGCATTCTCAGCAAATGCTCAGTTCGCACATGCACTGTGAGATTTTTTTTTGCACTAGTTAGTTTGTCCACAAGGTGGCAGCAATGCACAGTCCTGTCGTTTCACATACGTAAAAGAAAATGAGATGGAACAACAATGACAAAGTACCGGAGAAGCAACAATACTAGTTGCTCCATCTCATTTTCTTTTACGAATGTGAGATGAGATGGAACAACAATGACAAAGTACCGGAGAAGCAACAATACTAGTTGCTCCATCTCATTTTCTTTTACGAATGTGAGATGAGATGGAACAACAATGACAAAGTACCGGAGAAGCAACAATACTAGTTGCTTGTGTTGACACAAGGGGTAAAGATATATGTGCAACTCTAGATTGAGTACGGAGAAATCTTTTTCGATCATGACTTCTGGAGAGAAATAGCACATGTTTTGAGCGCTTGTTCACTCAGAGTATTCTTTGAAAGGCTGTTAATTTAGTTGTACGCGATGCAAAATATAAGTATACTTTGGGCTTAAAGGTGTGGTCACATTTATCGTTTTGTCGAAATTTCACAGGGGTGGAATCCAGTCATTCCAATAGGAATCAATGTGATTGGGAGTTTGTGAGAGGGCGAAAATGTTCCCTATGCAGATTTTTATTTTTTTTGTTGGTCACGTGAATTTTCCGCGTTGATCTAATGAAAGTTGCTTGCTACACAAGTGACTTTTGCATGAGCTATACTTTATTATTGTTCGCTAATGTGACCGCATCAAAGCTTTGCGCAAAAATTGTTCCGCATTCCAATTCAAGACATTCTTGGCACCTTCTTTCCTACCTCTGTGCATAATTTTTTTTCCCCCACTCATATTTCCGCTCATTTTCAAGTTGGTCACACAAATTGCCATACTGACCAACAGAAAGTGTCTTGGTTTGAAAGTAACTTCTGTGTGAGCTTTGCTGCTTGCATTACTACGCTATTGACAACAGACAGCAGACTTTTTGCCCCCCAAATTTTCACTGATGTGATCGCATCTTAAAGGGGTCCTATTATGCTTTCTCACTTTTTCAACTTTAGTTAGTCTGTAATGTCACTTAAGTTACAGTCATCCGGGTTTAAATCGCGCTCAAATTGATTTGATTTTGATGCAATATTTACACTGAAGCTCGCAGGCGGCTATGGTAAGGGGCATGACATTTCCCGACCAGGCGCCGAGTGGAGCCAATCACAACACACACTGGCCCAGCTAACCAATCACATCACATTTCGTATTTCAGAAGGCGGGCCTTCATTTGATACAGGAACTATTCGAGCCGTTCATGCCAGACTGGGGAGAGAGGTGTTGTAATAATGTAAAATATGTGAATCAAATGTGTTTTTCGAACAACCTAGTATGAGAGCCTGTTCTAGTACACCCCCAAAACAAAATCAAGACTTTGTAAAAGAGCATAATAGGACCCCTTTAATAAAACGATTTTTGTGAAAGTTGTTCGGTATCCCAATTCCAGCCGTTCTCGATCCCTTTCCTCCCACCTCCGTGTGTTATTTTTGTTTTCTCCACTTGCCACAGAGCAGCAATGATCCATTTGTCGTGGGCACATTACCATTGCTTCGTAATATTTTGTGAAAAAGTTCCCCATGCAGATTTCGCTCATTTTCAAGTTGGTTACAAATTGCCATACTGACCAACAGAAAGCAGCTTGGTTTGAAAGTAACTTCTGTGTGAGCTTTCCATCTTGCATTACTACGCTATTGACAACAGACAGACTTTTTGCCCCTAATATTTTTACTGACCGCATCTTAATTAGGGGTGCGACGATAAATCGATTCATTGATCGATTCTGCAATTTTCCGAATTAATCGCGATTCTCTCTGGAATCAATTCTGAGCTTGATTTTTAACAGCAGATGGCACTGCATGCTTTAGAAACAGCTGTTCTTAAATTTTGAAAAGGTTGATTCGAATTACAAGTGTTCACATTATGTTGCGTTTACATTAATCTTGCGTCATAAAAGCATAAAAGCTGAGGTGCAAGTACATTTAACCACTTACATGACTCAGCCAAACACACAAGCGCTCTTCTTCGTGAGCATTAAGTGTGCGGTTAAAATCTAGCCTAGAGTGCCATCTGCTGTTAAAAACTAAGCTCAGAATCGATTCGAGAGAGAATCGTGATGCATTCAGAAAATCGCAAAATCAATCCTGAATCGATTTATCGGCGCACCCCTAACCTTAATGAAAAGCTTATCGGGAAAGTTGTTCAGCATCCCAATTCAAGCCGTTCTTGGCCCCTTTCCTCCCACCTCCATGCGTTATTTTTGTTTTCTCCACTTCACGCAGAGCGGCAATGAGCCCTTTGAGCTCCCGCCCCTCCTGCAAGCTGCAATCTGTACAAACCGCGTCACGCCTCTGTCGAGTGACCCCGGCGGTCGTGGAGATCCTCGGCTGCTGCGGTTTATCTCGTGTCAGCTCAGTGCTCTAAATTGTGTGACAGCGCAAAGCCACGGATGAGACAAGCTGTCAGTCAGGGCGCCCCTGCTGCCCTTTGAAGGCGAGGCCAGGGGGCAGAAAGGTGCCGCAAATGGCCTGTGAAGTTTACATACACTGCCCACTGCTAAACAGATTACCTCTAATGAAGTGTCTGGAGCTCGGGCCGCGTCAGGCCTAATCCTGGCTGGCAGTGCGTCCCTTCGGCTGCCAAAAAAGCCGCCACCCTCTGGCCTCCTCCCGCCGCTATGTCGGCCTCCCCGGCGCTGGGAGGTGCCCGTCGTTAATCAGGCCGGACAGTGCGCGAGCTGACATGCAAATGTAGGTCATTGCATATGTAAATGTGTGATTAGCAAGCCGCATGCCAGAACACATTAGCTCGACTTTGCTCTCAGCATGCGCTTGTCATGCCGCTTTAAGAGGCTCATGCTAACATTTGTCAAGCGACCATGCGGGGAGTGAAAGCAATGCCTTGGCCCTCTGCGGACCATCCGCTGCTGACCAAATCAACACCATACATATGTATCTTCTATGGGTCAATGACAAATAAGTGTTTTCTCAATAAACAAAGGGAAAATCTTTTAAAAATCCAGTTTAAAACACATGTGCCATATGTGGGTATCATATGGTTTTGAAAATTAATTGGTTCATATAATAAGTATCATTAATTGCACCATATGACGTCCGCTGGGTCCTCTATGATGTAATTTCCTGTTTTGTTTTCCGGCTCCACATGGTTTTTATTTGGCTGACGAAAGTGTAGTACTTGTTGATTATATTATATAAATATATATTTGTATATTTTTGTCGTCATTAAAAGGAAGTAATTTTAATACTTTAATCTGTGTTATTTTAGCATTATTTATACTATTTTAATATTTTTAAGTTAGTTTTAATTTTAGTTTGTTCAGTGACTTTTGTTATTTGATTTTGTCATTATTATTATTATTTATTTATTTATTTGTTCAGTTTTAGTAATTTTAATTAGTTGCCGAAGCACCGTTTCTCATTTTCGTTATGAATGTTTTTAATCTAATTTATATTTTATTTTAGACTTTAACAAACTATTTTAATAGTTTTAGCTTTAGTAAACGATAACAACACTGTTGTTAATGAATGAATACATTTGTCATTGACCCCCCCTAGGCTACCCTATGTTTTATTTTTATTTTTTGTTGGTTTGTATAACCATGAAAAACATGAATTTTCCAACTTACTAATGTGTTCATATAACCATTTTTTCATAAGCCTCTCTGGATTTGACACAAAATAACTACACATTGCCGAGAAACCTGGTGTCTTGGATATTAGCTTGATATTGTTAAATTTAGTCAGATCCAGCTTTCTCTCTTCGCTGCGGTGGCAGAAAGAGAGCGCTGCTTCTGCTGCACCAGATGTGTCCCTGGAAGAAGGGGCTGAGAGCGTGTTGTCACATGGAAAAACAAGCTACCTCAGTGTGTTAATTGGATGGGGCAATTCTTTGGCTCACACCTTTTTTTTCCCCTTAAAGCTGTCAAGTTAGAAAACAATGAAATTCTTAAATTGGTCGCCCCTTGATCTACATCCACCCCTCTGGCGTCTAGTCAAGTTGCAGTGCTTCCTGCAACTCATTTCTTTCAGTTCAACCCGTTATATATATCAGAGAGTTTTACACAATAATTTTGATGGATCTGACAGATCGTCCAAGTATTCTGGTATTGTAAGAATGACAGAAAGAAAGTCGTTTGTTGCTACGACTGAATATCCTAATGGATGAACGTTTCGGGGAGTTGAGCGAAGCTTAATCTTAATATGGAACCATAATATTAAAATGCATTCCATGACTATAAATAAAAGATTTAGCGTGTTTACAAGAATACGATTTTGTCATCCTTCCCCTCCCTTTCGCATCTTCACAATGTAATTTGCCTTCAAGGCCGTCTTATAGCCGTCCTCGGGTTGTTCTCCACGACATGACAATGCGTTCCACTATCTGTCACCTCCAGTTGCCAGAACGTTTGCGGGATTAAAGTTTACACTTGAAAAGCCTCTAAAGGTCAAAGTGTTAATTTATTTATTTATTTGCTCACGCCATCTCCGAGGGGCTAATTCCGGGTTTTGTTTAGATTTTTAATTTTAGAGCGCAAGTGTCAAGGCGCTGCATGGATTCTTGGGAAAATCACTCAGGGCGGTTTGTCACTAACTGGTCCAGCATAAGTCACTTCAGAAGTAGGGATGTCACCACTCGCCTGATTCGTCCAGACAGTATACGGCAAAGTTTCATATTGCGCTTTGGATTCAAAGTGGATGGTTAATGTTGATTCGTTCCCACACTCTCTTGCCCTGACATATCGCCCTAATGACACCTATCCCAGATGCCCTCCAGAGTTTTCTTCCTTCACTTGGCATATAAACAAACACAATCATGGAGTTCGGCTGGCAATGGCCGATCTGTGGGGACATGTTTGTTTTGTCTTTTTAAGTTTAAGACTAACAGAAAAACATAAAACGAAAGCTGTGTGATGTGCATTTCTGTTTCTTGAAATGTTCTTTTGTTCTTTATTTTCAGAAAATCCAACAGGATATGGGCTATAACAATTTAGCCAATTTTCACATTATAAAGAAGATCGGAAGGGGACAGTTCAGCGAGGTTTATCGAGCTACATACATGCTAGACCATACACCGGTAGCTTTGAAAAAAGTGCAGGTAAGAAGTGTCTTCGTGAAATAAGTAAATTTGACAGTATCTCTGCAATTATATTTTTAGTATATGTTTTATGTCGGTAAAGTCTGGTGTAAACATTTTGTCACTTGAAATAAAATAAACTGAAATCAAAATAAAGTATATTTACATATATGGTAAAGTGTGTGTGTGTATATGTATATGTGTATATATATGTATATGTGTGTGTGTGTGTGTGTATATGTATACTTGTCAAAGCAACTAAAATACAAATTTATTAATAAATTAATAAAAAGCAAATAGGCATTAAAAAAACTATTAAAAATGGCAAAAACAACTAAATTACTGAAACTTGAAAAAATAAAAATAAAAACTCAATATATATTATTTTTGAAGATTTTACAATATTTCTTGATATTTTGGCCATTGTATTTGCTCTGAAATGGCTTGAAAATGCCGGGGTTTTAAATGTTGTTTATGTTTATATTATTAAACGTTAATATCGTAATAAAATATTTACAGAGTAATTACATGTAATAATTTTAATTGCATACACAATATCACAATTTAATAATGTTGTTTAAGCATTTTTAATTAACAGAGTTATTGAAAGTAAATATATTGTAAATATTTAGTTGCTATATTAACAATTTTAAGTCTTGTGTAATTAACAAAATAAATATAATTTTCTTTTCCTTCTTTTTTTTTTTTACACTGAAGCATAAATCTGAACCGTCCAAAAGCCACTTTGAGAGATTCATGTTTGGATGGAAGCTTGTTGTATTTTGTATCTTGATTAACAACATTTGTTCTGCTGCAACACACGATTACACAGCTGAAGGAAATTGTTGAAGGAAACACTTTTTATATGACTTTAATCCAAAGTTAGTGGCTAAGCAAATTGGGAATTTATTTATTTATTTATTTTAACCAAAATATTATTATAAGATAAAACAGTGCTATAAATTGAAACACTTTATATGAGTTTAATCTGAAGTCAGTGGCTAATCAAATCTGGAATTTTAATTAATTTATTAATTTGTTTGTTCATTTTTTGGAACATTGAGTCATGAATTTCATATAACAAAAACATTATTATAAGATAAAACATTACTGGATTGATTGATTAATTGATTGGAAAGCAGCAAAACCCTCTTTTCATAAACACAGCCATCAATACATTTGTGGAAATTTCGTTCGAACAGAAGCAGGCATCTGATTGGCTCTTACACTGATAATCACGATTGAATCTGTTTCTTTTCCTACCATAAAGCATATTCACAGACACAGCCAGCACAAAAAAAGCTCCACAGTTTCCTCCGGATGTGCAAAGCAGACGTGCTGGAAGAAATAATTGGCAAGCTCAAGATTAAAAGAGTGATGCCTGGATACTATAGTTTCTGCTTTCCTAACGCACACACAGCGGTCGACTCTGTCGCCACCACTGACTTTATTAACACTAATAATGAGCCCAGAAACTATTGGCATTTTTGTATATGCCATTAAAAACGACTGGTAGTAACAGTCTTGACTCAGTGAATATATCCCATAATGCAGTTCATTCATGCCACTTGTTGGCTTAAAAATTCAAGATTTAGAGCTGCAGATACATAATATTTCATACATATTGCAATGCAAATCAACTTCAATCCCTCGGATTTTGTACATGGTTCAAAGCTGTCAGGTTGGATGTCCAGTCCACTATGGGCAACATTTACACCTTTTGTGATTACGATAATTATTATAATTGGTGTTTTCTGACGCAAATGTTGTGCAACCCTAATTGTATGAATATCTGGACTAGATTCACTCGCTTCAGGTTTGAAAGTTTTCGTTTGATTTTTCGACTTTTGCCTCGAGATGCTCATAAGATTTTCTGTGTGCCGTTTACACTGTGTGCTTTATTATCAGGTCAGACATGATCAAAACAGTGTTTTAACAGCTACATCTAACATTCTGTCGGCATAATCAGCTTTTGATATTCTAAAACGGCACAAACAATCTTGTTTTACAACAAGTACGGTAAAATGTAAAGTCAGACGGTTATAGCAAAATAAATTGTGTTGTCAGAATGTGGACATGAAACTTCTTATTTAAAATAAAATAAAATATTCATTTAATTATATTTAATTAAGAAATAAATAAAAGATAAATAAATGCAATGCAAGTAAATAAAAATATCAATAATTTGTAATAAAAAAAATGCTAATAAACTAATTCGGGAAATATATAAATGTATTAATACAAATAAAGATATAAATAATTAGTAATAAATTAAATAAATGAATACAAATAAATTCAAAGATCAATAAATTAATCAAAACAAACTTTTTGAAGTAATTTAGCAGTAATTTAATTATAATTATTACTAATAAATAAAGAAATTAAAAGAGAAATTAATTAATGTAATTAAATAAATGTTGATTTTTGTGCTATTTGAGTATTTTGGTGAAACATTACATAAAATGAACCCTGTGGTCTTGCACAGTTCTCCTGACCCATTAACAAAGGTGAATCTGACAAAATAGGGATGCTTGAGGCAGGAGGGGTGTAGATATGGTGGGGCAGGCATTTGGGGGTTTTGGGTTTCAGTGCCCCCTCCTTCTTGCTCTACCACCCAGTACAAGTAACATTTTTTACTTGCTTTTTCTTTTTCTGTCTTTATGCCATAACTCTTTCTCCTTCCTCTTTCTCTCTCCCTTTTGATCTTTTGATAGATATTCGACTTGATGGATGCCAAAGCTCGGCAAGATTGCATCAAAGAAATAGATCTCCTGAAGGTAAGAAACCAGAGAAAAGAGAGACCGACACCATGTGCTGCTATTAGGATATCTAAAGGTGCCTCTGCCGAGACCCGATACCAGAGAAACAGAGAGAGAGAGAGAGAGAGAGAGATATTCAGAAACGGAAAACAATTGATCTGGATTAGACCTTCAGCTCTTTCTTTCTCCCTCTCCCTCTTCCTCGTTCTCCTCTCTTTTTCTGTTAGGCAAGTACAGAACACGGTCCTCTTTGTATTGTTCCTTCAGGCCAAGATTGACTTCTTTTTTTTTTTTCTTTCTTTCTTTCTTTTTTTTTTCATTTGCAGTGCCACAAAAAACATTTTTTCGACAATAAGCATTTCAGACCAGCAGTTTAAAATATTTATTTATTTATCTACAATACATGCCCTGCCAGCATTTTATTTCGTCACAAAGCCGTAAATATGATAAATGGCTTTATGGTTTTGTGTGTTATTTAAATAATAATATTATGTTTTGTTTACCAAAATACGTAATTTAATTTATATAATTTATGTGTATAAAAATTAAATCTATATCTTTCTGTCTATCTATCTATCTGTCTATCTATCTGTCTGTCTGTCTGTCTATACACATTTTTTAATTTGAGGGGTGGAGGTGGGCATGTTTTAGACTAGCCTGATTTTGTGAGCTGTATGTGAGGCGGCCTTTTACACCAGGTCCACACATACTCCGTTTGCAGTGTGCATGCAGTTCGTGTGTGGTACGAATCCTAACCCTAACCCTTTTCTTTTGCATTTAAATCATAAAGAACATAATTCATAAAGAACTTTGTTTTCCTACCTCCACGAGTGCCTTTTATTATTGCCTTGTTTATCTAAAAGTGCTCTTTTCCTTTAAACCTAGCCAAAAAGCCATAGCCTATGTGTTGACTGTGAAACATGATTTAATTATAAGCATTTATGGTGTAATTACTAAATTTTCATGTCAATCCATGTTCATATTTACTGCAAACAATGTGCTGTCACTTAAATTCAGTGCTTGCAGCGGAAACAGACTCGATCTCTGCTGCAGAAGCACCGCTCCTGGAACTCACTGCTGCACCGCAACCGTGTGCAGTGTGAACGCTTTAATCCGTTAACATGAGTATGGAAAAAATACGCACCGCATACGAACTGCAAATGGAGTAATGGGAACCTACCGTTATGTGTGTGTGCTGCGAGTGTGCATGAGCGTATGGTCTCCAGGAGAGTGCGCGGTCCCTGAATGGTTAAACTCTGGCAACAATTTAAAATAATTGCAATTTATAAACTTTAGTGACGATGCGACACTATGGAGCCAGATCAGCCTCAAAAATAACACATTTGCAAAACAAAATTCATACGTGCACAGCACAATTTACATTTACAAAATCCGATTCGTAAATTCAAAACACAATTCATAAATACACAAGTAAAAGCATAAATATTTCCCCAAATGCTCACACAAATGCATCTTACCTAAATAAATTTAAAATGTTTACACAAATATGTATATATAAATGTCTTGAATTAATTTCCATCACACATTTATGAATAATGGTACATGTATTTATGGATCGTTGAATCTGCATTTGCAAATCATCACACATGCGTGGACTGCTTTGAATTTGTGTGTGGTATTTTTGAGACCTTCCTGGCAGGTTAAGATTCATAAATATATTTTTTTTGGAGGATGTTCCGTTCAGCCAATCGCG
>NW_015505348.1:1528828-1530998 GCF_001515645.1 Sinocyclocheilus grahami | reverse complement strand
GTTATTTCCTTTAACCAGGAAATTAACGTTCTTAGAATTGACAAGATGGTTGACCCTGAGTGGTCAGCTAAATATCTACAGTGGATCTAAAATATGAATAGTTAATTATAACTAGTTATGGTTAATTATTCATATTTCCCCATGAGCTGATCCGCTACAACCTGATCAAAAGTTACTGCGAACCTGATAGTACTACTACTAACAACAACAGAACACATTACATAATTGTTGTTATTAAATGAAATATCTGGACATTTAACACCTATTTGATAACATTACAGATTTGGTGTATGAGACAGCAGGTTAACTGGGTAGCTGTATTTTGTGCGAACGATATAAATCATAATGTGATTTTGTTTGTAATCAGGTGCTAAAAAAAGAATACACATTAACAGTCTTGGGCAGTAACACATTACTTAGTAACGCGCTACTGTTATAGGATTTAATTTTAAGTAACGGAGTAATTTAATGTGTAATATATTTAAAAAATAGTAATTATAGGCTATACTATATCGATCTATACTTACAGACTTCAACTTGGTTAGTGGAGAGTGCGAAGATTAACGGTCCATACATCGCAAGACCCTGAATATCTTTGTGAACACAAGCACAGACAGAACAAACCAGCAGGAAGCAGTACTACCATCTTTCTCCTTATATTCTGAATACAGAATAAGAACATACACAAGCAAGGCCATATCGCCAAGTGCCTCCCCTACACATCTCTCTCCATGACGGTGACAGCCACACTTTTTATAACAAGGCAGTAAATGAACCAAACCCACCCGAACTAACTTGAACATAAACACAAATAACATTGCTAACACAAAAACTCAACCATCTTGCTTAAGTAACACATAAATAAACTCTAAACAAATACCCATAATGCACCTGGCTGCTAGCGCTCATGGCCGGGTCATTACAATACCAAACCATGCACGCAGCAACCGCTTGCTTTAGTTAAAATAACAGTGTTCTGTGAATGTTGATGCTTTAATAACGAATACTTATCGGGAGTGTGTATGCTGGGATTTCATAAATTTAATGGAGATTAAAGTAACAGTAACTAGTAATGTAACAAATTGCTAATTACTTTTGAAATAAAGTAATCAGAACAGTAACATGATTACTTTAACATTACAGATTGAGCAACTTTGGTGTATGAGACAGCAGGCTAACCGGGTAGCTGTATTTTGTGTGAACGATATAAATCATAATGTGATTTTGTTTGTGATCAGGTGCTAAAAAAAGAATACACATTAACAGTGTTGGGCAGTAACACATTACTTAGTAACGCGTTACTGTTATAGGATTTCATTTTAAGTAATGGAATAATTTAATGCGTAATATATTTAAAAAAAATTGTAATTTTAGGCTATACTATATCAATCTATACTTACACTTCAATTTGGTTAGTGGAGAGCGCGAACATTAACGTTCCATACATCGCAAGACCCTGAATATCTTTGTGAACACAAGCACAGACAGAACAAACCAGCAGGAAGCAGTACTACCATCTTTCTCCTTATATTCTGAATACAGAATAAGAACATACATTGGCAAGGCCATATCACCAAGTGCCTCCCCTACACATCTCTCTCCATGACGGTGACAGCCACACTTTTTATAACAAGGCAGTAAATGAACCAAACCCACCCGAACTAACTTGAACATAAACACAAATAACATAGCTAACACAAAAACTCAACCATCTTGCTTAAGTAACACATAAATAAACTCTAAACAAATACCCATAATGCACCTGGCTGCTAGCGCTCATGGCCGGGTCATTACAATACCAAACCATGCACGCAGCAACCGCTTGCTTTAGTTAAAATAACAGTGTTCTGTGAATGTTGATGCTTTAATAACGAATACTTATCGGGAGTGTGTATGCTGGGATTTCATAAATTTAATGGAGATTAAAGTAACAGTAACTAGTAATGTAACAAATTGCTAATTACTTTTGAAATAAAGTAATCAGAACAGTAACATGATTACTTTTAAAAGGAGTAATCCATAATCAGTAATTTAATAAAATTTTCAGAGTAACTTGCCCAACACTGCCCATTAAAATGTCTTTATATCAAGGACCCGATCATGGAACAATGCACAGTTCAAGCGCAGCGTTGAGCTTCTTGAGTCTGTTCAGTAAAGAGCGTTTTGATTG
>NW_015505348.1:1525734-1528709 GCF_001515645.1 Sinocyclocheilus grahami | reverse complement strand
ACATTACTAATGTATAAAATCACATGAACACTCTTTAGATATCAAAGTGTTATTTATTGCTGGCTTTTGAAACAGAAATAACATAGTAACCAACAATACAGCAAAAAATAATTATAGACAAACAAAAGTCCATCTCTCCCATTGGAATTTAAAAAAAAGGGGACCTCTGCTCTGTAAACATCCATGACAGTATTTCTCTTTTGACGACACTGCCTCGATTGTGCAAGTGACAGACCTCTCACGGCAGACGCGTCATCAGCTTATTGTTTTTTTTAGATTGGCCTTCATACAGACTGCCGATCAAACATCCCAAAGCGATTATCGGCTGATAGTGATCGGTAGCTGATCAATCGGAGCAGCCCTAATATATATATATATATGTATGCATACAGTATCTCACAGAAGTGAGTACTCCCCTCACATTTTTGTAAATATTTTATTATATCTTTTCATGTGACAACACTGATGTGAACAAACATTCAGGAGGACACAGAATTCTTAAGAACGCTGCCCGGTGACTTTTATTATTAAAATAGATTAAATAGCCTACTGGAGAGACGCACAGACGCAGGTAGGCTAATTCACACAGGCAACTGTCACCCCTCTCTCTCTCTCTCTCTCTCATAATTAATTCAAGTAGCTAAATGTTATAATTAATTCAAATAAATCTGATCTTACCGCACTATTTCATCTCTTTCTGATCTGAAACGGGCAGAATGCGGAGCTAACGATTCAGATTTCTTAGTATTTATTTATACTTGTAACTTATGAATAATTAATATGAATGTGTGTGTGTGTGTATTTTTATGCATATTCATTGCTATTATTAATATTATTACTACATAATTGATTATATAATTGTAAAAATTATTTATTAATTATTTGGTATTATGTATTTAATTATATGTTTGTGTTTATGTATTTATTAATTTATTTATGTTGAGGATAAAGGTAACACTGCAACATAAAGGAAATTTACCACTTTCTTCCATGAATCTTTTGATGTTTCTTAACATGTTTTTTTTTTTTTTATAAATCGTTTGGGGGTTATCACGATTTTGTCCATTGCGGAGCCAGTTCGCGTTCCATCTCCGTCTGTAGGCATTTTCTTTGAGACGAGATAATTGCCGCCTTTTTCGCCCTGCTACTTTTTCATATTCTTGTTCTTTTGTATATACAGTAATAATCTGACAAAAGGGCTGTTCACACTTACAGTGATCTCCTGCGACAAAGTTGATGAATTTCGGTCATGTGACAAAGTTGGGACTTCAAATGAGCTTCAAAAAGGATTTGTCTTTGGGCACATGCTGGAATATCATAGATTTTTTAAATGATTTTTGTGAAAACCAACAGTACAGTGACCCGTCAACCTCCAGACTCTTTATGAGAACATAAAGTAGAAAGAAGCAAGGTAGCACTTTCAAGCCCCCTGAGATACCTTCAACTTCCACGGGAGGAAGCGGAGGTGGCGGGTGAAGAGGTCACGTTGCTGGCGGGGTGACGGAGGTCGCTGTCACGCTCCTTAACGACACTTTACCAACCGAATGCGCCGGGGTCAGAGGCTGCCACAACGTTGGTTCCTTCTCCTCTTCCTGTCTCTCACTCGCCCCTTTTTTGTCTCCTTTATACAATCTTTTCTACTCCAGCGCTAATGAATTCAGTCATTATAACCAGCTCACCTCAAGCCGCTAACAAGCGGTTTGCGTGGAACACAGACTCATGCCTTCTACCTCAGTGGACAAAGCTGGAGAAAAATATGAAAGAGTCACAAATCAAAATAATGAGCGAGAGCCGCCCCTCCCCGACCTATCTGTCTATTTGTTTTTCTGTCACTTTGAAACCCCTCCCGTTTTCCTTCGTAAACAAAATTACACTGTTATGCGGAAATGTTTTGCTCTCAACAGAAATCGCAAACCATTTCGTAATCGCCTTCAGTTGATTTCTTCCTCTACTATTGCAATCCATTTGAACTATATTAACATTTCGAGACTCAAGAGGAAGCAACGAGATTGCGAAATCGCTCCCAGGACCCACAAGTGTGGCTTCTCATAATATAATTGTCAGTCTAATCGGCCTCGTCGTAAACAGAGGGTTGGCTTAATATTGTTCCCAATGGAAAACGAGCGAAATTACAGCGTTTAACGTGATTAAAGTCAACATAACGCCGCATTTCATGTCCGCCACATTCGATGTGCCTGCTAAGGGGAAGCAAGAATAGGACTGACACCGCCGGCTGCACTCGCTGCAGCTGTGTGATCCAAAAATACATCTAACGAAAGTCACAGGATGGCGACAGAGGCGCGCACGTCCTTCCCTATATCAGCGCGGGGCATGAACATTTCTTTAATAACCCCCTCTGCTGTGTCACAGCGCGTAGCGGGGGCCCGACACCCTCCCGCTCGTGAGGGTTTTTGCCTGTCTCGCTTCTCATTGATACACTTGTTTTCTTTTATTTTGCGACCCCCACCCCTCCAGTCGACTTCAGTGCAAGAAGCGATCGCGACTCATTGACCAGCCAACAGGAAACAACGAAAAGCTGAAGGCTTGGGCTGGGGGGATCGTGCCGTGCTGCCATGCACTGCTGCTGCCTGGCCTACAATGTTAACATCAGCTAGAAAATTCAGTGTGTTTGTTTTCTTCTGTTTATTAGGGGTGTTTGCTAAGACAAGCATCACTTTTGCTAATGCTCATATTTAAGGGATGTAAACAAACACATTGCCCTTAGTATTCAACTTCATATTGCACTGTTTGTGCTACAAGCCTTATGCATTATATATATATTTACAATATTTAATGAAATAACAATTTTATTTTATCTTATATATTCACAAATAATCCAGTTTTCTATTTTTTAGCATGTGATTAATATATATTTACAGTATTTAATTAAATAATTGTGTGTGTGTGTGTGTATGTATGTGTATATATATATATATATATATATATGTATATATATATATATATATATATACACA